>NC_135373.1:28414080-28714080 GCF_049243985.1 Paroedura picta | reverse complement strand
TCAGAGCGGGGAAGGGAGCCAAGCACAGCAGGAGTCTCTTTCTTTTCTTGAACAGGGGGGGCGGGGGAAAGCGGGGAATTGGAGACAGCAGAGGAGGGGGAAATAAGGCAAATCTCTGCTGAGAGAAATTAGGACTAAGGGAGCGCAGTCACTTTAAGGGAAGCCTTGCAACCGGGAACCAGGAAGTCTTTGAACTGATGCCTTGTCCAATCAGGGAAGATTACTTTGCTCTGAGGCACTGTGCTCTGAGGCACAGTGAGTTAATTCGAAAAAAGCAAAACATCTGCACATTTACTCATTGTGGTTTTTGAAACATTGAGGCTTATACCCACTCCAGGATATTGAGAGGGAAAGGTAGGGTCACCACGAATCAATCATGCATGTTGCAGAGGGAAAATTTAAAGCGCCCCAAATCAAAATGGAAATCGAATCCAGTGCAGACTGCAGGGATTTAGTCGGTCTGGGAGTGGGTAAAAAGCCCCGTGCAGACGACACCCTGGTCTAGTATGCGGTGAAATAGATTGGGTCCATGGCTATCCCCAGGCAATGAGATTACTCACTGGGAATGAAATAACTTTTCCAGGTGATCCATGACCAGGAGTTGAGAGATGAGAAAGTGGAGCCGCAGGATACCATGTTGGCAGCCCATTTCCCAGCAGGCCGTTGCTTTGGAAATGGCAGACGTAGATGATGCAGGTGGTGGGAAGGAAGGTGGTCAGGTATGTCTGATCTTGTCGGGTCCTGGAAGCGAAGGAGGGCTTCTTCTTGGAGGGGAGAGTGCCAAGGAAGAAGCTGCAGGGGCAGGCAATGGCCAACCGCCTCTGCTTAACCACTGGCTTTGAAAGCCCTTCCCTTGCTGGAGTCGCCATATGTGGGCTGTGACTTGATAACACTTTACACACACATTACACACCTGTGCATGTATAAAACATTAGCAGCTCAGAGGTGGTTTGCCATTGCCTGCCTCTGCAAACCCTGGCCTTCCTGGGTGGTCTCCCGTCCAAACATTAACCAGGACCAACCCTGCTTAGCTTCCAAGATCTGACAAGAGCAGGCTAGCCTGAGACAAGCTGAATACTGAGAGGAGACTATCGTGTGCAGTGGATGGGGCAAGCTGGGCATTGGAAGGGAGGCCCTTTGGCTGGAGGGTGGGCTTCAGCTTTTGCTGTCAAATCCAATTATCAATCACAACAGCTATAGACAGGAGCAGGTTCATCTGCCGTGGGTGAGAATTATCGTTGTTCTGCCTGAGGTCACTCAAAATATACGAATCATCTGACAAACGGGCACACGGATGGCAACACACAAAATAGCCTGGTACATTCCACACTTCTAGATCACCCCTTGGATTTTAACCCCTGTGGTTTGTTCCAGGAATCCTGCATCTGGCTTTGCTTTTTCCTTGAGTCGCCTGAAGCTAAGGCCCACCTGAGGCTGCCTCATACTAAATCAGGCCACTGGCCCATCAGAGTCAGTATTGTCTACTCGGGCAGGCAGCAGCTCTCCAGGGTCTCATAGAATCATAGAATAACAGAGTTGGAAGGGAACTCATGGGTCATCTAATCCAACCCCCTGCACTGTGCAGGACACGCACAACCCTATTACTCATCCACTGTCACCTGCCACCGCCTTGAACCATCACAGGATCAGCCTCTCCGTCAGATGGCAATCCAGGCTCTGTTTAAAAATCTCCAAAGATGGAGAACCCACCACCTCCCGAGGAAGCCTGTTCCACTGAGAAACCTCTCTGACTGTCAGGAACTTCTTCCGGATGGAATTTAGATGGAATTTCTTTTGAATTAATTTCATCCAATTGGACTTGGTCTGCCCTGCCGGGGCAAGAGAGAACAGGCAGAGGTCTTCTACATCACCTCCAGGCTATTCCTTTAACTGAGAGCCATTGTGGTGTGGTGGTTAAGAGAGGCCACCAATCTGGAAAATCGGTTTGACTCTCCACTTCTCCACATGCAGCCAGCTGGGTGACCTTGGGGTAGTCACAGTTCTCTTAGAGATGTTCTCCTAGAGCAGTTCTGTTAGAGCTCCCATCCCCATCTACCTACCGAGGTGCCTGTTGTTGGGAGAGGCAAGCAAAGGTGTTTGTAAGCCACTTTGAGACACCTTAAGGTAGTGAAAAGTATGGTATAAAATCCAGCTGTTTTTCTGCAGCTTGAGCCTGTGACCTTCTGCACACCAACCAGAGAGCCAGCTTAGAGCCATGGTTATGAGTGGTGGCCTCTGATCTGGAGAGCTGGGTTTGATTTTCCACTCCTCTGCACGCAGCCAGCTGGGCGACCTTGGGCTAGTCACAGTTCTCTCAGAGCTCCCTCACCCCCCCCCCCCCGACCTCACAGGTTTCTGTTGTTGGGAGAGGAAAGTAAGGCGATTGTAAGCTGCTTTGAGACTCCTTTGGGTAGTGGAAATTGGGGTATAAAAGCCAACACTTTGCCTTCTTCCACTGATGCCCTTCTTTCTGCAGAGTGCCTGCTTTCTGGCTGCACAATGCTCAGTGAATGGCATATATTAAGGACTAGTAAATGGTGGGTGAGAACATGACTCTACTTTGGCCGGGGGAATGGGAAAGGAGAGTATTCGTGGCAAGAAAAGTATTTTGGTTTCCCCCAAATTTCTGTGGTTTCTGCGTCAGCAAAAGTAAACACCAGGGGCTGCGGAATCAGTCAGAGTGTCCCGTAGCAGGAATGCAGAAAGCATAACTTCTGTTCGTCGGCTGGAGGGCCAGTCTCATCCCTCTTCCCAGAACTCTCACGCCTTTTGGCAGTCTTTCAGGGCGATTCATTGCACAATGCCTCGCCCACCCGTTTCCGTGCTCTTCCTTATTGCAAGCACAGGGAGGTTTCTCCACCCAGTCACCAGTGGACAGTGTGCAGGGAGTAACAGGAAGAAGGTAAGGGAGAAGTACTGAAGTCCCAACCTGAGCAGAGAAAGGAATACTCAGGGACGACCGTGAGGACATTTTGAGAACAGAGAATCTCCTTGCAGAGCTGAGAAGAGGAACTTTTCACGATGGACCACCCGAACTACCGAGAGGGTGCACCTTCTGAGCCGGACCCACCACCCTACTCTGAAAAAGAGCCTTCCCATCAGCAACCCCTTCCTGCTTATGGGCCTGCAAACCCTGCCATGCCAACTCTGCATCAGCCTTATTATGATCAGTACGGGGCAGTGCCCGGCCAAGGGCCTGTCGTCCATCCTCCGATGCACACCACCATTGTTGTTCCTGTCCAGACCACCCATGAACCAGACTACCTGGCGTATTCCATCTTCACCATGCTCTGCTGTTGCCTGCCTCTGGGAATCGCCTCCCTGGTTTACTCCATACTGGTGAGTCTTTCCTTGATCCAGTAGGGATGGGGGAAAGCAAAGAAAGATGTCCTGGTTGGGAGACTCTTACTGCCCAGCAGTCTTAATAGAAATCTCAGCTTTTCTAACCAGGTTCTGCTTTATGTCCAGTTCTTATTTGTTATGGAAGTGAGATTGGCCTCTGCTAAATTGTAGGTGCTTTGGGGTCAAGAGTGATGAGTTTGGGGGTTTGAGTTCCAGAATTCCCTCCGGCCACATCCCCGTTTGTGTTTTCCCCTCAACTGTGCCTTTGGGAACAGATGATCTGCCTTCTGGGGCAGTCTTTCTTCATCTGAATTTTAATTTTGGATCCTTGCCTTCTGGCTTCAGTGTTTACAAATCCTTTTAGAAAGTTGCTCAATAGAGAAAATCAGCAGAACGACCAGCAGTCTGTTTGACGGAAATCAAGAAAATGGAGCTATAGGGAGTTGACTTAGGCCTATTGTTTGTGGGCAAAGCCCCTATGGTAAAATTAAGCCCCCCCCCAGTATCACTTATATGCCTTCCAAGTGATGGAGGCATGTCACATTTATTGTAAGCTTCTTGCCTGTTGGGGTGGGGGGGGGGTATATGTAAAATTCCCCCAGTTCCTGATAGTCCAAAAAAGGGGGTGGGGAGAGACTCCAAACTGAGGACCAGAAACCCTACTAATCTTACTAAAAGAAGAAGAAGAAGAGGAAGAATTGGTTCTTTTATGCCGTTTTTCTCTACCCGAAGGAGGCTCAAAGTGGCTTACAGTCTCCTTCCCTTTCCTCTCCCCACAACAGACACCCTGTGGGGTGGGTGAGGCTGAAAGAGCCCTGATATTCCTGCTCGGTCAGAACAGCTTTGTCAGTGCCATGGCGAGCCGAAGGTCACCCAGCTGGCTGCATGTGGGGGAGTGCAGAATCGAACCTGGCATGCCAGATTAGAAGTCCGCACTCCTAACCACTACACCAAACTAGCTCACTAGGAAATTTGATTACAGTCCTCCTATGTAACTGGGCCCTGAGGAGAGCAAAACAGAAATAGTTAGACAGCCATGAAAAACAGTTCTCCTGCAATTCTGTCTCTCCTCTTGATATGCAAGATTAGAGGACGAATGACGTGGCAGAACAATGTTTTGCATTCCCTGGAGAAGTCAGCCTCTAGGTGGGTCCTGGGGCTCTCCCAAAATTACAGCTCATCTTCAGATTACAGAGATCCAGTTCCCTTGGAGAAAAATGATGCTTTGGAGGGAGGACCATGTATTTATTAGGAGTTCTAATTGACCTTGGATGAAGATTTACGAAACACAACGTTATACCCGCAATTTCACTTGGTCCTTTGTTTACACAGCAAGACCCTTATCTTGTGAAATGTTCGTTTCAGCCCTTATTGACTAGTGTGACTCCATGGAAACTTTCCACCAGGCAGGGAAAAGTTAACCTGCAATGTGTGAATCTGTGAAGGCTTTGCCTGCAGTGAGTGGACTTTGGGCTATGTTATGACGGCGGTTAGTGTGTGGTGCCTTATCTTTGTGACTCGACATGCTTATCAATACCCTAGGATCAAAGCCCACTTTAAAAACAAAGGGTAGGAGGTCTCTCGCAGAGCGTGATGGCCCAGCCACAGGGGATGGGCAGCCAGGGCTGGTGCTGCACTCACAGGGGAGTGTGACTGGCCGTCTCCCCCACTTCCCGGCAGCCAGGAGGCTTGGGAGCGTGGTGGCCAAACCAGTTAGCTGGGCCACTTGTGATTGACCATGGATTGTGATTGACTTCTCCCTGGCCTACCTTCTGGCAGCTCGAGAAGTGGCACAAAGGAGGAGGAAGAGAACAGAGGATTGGCCGTCAGTTGGGGACTGCCCTCTCCCTATCAGATGCAAGTCCCCCACTGAGGGCCAATTGAGGTGGGTTTGCATTGTATGCACCTGAGTCAAGCATTATTATGATATTGGTATATTTGGGACTCTCCACTTATTGTTAGCATTTCACAGTAGTCTGACTTTCTCTGGATTGTATAACTTCCAGGTGGGGCCTGGATAACACCTGGAATTGTAGTTGATTTCCAACAGCAGAGCTAAGCTCTCCTACAGAAAATCATACCCTGAGGAGGGCTTTCCTCTTTCCAAATCTCCCCCTTCCCAGGCTCCACCCCCCCCCCCCAAATCAGCATATATTTCCCCACTCAAAGCTGGCCACCCTAGGTAGGATGGGGGTTTTACCAGCAATTTCAGGCTGGCTGGAGCATGCTTCACAGCATGTGCCCAATGCCCTCCTAGAGCTGACATCTCTGCGTTGAGAAATGTTTGGAGCTTTGGAGTGGAGCCTGGGGAGGGTGGGTTTGGAGAAAGGAGGAAGTTCAGCAGGGCTATGAAGCTGTCCAGGCCTCCCTCTGAAGCAATCATTATATTTAGGGGAACTGATCTTTGCAGTCTGGATTTCAATTATAATTGTAGGAGATCCCTAGTACCCCACCCAGAGGCTGGCTACCCTATGCCCTCCCCTGATTGAGGCTGAAAGACAGGTGAAGAGAATCTGAAGCTTCTTCCCACGGGATGTTTGCCTTTCTATCTTTCTACTGGTGACTGCCACTTGGTTAGGGTTGTCAACTTCCAGGAGGTGGCTGGAGATCTTCTGGGATTACAACTGATCTCTGGGAGACAGAGAAAATGGCCAGCTTGGTGTAGTGGGTAGGAGTACGGCCTTCTAATCTGGTGAGCCGGGTTTGAATCCCCGCTCCCCCACACTCAGACAGCTGGGAGACTTGGGCTCGCCACAGCACTGATAAAGCTATTCTTTCAGCCTTACCTCACCTACCTCACAGGGTGTCTGTTGTGGGGAGAGGAAAGTGAAGGGAAGGCAATTGTAAGCCACTTTGAGACTCTGGGTAGAGAAAAGAGGCATATAAGAACCAACTCTTCTTCTTCTATATGCGATTGAAGTCTCTCGCCTCCCCTCTTCAAGCTCCACCCCCAAAATTTCCAGCTATTTCCAACCTGGAACTGGCAACCGTTGCTTTTTAGGACATACTCTTTGACAGGCATATATATTTTCCCTTGTTCCCAGGGATAGGAATTGGAATTCCTTTTTTAAAATGGCTAACTTCCAGGAGCAAAGAATAGGTGGGCAAGCATACAGACAATGCCAGAAATAAAATAATTTTTTTCCAGAGTTGTAACACAAAGTGTGCCTCTCCAAAGTTTTCTCTCCCCCCCCCCCAAATCAGGAATGAGATCAATTTGAAAAGTATCAAAGGACTCATGATCCCATAATGGGTGGTGTTCAAAAAGCACTATGCATCTATGATTCTATGCATAGGCATTTCAACGGATAAGTATGATTTTTTTTTTAAATGGCAGGCATCATGGGACCTTTAAAACATGGAGAAATGGGATTGGTTACCCGGATTGATTGACAGGCGGAAGCGCGCACCTATGAGGCGCGTTGCTCTCTTCCACCATTTCCAGCAGCATATATGGGGGGTAAGATGGGTGAAAAGAAGGCAGACAAAGGCGAGGCAGCAAAAAGGTGAGGAGGGGCTGGAAGGGATGATAAAATGTAGTGCTTTTCCATTCAGCTGGCGTAACATTGTTTTTGCTGATGTGCGGAAATTGTCCTAGTGTGTTCTGTTGCTGAATACATTCTTGGACCATAGCCTTGAGTCCATGGCCAGAAGATTCTTTATCAGCCAACACAATGTTCCACCCCAGCTCAGAAGCACTGGCCGGCAATGTCATTTGTTCACATGTCTCCTCTTATTCATTCTTTCATTTCCTTTCTCTTTAGACTCGGGATGCCAACCACATGGGGAACCTCGCTGCAGCTCAGCGGAATTCCAGGATGGCACGGATCTTAGCCCACTCTGCACTCGGCGTGGGGCTTGTGTTCATTATTGTGTACATTGTTTTGTTTGTGGTGGCCTCAAACCATTAATATCTCTGAGGACACATGCAAAATGTTTGTCCACTGTATTACCTTCCTCGTTGTCTTCTATTTCATTCATGCTGTTAAGGAGGCGTCAGGAGTGAAGAAGCAAGGCGCAGTGTATTAGCAATGTAAACTGTACGATGCTTATGAGCCCAGGCTAGCCCACTTTCCTACTCGCTGCTTGGCCAGTATTTGAATGGGAGGCTGCCAAGGAAGAGGGTTGTCAACCTCCAGGTCGGGCCTGGAGATATCCCACCTCTACAGGATCTCCAGATGACAGAGATCAGTCCCCCTGGAGAAAATGGTTGTTTTGGAGGGTGGAATCTGTGACATCCCTCCTCTCCCCAAATTCCACCCCAAATCTCCACATATTTCCAAATATTTCCAAATCTCCACATATTTCCCTGCTCAGAGCTCGCATCCCTACAGTCGAGGAACTGCTACACAAAGCCACCTCTCTTCACCGCGTGCCTTGAAATTGCGTATTTGACAGCCATTTTCTCCACAAAGAAATCAATAGGTCTTTGATTTTCACCAGAATGTTTTATGGCCTCATGGCATGATGAGCCTTGTGATGCAATTTATGAGCTTGTGACCACCAATGGTTATGAAAGAGGAAAACCATTTTTTTGGGAAGAAGGCTTGTAATCAAATCACTGAAATGTAGAAGGAAAATCAAATGTTTTGTAATCAAATGTTTTGAAATGTAGAAGGAAAAAAAGCAATATTAAAATCATCAGGAACCAAATAAGTTGGTGGAATAAACTAAAGCAACTTAATGATACTAGAACAAAGAACTTAAAATATAAGAACAATTCAAGGAGTCTGTCAAAGGAATGAATTTGATTTAGTTTGGAAAAATGTTATAGAATACAAAAAAAACCCCTTTAAATAGCAATGTTTGGGAGTTAATTATGTAAATATGTTAGTTTTTGTATTTAGTTAATCATATTGTGTTTGTTTTGTGGTTGTTAACTGGCTTCGTGTTTTTCTTTTTTCCACACATTACCCTTGATGCCACTGTTATTTTTTACTTTCTATGTCTATTAAAATAAAATTACATTTCAAAATTGAAATAAAGATCGTCAGGAACCAATTGGCTGAGCCAGGTCCTCTGTACCCCTTACCGCTTTTTGTACTTGGAATGCATAGCATAAATAGCTTTATTCATGCTAGGAAGATTGTTGTCTGACACAACCGAGAAGCGTCAACGGAAATTATTGTCATTGAACGGCTTTGAAATGCCCCTGATGTCTTCGTTATTTTAATGAAAGAAATGTGTGTCATCGAGCTATGTGGGGTGCAATAAGCATGGGATCTGCAAAGACAAGGGATCACAGTGTCCTACAGAAGTCTGCTTGTCACAAGTTCCAAAAGTTGCTTTGGAAGAACCACTATGTATTGACACAGTCTAAAAGCCAGAATGACCCAGAACAGGCCAGAACAGGCATTAAGCAAACAAGGCCGCTGCAAGAAACAGTGCGATTTATTACACAGACCTGGGAACAATATTTTAGAAATGAAAAGCTGGAAATTCTACACCTGTTGCCAGGCCTAAAAGCCTCCAGAATGCCCTGGAACAGGCTGGAACAGGTATTAAACTAATAAGAGTACCACAAAAAACAGCACCTTGACTAATACTTTCCGGGCTAAAATGCCTCTGGAACAGGCTGTAATGGGCATTAAACAAACAAGAGTATCACAAAGAACAGTGGGATACATTAGAGGCCCTTGAGAACAATATTTTAGAAATGAAAAAGTGGAACTCTCACCCCTTTATTAGCCCGTTCCGGGCCGAAATATCTCTGGAACACCCTGGAACAGGCTGGAGTGATAATAGTAATAGTAAAAAACAGCAAAAACAGTTAAAGGCTCCCCAGAACAATATTTTGGAACTCTAAATGCAGACATAGCATATGCTTACTTGTAGCTCCTCATCCCAGGATACCCAGCAATGTGCCCAGCAAGTCTTGTGAAGCCTCACATTCCTGGGAGAGGTGCTGCAAATTTGAAGCCGTTGTTGGCCTGGGGTTTGTTCTGTCCACTCCTGAACCCATGAGCAAGAACTACCCAGCACCTCTCTGGAACCCTCGGCTCAGTTTGGAATGCCGCCACTTAACTGGAATACTTCCTCCCCTTCTCCCCGTTCTGGAGGCATTTTGGCATGGAAAGGGTTAATCTGTGAACAACATGCCTGTGTTTTGATTTCCAGGATATTGTTCTGGAGTGCCTTTAATGCATCCCACTGTTTTTTTGAGGTACTATGATTTGTTTAATGATCATTGCAGCCTATTCTGGGGTGTTCTGGAAATTTTTTAGCCCAAACAGGTTAATGTGGACAACACTTTTGTATTTGGAGTTCCAAAATATTCTGGCATGCCTTAAATATCCCACTGCTTTTTGAGGTCCTATTTGTTTAATGCTGTTCCGGGGTATTCCAGAGGCATTTTGGCGGGTTAATGAAATGGTGAGGATTCCACTTTTTCATTTCTAAAATATTGTTCCCAAGTGTCTGTAATTCATCCCACTGTTTTTTGTGGTAATCTTGCTTGTTTAATGCCTGTTCCGGCCCATCCCAGCTGTCCTCAATGTATTTAGTTCCCTCTTTGGTCATATGCTTTCCTTTCTGAGCATTTCTTCTCTGAGCTCCAGGCTTGCTTGCGCAAGCCAAAATTTGTCCCACCCACGCCATGAGCAGAAAGGTAGCAAGGGGGAAGCAGATGCGGAAAGGCAGAGCTATCTTAAACACCTTTCTTAGCCCAAGGCAATCTCTGATGGTTCATATCAATGGTTCATCTAGTCCAGTGCTCTGTTTCACATGGAGGCCAAGAAATTCCTCTAGAGGTCCAACAACAGGCAACAGGAGGCAAGGCCTTTCCCTGATGTTGCTTTCAAACACTGATATTTATAAGTTTGCTGCCCCTAACTGTGGAAGTTCACTTTGGTCTTTGTGGTGAGTAGCCACTGAGTGACCCCTCCTCTGTGAATTTGTCTAATCCCACTTTTAAAGCCATCTAGGCTTTTAATGCCAGACCGACTCACTCAAGAACAAAATTTGAGCCCCGCAGCAGATGAGATCCAAATCCCCACTCAATCATGAAGAGTGTTGGGTGGCTTTGCACCGGTCATTTTCTCTCTTTCTCAGCCTATCTTGCTTCACAGGATTTTATCCTGTTTAAGGATGAAATGAGGAAGGCCCTTCCTTGAGTACTCAAGGGATTGTGGATTGCCACTGTGGGATGGTAGGTGAATTCCCTTCAGGCTGAATTCTGGAGATTTTTTCAATCATCAGAGAAGCCAAAGCTGAGAGTGAGCTAAGGTTGGCCAGAGAAGCCCACTGTAACAAGAAAAGATTTTTTTCAATTTTGTGAGAGGCAAACGTAAAGTAAAGGAGGCAATAGGCCCACTGTTGGGTGCAGATAGACAAACTCTAACAGAGGATGCAGAGAAAGCAGAAAGGCTCAGCGCCTATTTTCATCTGTTTTTTCCCACAGGTCAAAGGGTTTAGACACATCTAGAGATGGCAGTAGCCAAGGGATAGTGTCTGGGTGGCAGGTTGACATGGACAGAAAGGCTGTCGAGAGGCATTTAGCTGCACTGTATGAGTTCAAATCCCCTGGGCTGGATAAAATGCACCCGAGAGTGCTTAAAGAACTTTCCGGAGAACTTGCAGAACCCTTGTCCATCATCTTCGGGACCTCTTTAAGGACTGGTGATGTCCCGGAGGACTGGAAGAGAGCAAACATTATTCCGATCTTCAAAACAGGGAGGAAGGATGACCCGGGAAACTACGGATCAGTGAGTCTGACCTCTGTTGTGGGTAAGATAATGGAGCAGATATTAAAGGGAGTGATCTGCAAACATCTGGAGGACAATTTGCTGATCCAAGGAAGTTAGCATGGATTTGTCACCAACAGGTCCTGTCAGACCAACCTGGTTTCCTTTTTTGACCAAGTGACAGGTTTGCTGGATTGTGGAAATTCGGTTGATGTCGTTTACTTGGATTTTAGTAAAGCTTTTGATAAGGTTCCCCATGATGTTCTGATAAATTGGATAAATTGAAGGACTGCAATCTGGGTTTTCAGATAGTTAGGTGGATAGGGAATTGGTTAGAGAACCGCACTCAAAGAGTTGTTGTCAATGGTGTTTCATCAGACTGGAGGGAGGTGAGTAGCAGGGTACCTCAGGGCTCGGTGCTCGGTCCAGTACTTTTTAACATATTTATTAATGATCTAGATGAGGGGGTGGAGGGACTACTCATCAAGTTTGCCGATGACACCAAATTGGGAGGACTGGCAAATACTCCAGAAGAAAGAGACAGAGTTCAACGAGATCTGAACACAATGGAAAAATGAGCAAATGAGAACAAGATGCAATTTAATAAAGATAAGTGTAAAGTTCTGCATCTGGGTCAGAAAAATGAAAAGCATGCCTACTGGATGGGGGATACACTTCTAGGCAACACTGTATGTGAAAGAGCCCTTGGGGTACTTGTGGATTATAAGATAAACATGAGCAGGCAGTGTGATGCAGCAGTAAAAAAGGCGAATGCCATTTTGGGCTGTATCAACAGGGGCATCACATCAAAATCACAAGATGTCATAGTTCCATTGTATACGGCACTGGTCAGACCACACCTGGAGTACTGTGTGCAGTTCTGGAGGCCTCACTTCAAGAAGGACGTAGATAAAATTGAAAGGGTACAGAGGAGAGTGACAAGGATGATCTGGGGCCAAGGGACCAAGCCCTATGAAGATAGGTTGAGTACTTGGGAATGATCAGCCTGGAGAAAAGGAGGTTTAGAGGGGACATGATAGCCCTCTTTAAGTATTTGAAAGGTTGTCATTTGGAGGAGGGCAGGATGCTGTTCCCACTGGCTGCAGAGGAAAGGACGCACAGTAATGGGTTTAAACTACAAATATAGGATAGATATCAGGAAAAACATTTTCACCGTCAGAGTAGTTCAGCAGTGGAATAGGATGCCTAAGGAGGTGGTGAGCTCCCCCTCACTGGCAGTCTTTAAGCAAAGGTTGGATACACACTTTTCTTGGATGCTTTAGGATACTTTGGGCTGATCCTGCGTTGAACAGGGGGTTGGACTAGATGGCCTGCATGGCCCCTTCCAAATCTATGATTCTATGATTCACCCCAGACATTTAAAAGCGAATCTACCTGTTGGACAGATTTTGAGAATTAGACAGAACAGTGCTTCAGGGGAATCTTATATAAGAGCTTGTGAACAACATAACTCAGCCTTATTAGAGAGAGGCTACCCTAAATGGACCATTGAAAAGGCATGTACTTGTGCCGATATGATAGACTGTGAGACACTTTTAATTTACTAAGAGAGGGAACCCTATTAACAGACTAACATGTTTTTTGAATTATCCCACTTTGCTAGCCAATTAAAAAATGTTATTTTTCGGCACTGGCACTTGGTGTCAGATATTCTAGGGCGTGAACCCTTATTAGTATGGTGCTGGGGCCACAATATTGGAGAACAGATCACTCCTCATGAGTAGGAATCAGATAAGGTGTTCAGAAATCTGCCCAGGGGTAATCATAAATGTGGCCACTGTTCAGTGTGCAAGTTGATGTTAGAGATTTCTGAAAACACACATTCAAACAATTTTAAAACACAGATTGACTGTTTTATTACTTGTTTGTCAAAAATGTCATTTACGGAATAAAATGTACTTCTAGGTGTGGGAATTTCAGCCATATCTTTGAAAGTTCTCATTATGGAGCACCTGTCCAGGATTCGTAATTGCACCATGGAAGCTCCATTTATGGCACTTTGGATCAGACACAATCACTCTTTGGATGATTTATTTTTCTTTGCCATGGAAATAATCAGACCTTGCCAATTTCAAAGAATGGCCATTAATCAGCAGTTATTACACAGGTAATGCTTCCTCATCTTTTCCATGGACACAATCACAACAAATGGTTTGAATACCTCCTGGCACTTACCCTGTTTTTTATAAAATGATTATAAAGTGACTATATGCAGGTATTCATATACAAGGTAGAAGTCCCTTTAACTTTGTTAATTAGATGCACCTGTGGTGCACCTGTTTTACAAAGTGATGTATTAAATGGTGTCAGACAGAGAACTGATTTGAGATAGTAACATAGTGGTATGCATGGGATTCTCCATTATTTTCTGAGCTATTGGCCCATGTGATACTAGAAGGCAGGGGTAGTCAAACTGCGGCCCTCCAGATGTCCATGGACTACAATTCCCAGGAGCCCCCTGCCAGCATTCGCTGGCAGGGGGTTCCTGGGAATTGTAGTCCATGGACATCTGGAGGGCCGCAGTTTGACTACCCCTGCTAGAAGGTAACATTAAAGTTTGGGAGAGTTATTTTTATCATGGTTTAATAATGCATTGTGATAACTAACATGAATTTCTTATTTGTAGATCTTATTTCAATTGGGAAATATTCTGGATAACCATACACTGAAAATAGCTTAAATATGCTATAGATGGTATTTTCTATAAGATGGCAATATTGTACATTGATTTATGTTGTAATTGGACATAATTATTACCTGGGGAGTAATCCACTGAGGAAGGTACTACTTTTGAAAATGAGGTTAGAACACGGGACTGTGTTTTGGTGAACCCTCGTCCACTACAGAGTGGTGAACCTTCATATGAAAAAATACAGGAATTAATTAATGGAATAAATAGACTTTATTGCATAGCCATTTACTGATTCTTTGTTTTCTGGCTTGACTTCCAACGAGGCAGGTGGGCTGTAGGGGAAGTAAATAAATTTCCATGCTTGGAGCTTTTTGGAGGAAGGGTGGGGGGCTAATTTAGTCAAAGCAGAGCCCTGGTTTCCTCTGAGGAACAAGGGTTTCCCTGTCCCCCAACCTTTACTAGTCTGTGGATACCTTTGGAATTTGGAAGAGGAACATCCACTACCTCTGAGCCCTGACACTCATCAGCTGACCAGCAGGGGGCCTTACCAGGAGAAGGAGGGAGGCCCAGGGTACGTTGTTTTGAATGATAGTAATATGACATCCAGTGTGTACCAGATGTGACAGCCACACCCAGGGAATATTCTGATATTTGATCAACAATCTGTGGTAGAAGCCATTTTTATCATAGAGATTTTGCCCAAATACCAGAGGACTACCTGACATTGTACAACTGCAATGGCATCATTCATGGTACATGCTGTTGTCATGTGTTCAGCAACATAGCTGGAACCGTCCTCTCACTCCTGGTAAGCCCCCCATATCCCGCTGGCTGCCAGGAAGGACCTAGCATCATAATTCTGAGGGAGGATATTGAATACTACCCCCAAAATGACTGCCACAGAAGCAAATGCTTTATCTGCCTGCTAATGAATCTGCTTTGCATGTTGAAACTCCCAGATTTGGTCCCTGATACCTTCGCTTCAGAGACAGAAATTGTATTCACCCTGAGGTCCTGGAGAGCTACAGCCAATCAGAATGATCAAGTGGCATCTCCAAGATGTTTCATGATACTGACAGCTTCCCCTGCATCAGCTGTATCCGAAAATGATCTTCCTGGACCAGAGGTCCTCACCCTTCTGGCACATGGGGGCTGCATTAGAGTGTCTGAAGAGGGCCACATATTACATCAAAATGGCCCATCTATTTAGATCAAAGGTAAACATTCAGGTCAATGAAGAAATGTCAACTTGATCACAGTCCATTTTGGAACAGTGTTTTATTCTGCAGTCCTTTTATCTAGCATCACATGATTACGTAGTCCCTTCTCCCTAAGATGCTCCCATGCTTGAGAGGACAGAAAGGGGCAAAGGGCAAGGTTTCACCTGTTGTCAGCAGTTGAGTATATATTTGCTCATTATTCTCTTTCTGTGGACTTATTGCACACATAATACTTCCAATGCAATTCAACCTCAAGTGAATACAAACAAACCCAAATTGCTGTTTTTCCTTTTTATCTCTGGAATTTGTTACCCATTTTCATTATGCTGTATGTAAATCTACTCTTATACTTTGCCTATAAGTATGAGCTGATAAGATTCTGTACTGAAAGCTTTTGAAGCAGAACAAAATATTTTTGGGAAGCAAGTGAAGGTAACTTTAAACTTCTCATGCTGCAGGGGACTAAAATTTGACATGGATGGGAATTTACAGTTCAGTGCTGAAAGGCATATCAAAGCACTGGATGTATTGCAGAGGGAATTCCAGAACTGATATGCTGATTGTCTTAAGTTGCGGTCCTCAACTCCCGGTCCGGTCACCGGTGACTGGTCACCGGTGACCGGTCACCGGTGACCGGTCACTGGTCCGTAGATCAGTCAGTACCGGGTCGCCGCTCCTCCTCATTCTCCTCCCTGGCTGCTGCCTTGGGGGCTGCCCTGCCACTCTGCCGCCAGTTCACCTTTGGTGCTCTCTGGCGGCTGCCATGGCTGGGGCTCCCCCTTGGCATGGCACTGCGCAGCTGATGCTGGCAGCGCCCCCCAGCAGGCAGTGGGAAGTCAGGGGCGCTGGCGGGAAAGCAAGTGGAGCAGGGGCTCAGGCGGTGGCAGCGACGTCTCTTGGCAAAAGACTACCTCCCCCCTGGGCCTCAGTAAACTTGTCAAGTGTTGACCGGTCCCTGGTGATAAAAAGGTTGGGGACCATTGGTCTTAAACATGAAGAGGAAACAAGACAACACATTTTGTGCATAAGGAATTTTGAGCGTTGCAGCACACATTGTCCTCCCCTTGCTTCCTGAAACGGTGGTGGCCACTTGATCCATGGCTGTAGTATAATACTGGCCACAGGCTCACATAGGTGTGGGGAACGTGTTGGTATCCCCATACCTATGTGAGCCTGTGGCCAGTATTATACTATTATTATATATAAGGTTTAAATTCTCAATACTTATTGATAAATATACTGACGACTCAGAGGACTTGTCACTGATGAAAGAATCTCACTGAAAACGGATATTATCTGGCTTCCGTTTTGACAGAAGTCCTACAGAATAAAGAAAAAAGGAAAACTACAAAAAAAAGGACACTTTACTTTCTTTTATGAATCTATTTATTGTATTTCCAGTGGATAGGTGTGTTTCTCTCTGTTTGGTTTAATTATTAGACCGTCCTTCTTATACTCTTGTATGCCACCAGTGATTGACAGATTGAGGAGCTGAAAGTTTATAGTGCCTTGATCTCCCTTCTGACTTTTCCACCGCTAGTGATGGGGGGGGGGGGAAGCGTGATGCAGCAGCAGAAAATAGCAGTAAGGCTTTACAGCATGGAGGGGAAAACTGGCGCCATTTACTATCCAGCATTTGCGGGCTGAGGTCATTGCGCAATTCTGCCCTCCTTGCAGAAACGGTTAGTGTTGCACAACACATTTGAAGTAGCACCAGAAGATACAAGTAATTACCCTCCCCCCCCAGGTGGAATTATCTGACTTGCAAGCCAGTGATCATATCAGAGACATTTACAACAGAAAATGGCTTTTTAGATCTCTATTTCGGTCTACCGGATATATTTATCATGCTAAAAAAATTTGCTGCAGGCATGTTCACAGTCTTGGGCAGCCCACATATCTATGAACAACCTTTTTCCAAGAAGAAAATTATGAAATCCAAGGCTAGGTCCAGAATTACAGATGAACTTTTACATGACATTTTAAGAGTGTCTGTACCAAACCGTGACTTGGACATTATTGCCTTGGCTAATAGAAAACAGCCACAAAACACACAGAGACTGGGTACAACAAACTTAGAGCCCAGTGGCACCTTTAAGACCAACAAGGTTTTATTCCAGGTGTAGACTTTTGCATACATCAGATACAATAGATACAATGTCATGGAATAGAAGTTCATAAGGTAAAGGTAAAGGTATCCCCTGTGCAAGCACTGGGCCATGTCTGACCCTTGGGGTGACGCCCTCTAGCGTTTTCATGGCAGACTCAATATGGGGTAGTTTACCAGTGCCTTCCCCAGTCATTACCGTTTATCCCCCAGCAAGCTTGGTACTCATTTTACCGGAAGGCTGGAAGGCTGAGTTAACCTTGAGCCGGCTGCTGGGATTGAACTCCCAGCCTCATGGGCAGAGCTTCAGACTGCATATCTGCTGCCTTACCACTCTGCGCCACAAGAGGCTCTTACACAAATGAAATAAGTATGTAAATAGCAGCTGGTTTCCTAAGCCTCAGCCAAATGGTACCTCTGGCTGCACATCCTTTTGCAAATATATTACTAGTATTTGTGTCTTAGCTATCATAACTGCTGCTTTTCGTCCTTCTGTCCATTCCTCCTGCTCTCCCTCCCCAACACAAGCAGGATCTAGTGCAAACTCTGACATCTTCACCCAATACTGTTTACTGTACATACTTTAGCCTCTGGGTAGTGCATACTCATTTCCTGTTTTCAAAAATTTGGCTACTCAAGGCTGAGGGCCTCTGAAGTTCTTTTTCTCAAGGGAAGCACAGGGGATTTCCACACACTTTAAAAATCTGAGCAGTAAACAGCCAGCTACACCCTCCATTTTAAAGGGCTAGTTGGTGAATCCCAAAAATCCAAAAAAACATATGTAGCACTAGATACTGGAGAGCAGTCAGCAGGCCACCAGCAAAAAAAAAAGAAAAATGTATGGAGGTGAATAAGTGCTATTCTGCCTCCAATGTCCTCGCACCTACCTCCCTATCCCTTCTCCCGGGGATGGGAAGTCTTTTTTTTTTAAGTGAACTGTCTAGAGCAATGAATAGGTGTTCAATCGTGCAGACAAAGGCAAAGGCAAAAAAAAAAAAATTCCCTCTCAATGTTGTGGCACAAAGCATGCCTCTCTAAGCTCCCCCCCAAATCAGGAATGAGATTTATTTTTCAAAAAACTAAGACTCATGATTTCGTAAGTGGTGGCCAATTAAGAAACACTATACAGCTATGATCAGATGCATAGGCCTTTCAACGAAGAGCTATTGATTTTTTTAAAAAAATAGTGGGCATTGCAGGCCCTTTAAAGCATGGCAAAAGGGGATTAGCTGCCTGGCTTGATTGACAGGCGGAAGAGAGTCACATATAAACCATGTTGCTCTCTTCTGCCATTTCCAGCAGCACTTGTGGAGGGTGAGAAGCATGAAATGGTGGCAGAGAAGAGCGAGGCAGCAAAAAAGGTAAGGACCGGCTGGGAGGTGCGGTTATATATAGTGTTATGCCACTCAGCTGGCGTAACACTATTTTTAACAATGTGCGAAAATGCTCAGTCTTCATGACCGGCTCCAAGTTGCAAAATTCCTGGAGATCTGGAGTTGGAATACTCACCGACTCACCCTAGTATTTTACTCCAGGGGAACTGCTCTGTGTCTTCTGGAGATCAGTTTTAATCCTGGGAGATCTCCAGGCCCCACCTGGAGGTTGGCAACCATAGCTCCAGAATATATACTGAATTGCAGTCATGACTCTTCCTGGGGTGGATCATTTATGAAGGTATTTTCCTCACCAGCAGATGGGCCAGCTGTGGCTACAGTATCTGCAATAGTCAACCATGCAGTGGTCCTCTGTTTCCGAAGCACTTTCTGTGACATGGCGGGTTGTCTGACCAAGGGAAAAGTCATCTTGCTAAATTTGTCCAATTCATTGGCTTTGCGGAAAGGGGGAAAAATGGCACTTGGAGGGAAAGTATCTTTAATTTTTGTTAAACCCCAAGGCATGTCGTGTTTCATACCTACAGAAGGGAAAATAACATTCTATTGAGAGATCGGTAGAGAGAGTCAGATACCTTTAATGGCATTAAAAAACACAATAAAACACACAGCAAGCTTTACAACTGAAGCAGGGACAATCATATAGATATAAAGGTAAAGGTATCCCCTGTGCAAGCACCGAGTCATGCCTGACCCTTGGGGTGACGCCCTCTAGTGTTTTCTTGGCAAACTCAATACAGGGTGGCCTTGCCAGTGCCTTCCCCAGTCATTACCGTTCACCCCCCAGCAAGCAAGCTGGGTACTCATTTTACCGACCTCGGAAGGATGGAAGGCTGAGTCAACCTTGAGCCGGCTGCTGGGATTGAACTCCCAGCCTCATGGGCAAAGCTTTCAGACGGCTACCTTACCACTCTACGCCACAAGAGGCTCTTCATATAGATATAGGTCTAAGTAATACCAAAACAATCTAAGGACAGTTATCCTACAGGCCTGTGCAACAAAACCATGGATAGGAATTCTGCAAGCTGCTCAGTAATTTCCAAGGACTTGTCATCTAGCAATCAGGTAACAGCCGCATCCTCTGATACATCCTCTGAGAGCCAGTTTGGTGTAGTGGTTAGGAGTGCGGACTTCTAACCTGGCATGCCTTGTTCAATTCTGCACTCCCCCACATGCAGCCAGCTGGGTGACCTTGGCCTCTCCACAGCACTGATAAAGCTGTTCTGACTGAGCAGTAATATCAGGGCTCTCTCAGCCCCACCCACCTCACAGGGTGTCTGTTGGGAAAGGAAAGGCAACTGTAAGCAGCTTTGAGCCTCCTTCAGGTAGAGAAAAGCGGCATATAAGAACCAACTCTTCTTCTTCATTAATATTAGGGCTCTTTTAGCCTCACCTCCCTCACAGGATGTCTGTTGTGGGAAGAGGAAAGGGAAGGTGAATATAAGCTGCTTTGAGACTCCTTCGGGTAGAGAAAAGCGGCATATAAGAACCAACTCTTCTTCTTCTTCTTCTACATGGACAGAAGGAAACAGAGTAGAGATGGCAAAGTTGAGTAGAACTGCTACAACATACAACAAAATCAGAGTCCAGTAGCACCTTTAAGACCAACAAAGATTTATTCAGGGCGTGAGCTTTCATTGCATGCGCTCTTCCTCAGACGTAATAAAAGATGATGGAGTGAGTCTGGTTCATTGTGGCAGTTAGAGTGAATTCTTTCATTATGGGGAGCGCCCCTGTATCTGCCTGAGAGATCAGTACACACCAATGCGCTGTGCAAAAGGGCCCCTAACCCTGCCCCAAGACACGTTATTCAGGACTCAGGAGCAGAGGCATGAAAGGTACAATAATGCAGCATATGCATACATTTATTTATTTTGTTCAGAGAGCCGGTAGTTAAACATTGACCAGTTTATGAAAGTGACCTTCTGAGCCATTCTGTTATAGTATTGTTCTAATCCATTCAGGTTCTTCTCTCGGCCCCTTTTTATCCTCGCAATAACCTTGTGAGGTAAGTTAGGCTGAGAATGGGTGGCTGATTGCTGGCCATCCAGTGATCTTCCAAAACGGAGTGTGTGTCAGTCAGTCAGTTTACTGTTATGGTCCTCAACCAGTACAAACGCAACAGTCAAATATAAAAAGGAGCAGAATAAGACAAAACCCCTCCCTCAGATTTGCCTTTACCGTTCAGTACCACAAGAAGATAAACGGTCAAACTCTACATAATCTATAAGATGACAATACAAGGAATAAAATTAGCCTTGAGTAACACCTGCCAGAGAGAGAGCACATTTGACCTCAGCTTCTTAGCAGCTTCTGAGCAAACAAAGAGGTTTTATGGGTGTACAGACCTCAGAGTCTGATAACCAAAATAGTAATTTCTCTTCAACTAAATGGCAGTTTGAACTAGAGAGAAGCAGAACAAAAAATTTGGCCTTGGGTTTTTTTTTTCATAAAGTGGCCAATTCAGGATATAATGGTTTATAATATACTAGGAATAAAGCCCATTGTAGTAAGAATACAATGGGCACTAGCAGGAGCTGGCGGTTGTGGGGGGGGGGCGCTGGCAGGGGTAAGTGAAAGTGGTCGTGTACGCTGCGGGCGCGGTAGGGCCAGCGAGAGGGTAGAAAGGGAGAGGGGTGGGAGATGTGCCGCATTGGCAGCGACACGTAGTCTGGGAGAGACCCCGGAGGCAGAGGGAGGAAGACGCGAGGGCAGCGTGTGTATATATATGGTGGGGTCTTTGGCTGTGGGGCCATCCTTGTGCTGTAGCTGCCATTTACAGGCCAGTTTTCCTGTGGGGGCAAGCCACTCCGGCTGCCAAAGCTTGCCATAGGACACAACAGCAAAAAGTCCAGCATGTCCCACAAACTTAGTTGCAAGTGACTGAGAACATTTGGATGGCTGGGGTGGGTGGTTTGCCAAGTTCAGGCTGCATCCTCTCGGCCCTGGATACCGTGCGGGTGTTGTCTTGTAGCAGGACTTTGTTCCCAGGTCATCTGGCCCGTGCAGGGGAATGCTCGTGGTGTCCCATTGGCCACCCAGCACCCAGGCATGTGGAAGGCAGCTGGAGCTACTGGGACCAGGGGCATCACGTGTGCTGGGAGCTTCCTTGCCAGACAGTGGTGGCTTTACAAATTAATTGAGACCTCCCCTGCCACATCAGGAATCCTTATTAAAAAGTCTGTCGTGAGGCATTCACTTGAGGCTACTTTAATCTAGTTGCTGCCGCTGTGATCTGATCCCTCCCTACCCCCACCTCCAAAATCGATGCCGGAGTGCTCGTTTTAATATATTCTCTGGAGGTTTTCTGGGTCTTCCATCCTGCTTTTGAGGGGATGTAAACTGTCCTCATCGAAAATGCCTAGTTAGGCCTGCTCTGAACTCTGAACTGCAGCGTGAGGGCAGGCAGCTTATCGTAGCGAGGTGCCATTTTGGAGGGTGGGTGGCGGCTCGGCGTCGTCGTTCTGGTGGCGGTGGGCATCCACAGGCGGTAAGAAGGGAGGCCGTGGGCTCGTGGGGTGGGTCATCGGCGGGCTCTGCATGTCGGCGGGGAACGTGGAGGGCGGGTGGCGGCTCGATGGCAGGTTGTTTCTGTTTGGCGGCTCCTCCAGCGGCGTGGGCGTGTTGGCGGGGATGTTGGAGCGCGGCGGCCGGCTCGTCGGAGGGGTCTTCTGCTGCGCGTTGCTGTCAGCGGCGACGGTTGAGGGCGGGCGGTGGCTCGTGGTGGGGGGTGTTCGTTTGCGCGGCCATTTTGGAGGGCGGGCCACAACGTGGACGCAGCAGGGCGGCGGGGGCATGTGTGCTGGAGGCGATGGTACATTGCTGGCAAAGGAGCAGGGCAGCCGCGTCTTCGACGTGTGCTGGGAACCATATGGAGATGGAGTGTGGGCAGAGAATCTGGGGCGGGCCAAGTGGTCCAAGAGTGGCAATCTATAAGGTGAATAAATAAATAAATAAATAAATACATAAATAAATTTTAAAAATAATTAATTTGAACCAAGGAGCAGACTGTGATTGCAAGATTAATACACTATCAGGGCCTCAGATTTAAACACCCAGGTTTTAACTTGTATTTATATCTGTCTGCCTGTCTGCCTGCCTGCCTGTATGTCTGCCTCTGCCTCTGCCTCTGCCTCTGCCTCTGCCTCTGCCTCTGCCTCTGCCTCTGCCTCTGTCTCTGTCTCTGTCTGTCTGTTTCTCTGTCTGTCTGCCTGTCTCTGTCTCTGTCTGTCTGTCTTCATGTCTCTGTCTGTCTGTCTGTCCTCTGTCTCTGTTTCTGTCTCTCTCTGTCTCTCTCTCTGTCTGTCTCTGTCTGTCTGTCTGTAACTTCCAGAATTGCCCCCATTTGTCTTTAGCCACAGTTGAAGGTCTTACCTCAACCCCACCTGTTTTACATTGCTCAGGTTCTGTCCTGAACTGCTGAATGTATTTCTCTTGTACTGAGGGGCTTTACGCACTGGGATCTTTGTAGCAAATTGGTCACAATGAAAAATCGCCATTTAAAATAGTGGAATTCGTCGTTATGCATACCTGCCTTTGTAGTGGAATCCAGTTGCGTTTTGTAGCGTTTCCCACAGGCTTCCGGTCTCGGCAGAAATCGCTAGAAAGGAAGCGCTATTGCCGAGCTCGTCCCGCCCCTGGCCGTCAAGCAGCCAATGGGCAGCCGTTAGCATGCTCCCAAACAGCCCCTTTCCCTTTAAGAAAGGTTTTTTTTTAAAAAAAAACAGACCCATTGCAACGAATCTGTGTTAATTCGTTGCAACGGAGAGACCCATCCAGCTGCCTGGTGTGTTTGAGCTGTCGTTTGATCGTTGCCACGCTCCCTCCGAGTGAAAAAAAAATCCCCCCCCCTCTCACGGGCCCGATTTTCGGCTGAATGAATGTGTAAAAAATAAAGGGAAAATACATCAGCAAACGGGCTTCTCTGTTCTTTGTGCTTAGTGACTGAAGGGGAGGGACTGAAGCCGGGGAAGCCTCTAAACTGAAAGAGGCTTGCTGGTGCGTTTATCCCCGCTCGCTCGGAGAAAAACAAAATGGCGATCGCTTCGCCGGAAGATCAGAGAAGAGAGCCAGGGGGAGGGACTTTGTAGAAACCGCAACAATGTTAACGCACAGGTCTTTTCCGCTAGTGTTGCAGATTGGTTGCAGGAGTGTATCGCTTTCCGGAGGGTGAATCCACTTTTGGGGATTTCCCTGAAAGCGCTACAAGGAAGCGCTTTTTGCAGATTGGTTTCAGGTGTGTGGCAGATTGTCGACGACATTGTGCAAAACAGCAAATCAGTAGCGTTTTCAATTGGCAACCATTGTGCTATTTTGAAGGCATGCAAAAAGCCCCTGAGTATTTTTAAAAGCTCAAAAGGGAAATGGTAAAAGTGGCTGAGGGCATGGTTCTACTTTAGAGAGGAAACAGGAAATGAGGATATAGTGGCAGAAAAAGTAATTTGATCTTTCCAAATGGCAGATTGTGGTCCAAACAAAAAATAATCTCATGTTCTGAAATCAGTCAGCATGCCCCATAGCCAGAATGCGGAAAGCAGAACTTCTGTTCTCTAGCAGGATGGCAATTCCACCTTTCTTCCCAGAATTCTCACACCTTTTGGCAATCTGATGGGGAGATTCATTGTGCAATCATTCTCCAGAGGTCT
The DNA here is from genome assembly GCF_049243985.1 of Paroedura picta. NCBI lineage: Eukaryota > Metazoa > Chordata > Lepidosauria > Squamata > Gekkonidae > Paroedura > Paroedura picta. Next base: position 28,690,040 of record NC_135373.1, on the reverse strand, counting down.
ACATCACAGGGTAGAAGTCAGAGGGGTGGAACAGACTGAAGACGACCAGCCTACAGCCGGAAGAAGTTAACAGTGAGTTCAGGAAGGGGGAGGGTAGTAACAGGAACTGGCGAGCAGAAAGGGAGTACTGTATTGAAATCACAAGTCAAGCAGAGAAAAGAATATTCAGGGAGGACCGTGTGAATATTTCAAGAACAGAGAATCCCCTTGCAGAGTTGAGAAGGGAACCTTTTCACAATGGACCACCTGAACAACCAAGTCACTGCTCCTTCTGCCCCGGACCTGCCACCTTACTCTGAAAAACAGCCCTATCATCAGCAACCTCCTCCTGCTTATGGGCCAGCAAACCCTGCCATGCCAACTCTGCACCAGCCTTATTATGCCCCGTATGTGGCAGTGCCCAGCCAAGGACCCATCGTCCAACCTCTGCTGCATACCACCACTGTTATTCCTGTTTTGGCCACCAACGCACCCGACTACCTGGGATATTCTATCGTCACCATGTTCTGCTGTTGCCTGCCTCTGGGACTCATTGCCCTGGTTTTCTCCATATTGGTGAGTGCTTCCTTGATTGGGTACAGGAGGTGGTGATGGGGAGCCGTCACTGTCCAACACAAAAGAAGGCAAATCAAGGACCCAGACTGATTGTTCTGGTTTGGCTTGGTAACACCTTTACTTCTTCCGGGTTTGGTTTTCAGTAGAATGGAGAATCTCATTGCGCAATGGTCTTACTTGAAATCTCAGTATTTCTAACCAGGTTCTGCTTTATGTCCAGTTCTTATTTGTTGTGGAAGTTAGGTTGTCCTCTGGTAAATGTATGTTGTTTTGGGTTAGGAGTGATGAGTTTGGGTGTTTGAGTTGCAGGATTCGTTTGGCAGCATTTTCGTTCGGCAACATCCCTGTTTGTGTTTCTCCCTCAACTGGGCCTTTGGGAGCAAATGATCCACTTTTCAGGAGCCTAAAGATGCAGAATGATCAGCAGTCCACTGGAGAGATAATAGAGATGTGATAGGGTTGCCAGCTTCCAGGTGGGAGCAGTAGATTTCCTTTGATTATGAAGATATCAGTTCACTCAAAGAAAGTGGCCATGTTAGAAGGTGAATTCTTGGCATTGTATCCCCCTGAAGTCCTTCCCCTTCCCAAACCTCAGGCTCCAACCCCATAATCTCCACATATTTCCCAACCTGGAGCTGTTCACCCTTGTGGGGCTAGCTGTTGCTTGAAGTCTGGTAGAGTTGTATTGGAGCCCAGCCACAGACCCTGCATCTGAATGCCTGCTTTGGGAGTGTGTTCTGTTTGGCTCCGGCTGACACCGAGTCATTTGTGGATAGGGGAAAATGTGACTGAATACAGATGTAGACTAAGTGGCAACTGACTACCACAGCTGGTGACTTCTGAGCAACTTGGGACTTCTTATCACACAACAGTTTCACCATTTCTAATTTTTCAGCAGGCAGGACATTAGAGAGCTGTGATCCCAACAGAGTGCCAGTGGGCTCCATGTTACCAGGACCCATTGGCTTCTTCCAAAACTCTAAGAGCCAATCCTGGCCTCCCTCCCCCACAGTGGAGAAGGAGCTACTTGGGAAGAGGCCCAGGAGGCATCTCCTTTGTCTGTGAGAAGCACCAATGGGGGGAAAAGTGACTTCCTCTGTAAGTTGGGCTTGCAACCTCTGAACATTTTGTGATTGGCCTAAGCTCCCCACGGGAGCCATTTTAGGGTATGGTCCCCTCTGAGTCTATACAATTTCTGAAATTGTCACAGTCTCAACAAGATTAGGTTCCCCTGTTGTTTCTGAGCAAGGGAACTTTGAGGATCAAGAGCTGTATACTGTGAAAATTCTGTAGGTCTCTCAGGTGCTCCTGGGCTTTGATCTTCTGCAGAACAACAGGGCCACCCTCTGAAACTGCCTAATGTAACGTATCCTATTCCCTGGTGGTGTTTTATCTGACCTTAGGACTTAAACAGCTGCGTGTGAGATTTCTATCTGGGTAATTGCTCTTCTTTACTACTTTTCAGGGTTGAAAGGTTCATTGGACCAGCTGGTGGGGGTTGGGGTTACTGAGTGCAAGAAGGGAAGAAGCCAAAAACAGTCTCAATATTCAGAGTCACTAGAAGTGATGTAGGCCCATCAGGGATATTGGTCTGGTTTGTTGGTAAAACTATGGTAGAATTAGCTTCTTCTCTCCCCCTCCCCCCACATCAAAGTGTTGCTCCTCCCCCAACATTACAGGGCGACACAGGCACATTGAATCTGATTCTGGCTTCTACCCTCACCACACCCAGCAACTGCCCCCTCCCCCGCAACACCGCCAGCTGGTCCAATGGACCTGGTACCCCTAAAGAGTAGGAAAGAAGAACAATTTCCCAAGCAGAAGTTCTATTGGAAGGAAAGACCACTGAGGAAGGTGATAGTTATTTGTTTATTTATGGCTTCTCATCTGTTTGATCAGGGTGGGGGAGATTTCCACCAGTTCCTGATAGCCCAGATATGGGGTGAGAAGCTCCAAATGGGGGGATCCTTCACCTCCAACTGGGAAACATGATTGCAGGTCTCCCATGTAGCTAGGCCCCAATGCTAAGGACAACTGCTCCTTTCCCTAGGGCGATGGGAAGGAGTTCTATGGTGGGCAAAGCTGGGGCAAGCGGGCAATGGGGAGGCGCGCAAAGCGTACCTCCCCATTGGCAGCGTGGTCCAAGAGTGGCACTCATAGGGGCTTCGCGGCTCCTGATTCGCCCCTTCGAGTTTTTATCACGGACAGAGCCCGCCCTAACTCCTCCCCAATAGCCCTTAGGGCTTTATTTAATCCGCTCCACAGGAGCGGTTAAAGATGACGCAGAATTAAAGGCTAAAAATGATGAGAAGAGCTGATTTTTGTAGCCTCCCCAACATTGCTATTAGTTCTCCACTAGGCAATATGGTGCCATTTCAGATGTAATTAATTGATTGATTAGTTAGAATTGATTTATTGAGTAATTAAAATTAAAATCCTGCTTTCCCCCTATACTCGGGACTCAAAGCAGCTTACATATACAAACATACAATTTAAATAAATATATATAGCCCACATGAGCCTCTTGTGGCACAGAGTGGTAAGGCAGCCGCCTGAAAGCTTTGCCCATAAGGTTGGGAGTTCAATCCCAGCAGCCGGCTCAAGGTTGACTCAGCCTTCCATCCTTCCGAGGTCGGTAAAATGAGTACCCAGCTTGCTGCTGGGGGGTAAACGGTCATGACTGGGGAAGGCACTGGCAAACCACCCCGTATTGAGTCTGCCATGAAAACGCTAGAGGGCGTCACCCCAAGGGTCAGACATGACTCGGTGCTTGCACAGGGGATACCTTTACCTTTACCTTTATATAGCCCACCCCACAGATACACAAACAGAGTTCTTGCCTCTGGAGACCGATAGGGGTAGGGGTAGGGGTAGGGGTGGGGGTGGGGGCAGCCCAGAAGGCCCTGAAAAGGTCTCCTGCTGGGCCTACAGGGCCTGAAGTAGCCTGTAGAGGGCTCTCTATGTCCCATCTAACATCAGAGAAGTCATGGAAAGCCCTGGAGAGCCCCCCATCAGCTTTATGGGGTCTGTGGCGAGTTGGTTTTTAAGTGTCTGGGATGATAGGAATCAAAATGAAGTAATGTATTCCTGTCCATGCATTTGATATATGAGGAAATGCATCAACTCTCATTCGTTCATTCGTTCGTTCATTCGTTCGTTCGTTCATTCATTCATTCATTCATTTAGATTTATTGCCCCCTGCTATTGAGTATCGTCTTGCAGTGGGTTACAAACATAAAAGGATTAAAAAACCCACATAATTCTCAAATATTTAAAAAATCAAGCATACATCTCCCAATAACTGGGTTTCAGCTTTTTGGATGAAATTTGAGCCCAGCACTACTATCCTGATTGTTCTCGTGAAGTCACCAATCTTATCATGATTAATCTGCCTATAATATCAGATAATAGTTTTCTAATTTTGCTATCATAATAACTCTTATTTAAAAAATGACAACTCCGCCGCCCTTATCAGCTGGCGCTACTACTATAGTGCGGTCGTTCTGTACATGTATAGTTATAACATTAATTTAACATTTTGTCTGATTATTGTTCAAGGAGTTAGCCACTGATGAAAGCATTTACCTTTGAAAACGAGAGTAAGATCTGGGACTTAGTTCTGGCAGACTCTTGCTTTTTTGTCATTGAGAATGAAAAGATGTGTGGATTTCAAATAAAAGTAAATTTATTGTACAGCCCCAGTCAATCCTATTATTTCTTTTCAACCTCTAGGAGGTGGCTGGAGATATCCTGGGATAACAACAGACCTCTAGGAGACAGAGATCAGTTCATCTGCAGAAAACAGCCCCTTTGGAAAGCGAACACTATGGCATTAGGCCCCATTGAAGTCCCTCCCCTCACTAAACCCCACCCTTCTCAGGCTTCACCCCCACAAAAAAACCTTCCAGGTATTTCCAACCTGGAGCTGGCAATCCTAGATTAGTCAAGGCGGTGCTTTTCAGGACAGCCTTTGGCAGGGATATAAATTTGCTTTTTCAGCTTGGCTGTGGATTTATGTTTCCGGGGAGATTTAATCGCTCGGCTTGAGAGAACTTCAGTTCCAGTCTGACCAGCATCTTTGGTTGGGTAGGGAAGGAGACACAGACCCATCTATCAGCTCCTGGTTTGCGAGAATCTTGTCATATGTTGGTTCAGTTCAAGTCTAGTAGCACTTGTCCAACAAGGTTTTCCAGGTGTAAGCTTCCCAGAGTCAAAGTCTCCATTCTCAGAGAGTCATATCCAGCTATTTAACTGCAGGCCAACATGGCTGCCCTCTGAAATGATCTTCTTGGAATATGTCTCTGTGTAGCCTTAAGTCCATGGCCAAAAGATTCTCGGTTAGCCAACACAGCGTTTCACCCCAGCTCAGCATCACCTCTTTTCGCATGCGGGAGATGTTGCTCGGTCTCATGTTTTCCCTTATTCATTCTTTCCTTTCTCCTTTCTCTTTAGACTCAGGATGCCAACCGCAAGGGAAACAGCGCTGCAGCCCAGCGGTACTCCAGGATGGCACAGGCCTTTGCCCACTCTGCGCTCGCCGTGGGGATTGTGGGCGGTATTGTGGTCGCTGTTGTGTTTATAGTGATTCGTAGGTAGTAATACCTTGCAAAAATATTCGTTCACTGAATTTCCTTCCTCTTTGTTTTCTATTTCATGCAAAGTTTTTTCTAAAAATTTGTGAACCTTTTGAAAGTAACCTGATTCCAGTTCCGTGCCTGCAGTGGTGCGAAATGAAGAGACTGCATGTGTTAAGGAGGCATCAGGAATGAAGCAGAAGATGCAGTATATCAGCAATGTAAACGGCATGATTCTTATGAGCTCAGGCTAGTCCACTCTCCTCAGATCTCGGCTGCTTGCTTCGTATTTGCATGGGAGGCTGCCAAAGAAGATGGTCGTCAGCCTCCGTCTGGAGTTCTCGGACCACTGCAGTTGATCTCGAGATGACAGAGATCTGTCCCCCTGGAGAAAATGAAAGTTTTGGAGGGCTGAGTCTGTGACATTATACCCCACTGAGGTCTATCCTCTCCCCAAACTCCATCCTACACCAAATCTCCACATATTTCTCTGTTCAGAGCTGGCACCCCTACAAAGGATGTCGAGGACTGCAACACGATGCCACCTCTCTTCACCTCTTTCCTTGAAACCCCCATGAAGGGTCACCATAAGTGACCTTGATGGCCATGTTCTCCACAAAAAATAGACACATCTTAGATTTTCACCACAGTGTTGTGTGGTCTGATGGCAATATGAACAGCGTGATGCAGTTTATGAGCTTGTGACCACCCGTTGTTACGAAAGAGGAAAACCGTTTTTTTAAAAAGAAGGTTTGTAATCAGTTCCCTAGAAGTTTTGAAATGTGAAAGGAACAAAGCAATATTAAAACCATCCAAAACTGACTGGCTGAGCTAGGTCTTCTGTACACCTTATCGCTTTCTGTACTCGGAATGAATAGCTTAAATAACTTCATTCATGTTAGGAAGATGGTTGTCTGAGGCAACCAAGAAGTTTCAGTGAAGAAGAAGAAGAAGAGTTGGTTCTTATATGCCGCTTTTCCCTACCCGAAGGAGGCTCAAAGCGGCTTACAGTCGCCTTCCCATTCCTCTTCCTTGGAAATTTGATGTCATTAAACGTGTTTGAAATGCCCCTGCTGTCCTCACTAATGAAAGAAATGTGTGTCACTGGGATATGTGGGGTGCAATAAGCATGGGATCCACAAAGATGAGGGATCACAGTGTCCTACAGAAGTCTGCCTGCTCCTTATGGTCACCTAGCAAAAGGGTCAGCAAAGGGCCTGCCACAGCCTTCCCCCCTCACCCCGAAAACGGCCAGTGAGCTTGTGAGAGGCGGCCACAGGCAACCCTCCTGGCTACACTCACCCGTGGGGCAAAAAGTCCTACTGCGGCCCTAAGCCTCATTGGGAGGGCTTCCCGGGCTAGGGGGGAGAGCAGCTAGGCCTCCCCCCCACACTCAGCAGCCCTCCAACAGGCTCTCAGAGCAGTGGCCAGGAGCACAATGGCGGTGAGTTTGCCAGAGCACTCCTGGCTGGGGTTGTTGGAGGCGAGCAGTAGTGGGGCCGGCCCAATCAGGAATCACACAGCGACACGCTCCGCCCAGGAGGGCTATGCCCTTTTATTTATATAGCTAATAATGCTTGCAGATAACAAAGTTTGTCAAGTAACATTCACTTTGAGTTTCCTCATTTTTGTTCAGCAGAACAATAGATGGCAGTCTTTCTCGTTAATCAGCTGCTGTCTTCAAAAAACCAAACAAGAGTTCTTGCTTAAGCCGGTTTTTAATAGTGTCTCAGTGCTGTAAAATTTCTTTATCCTCCAACTTATGTTTTAAAAGCCAGCTAATTAGACCTTGGCTACAGTTCAAGACATTAATATAATTACTCTTTCCTCTTTAAAATCAAAGTCACAGTTCATGTTATAACAAATAAATTGTTTAATTCGCAACTCACTCCCTTTTTTCCCAGTCACAACTTTCTAATTTGTCTTTGGCTAAATTCCAAAAACATTAAGGCGGTGTGTTTTATATAAGCATTTCTAAACATTTTAGTGAAGAAGAACTATGTAGACATGGATTTGGAGAAAAAATAGCAAGTTTTAGAAAGGTATGGAGACCTCCTCCTTGCTGCCAGGAGAAAAGCTAGACAGAAAACTGGTTGGTTTCAGCATGTTCTTATCATGCTTTCTTCTGTATTTATTTTATTTATGTTTACATTTATATACTGCTGTTCCCAGCAAGCTGGCTCATGGTGGTTCACAGAAAATAAAATAAAACAATATCCAATTAAAAAAACATAATATTAATAACACCTTAAAAACAATATTAAAAATATTAAAAAATATTAATCCAGAGACAAAATATTAGTTTAAAATGATTAATTTTCAGTTCTTATAAAGGCTTAAAAGACTTAAAAGACGTGAGAATGCACACCGTCCACGCTGTCCTCTTCTTCTATAATTAGTTCAATATCAAAATGAGGGATCCAATTCAGGCTTAGCTGAATTCCAAATGAGGGCAATTGTTTTTTAAGCAGTTAGTTTTCAGTAGACATTTGAGGATACTGTTCACAGCGGATCAATTTGTTCCTAAGAGAATGCTCAGATAGGCTTTAAAAAAAACAAAGAGTACAGTTCAATTACAAGAACGTAAAAAAAAAAAACAACCACCAACAACACTAAGCAAAGTTTGATCCTTAGAAAAAGTGAAAGGGAAATAGAAAAGAAAAAGGGAGAGAGGAAAAAAAGAGAATAGGGGAAGCAGGCAGTTTGGCAGGTTGATTACTAACAACTTCTCCTGCTCTTCGATGATGTTATTCTTCTAAATAATTAGGAGTGAAAGGCGGAGACCCCCTTCTGAACGTGGAACACTTGCTAATCAGGAGATGGGCTTTGAGGTAAGACTGTCTCTGTCTGGCTGGGCGGGCCCAAGAACTGAAGTGGGTTGCAACCCTGCTTGAGTTCTTGGAGATATAAAAGTTAAGGTGACCAGATTGTCCCACTTTTGGAGGGACATCTGGGAGCACCTGGCAAATTGTACTTATATTGAAATTTAAAAAAAAATATTACAATACTATTTTTGCGTTCTATGAGTTCTATGAAACTTTTTGTTGCTCCATACAGACCAAATTTTCCATGCCCCAGTAACATTTAGACCAGATGACTGCAATGCTCTGTACATTAGCCAGAATCAATTTGGAAACTCCAGTTGGGGCAGAATGCTTTTGGTTTCCTTCAAATCTTTTATTACTTTGCCCAGTATGTGTGGTGATAAAACGGTGGTACATGCTGAAGAACATTATGGGTCGTAAATTGCATTTATGAGTGTCGACAAGCCGTCATTTGCGCAAAAACTTTGGCCGGGATGCACAGTATGACGAGCAGCAGGAACTTCCCTTGCTGCAATTTTATGACTTTCACTATCACCATAACGTCACTGAAGCAGACGGTGCGAACTTAAATGGAATCTGGGGAATGGTAGAGGACAGGAAGGCCTGGAGGATCATTGTCCATGGGGTCGCGATGGGTCGGACACAACTTTGCAAGTAACAACAACAATCACCATAATGTCTCACAAACAAGTTGAGTTTTTTAACTGAAGCCAGAGGAGTCTTTTCAGCTTCCTTATGTTTCTGGTAACGTAGATGCTGGTTGATGTTGCTTCTGCCTCCATGAGCAACAGAAAAAATGGACATTACAATGTTGGCATAACCACTTTTGTCCCCTCACTACACAGCTTGTTCAGTTTAATAAATCTGAATTCTTTCTGAAAATCATCATTAAAACTAGTTTTGCCTCTTTGACATGGCAAGGAAAATTTTTTAAAACTATGAGTTCGCTGCTCTGGACTTCTTTGGGACTACAAAGAGCGGCCGCGGCTCGGCGCGGCCGCCATTGACGCCGCGGGGGCGCCCGGCAACAGACGCGGCTCCCGATGGCGTCATCGGGCCGCGCCGGTGCGCGGCAGGCGAGGGGCGGGGCGCGCGGCCTTAAATAGGCCAGACGCACGCGCACCCGCCCTCTTTGCGCCTGGCCGCTCGAGGGAACAGCGTGCTGTTCCCGAGCGAGAAGGAGGAGGCCTACTTCGCCCGGCGGGGAGCAGCGGACGGCGCTAGGGGCGCTTGCTGGCTCCTCGTGGCCGGGAGACGGAACAGGGCGGGGAGGACCGGCGCGGAGATGCCCCGCCGGCGGCAGCCGGCTTCCAAAGGCCGCGGGAGTCCAGAGGTCGCAGGGGCCGCGGCCGGGGCCAGCGAGGAGAGCCCGCGGGCGCGGCCTAGGGCTTCATCCCCGGCAGGGCTTCGTGCTCGTCGTGGAGGGCGGCGGACGGCGGCACGGGGGGCGGCGGCCCGGGCGGCGGGGGAGCACGGCCAGGAGGGAGGCGGGTCGGGGTCTCCCATCGGGGCCCAAGGGGAGCAGGGCTCGGGGGAGGAGGCGGGTAGCCCCCAGGGGAGGGGGCGGGCCTCCCCCCCGAGGACGAGGTCACGTCAGGCCTCTAGTTCCGCCCTGGCCGGGACCAAGGCCACCCGGGGGCCCTCGCCACGTGCTCGGGACCGGGCGCGGGGCAGGGGCGGGGGGGGAAGGTCCCCCCCGTCTTCCCCGGGGCGGGAGCGAGGCCGGGACGAAGGGGCGCACAAGCGGGCGAGCGCCCTAAGGGCCAGCCGGGCATGGGCTACGGCCATTCCGGCTGCACGGCGCCGCGAGGCAGGCGGGTCGGGGGACGGGCCCGCGCGGGGTACCCGCCATGGGGTCCACGAGTCGGCCGCGCGGCGGGGGGCCCCGGGGGGGCGCAACAGGGTTTCCCCCTCATCGCTCGGGGACGGCCCGGGAAGACCCCGCTCCCCGCTGCGGCGGCGCGAGGGGGTGTCGGCGCCATCAGGCTCCAGCGGGTCGTCCGGTCCACGAGCCATCAGACGTTGGGATCGGGGGGACCGCACGATTCGGCGGCAGGTCCGGCCGCGGACCCCGTCGCCATTGTGCCGGCCCCTGCGGGGTCGGGGCAGCTGGGCGGGGGGCTCGAGCGGGTCGTCGGCCGGGAGGGGCGAGGGGCGTCGGCCCTCGGGGGGCTCCGGGCGCGACCGGGGCAGGGGATCCTCCCCATTTCGGTCCCGTTCCCGTTCTTCGGGACGGGGCGGGTCGCCCAAGTCGGCCGGATATTGGGAGGGGTACGCTAAGGCTCTGGCCCGATTTACCGATAGGCGATCGAGGCGCCGGAGTTCGAGCCATCGTCGCAGTTCCTCGTCCAGGAGCGGGGAACGGACGGCGGAAGCAGACAGGCCGTCGACTTCTCTCGGGGGTACGGGGAAGCGGTCGAGGAAGACGCAGCAGAAAGCTCATAAGAGGCGTCGGTCTTCGCGGCACACCCACTCTTCTGGTGAGTCGACCTCGCGAGAAGAAGGGGACAGTACAGTACACGACGGGTGGTACTGGATTGAGGCCGGTTTTGTACCAGGGATACCCTCGTGGATGCTGAGCAGGCGCCACTCCATGAAGCGCAAGCTGGATGAAATGGGCGTCAGCGAACGGCGTAGGGAGCCGCCTGGGTGGTTCAGGGACGGGGAGGCTCCCCCTGGGGTTCACCTCCCGGCGAAGTTGCGGGAGAAGGCCCTCGATGGGTATTTTGTCGATCTCTTCGACATGGTCCGCGGGCGCAATAAAGGGGGCGACACGGGGGAGCGCAGCGATAAGGAGGCGCAGAAGCCCCAACCTTGCGAGCGGTCCATGTTGAACTGGCTCAAGGGGTTCACTGAATACCACGGGCTCATCTGTGGCGCGTACCCCGAGAGGGGCTGGCACTTGTGCAGATATCTGTACACGGTGCTTGATGCCTGGGAGCGGGGTGGGGAGGAAGCGGCCATGGAGTACGATAGGGAGTTCCGTGAGCTCGCCTCCCACAACGCGTCCACGCGCTGGGACCTTCGTTTGCACGACGCGTGGGTCGTCCAGGTGGGGTCCCCGGGTCGGCCAAGGAGGGAACGGGTGCGCCCCGGGTCATCTGCCCCAGCCAAGAAGCTCAGCGGGCTCGTCTGCTGGGATTACAATAGAGGAGGGTGTAAGCGGCGCAAGTGCCGATTCGAGCACCGCTGCGAGTCTTGCGGGGCAGGGCACTCGATGGGTGTGTGCACTCAACCCCAGTCGTCCGCGCAGCCCTTTCGAGGGGCCCGATCCACCGGCAAGAAGGACGGTGGATCGGGGGCTGCAGCACCTTCCACGGGACAAAAGGCGGCCTGAAGTGGACCACCAGCTTCGAGGGCTGGCTCCCACGCCAGTCAAGCTGGGCACGCTGGTGGACTGGCTGCGGGGCTACCCCGACAGGGAGGCTGCCGTTTACATTGCCAAGGGATTCTGTGAGGGTTTCCGCATCCCCTATACCGGGGAGAGGGTGGCGACCGCGAGTGGTAACTTGCGGTCAGCCAGGGAGATGCCTGACGTGGTGGCGGCGAAGCTCGAGAAGGAACGAGCGGCCGGGAGGATCGCCGGGCCGTTCGATGGGCCCCCATTACAGAATTTACGGATCTCCCCCCTGGGTGTGGTGCCCAAGAAGACGCCAGGTGAATTTCGTATCATTCAGCACCTCTCCTACCCAGAAGGGGGGTCGGTCAATGATGGGATCCCTCCGGAACTGTGTGCAGTTAGATACACACCGTTTGATTCGGCCGTTGCCATGGTGCGGGGCTGTGGACGCGGCGCGCTGATGGCTAAATGTGACGTGCAGTCTGCGTTCCGGCTCCTGCCCATCCACCCCGATGACTACTGCTTGCTGGGATTTCGGTTCCGGGACAAGTGGTACGTAGATAAAGCCATGCCGATGGGGTGCTCCATTGCCTGCGCGGCCTTCGAGGCCTTTAGTTCTTTCCTGGAGTGGGTGGTGCGGGTCAGGGGCCCGTTCGCGGAGATAGCGCATTATTTGGATGACTTCTTGATGGCCGGGCCGGGGGGCTCGGTGCTGTGCGCTGCTCGCCTTCGCAGGTTTCAGGACCTCATGGCGTGCCTGGGGGTCCCTTTGGCAGCTGAAAAAACGGAGGGCCCGGGCACCAGGATTACTTTCCTGGGCATTGAATTGGACACTGTCTCGGGGACTTCCAGGTTACCGGAGGACAAGCTTGTCACGCTGCGTGGTCTGATTTCCTCGGCCCTGTCCAAGCGGAAGTGCACACTTCGGGAGGTTCAGGTTCTCCTGGGGCACCTGAATTTTGCGTGCCGGGTGATCACCCCGGGCAGGGCCTTCTGTTTCCGCCTCTCCAGGGCCACGAGGGGTTTGACCCGGCCCTTTCATCATGTGCGGATGACCAGTTCCATTAAGCTGGACCTTTCAGTGTGGAAGGAATTCCTTGAAAGTTTCAATGGGGTGGCTATTTGGCAGTCGCCGTTTACGCCCCGCGACACTCTCCAGGTCTGCTCGGATGCGGCAGGGGGCGTCGGATTCGGGGTGTACTTCGCAGGCCGCTGGTGCGCAGAGCGGTGGCCCGCGGATTGGCAGGGGGAGGTTCTCCGAGACATGACGTTTTTGGAGTTTTTCCCTATCCTTGTAGCGGTGCTGTTGTGGGGACAGGACTTTGCGGACAAGAGGGTCGAGTTTTTGTGTGACAACCAGGCAGTGGTTTACATCATTAACAAGCAGTCCTCGAAGTCTGCCAGGGTCATGCGATTGGTACGGCGCTTCGTCTTGGCCTGCTTGTCACACAACATCACGTTCCGGGCACGGCATCTGCCCGGGGTCAATAACGAGCTTGCCGATGCTCTCTCTCGGTTCCAGGTCGAGAGATTTCGTCGGCTCGCTCCCGGAGCGGCCAGGGACCCGGAGGTTTGCCCAGCGGAGATGTGGCGGCTTGGAGCCGAGTGATATGGGACGGCGTGTTATCATCGCTGGCCGAATCCACGAGGCGTTCCTACCGCCGGGCGGCGACAGGCTTCCTGGAGTTCGCAGGCCGGTTGGGTAGCCGGTCTGCCTGGCCGATGGATGAGGAGATGGCCCTGCGGTATCTGGCCCACCTGCACGATCGCGGGCTTTCGCATCGATCTTTGAGGGTCACGCTGTCAGGACTGTCATTCTGCAGCCAGGCGGTCGGGTCGTGGGATCCCGGCAGGTCGTTCCTGGCTCGGCGGGCCCTCAAAGGTTGGGGCCGGCAAGCTCCTGGCCGGCCGGACGTCTGCCGCCCTATCACGCGGGCGGTGTTGGGGCGTTTGCTCGACTGCATACAGGGCGTTTGCCGATCCCCCTACGAAGGAGTATTGTTTGCAGCAGCCTTTTGCACGGCCTTTCATGGGGCCTTCCGGGTCGGGGAAATTACGGCCCGCTCCCGATCGTCCACGGGCGTGTCGGGACTTGGGGTGGAGGACGTCCGGATTGACGAACAGGGTGTCGAGTGCTTCCTGCGGAGGTCCAAGGCCGATCAGAAGGGAAGGGGCAGCGTGGTGGTACTCCCAGCTTCCCGGGGTTCGCCCGATTGCCCGCGACTGCGGATGGCTCAGTACCTACGCCTACGGCCACCCCTTCCGGGGGCCTTGTTTGTACACCAGAACGGGACCTGCCTGTCTCGATTTCAGTTCGTCGCGGTCTTGAGGGCTTGCCTGTCTGCCGCGGGATTCCAGGCATCCGCATTCGGGTCCCACTCGTTCAGGATTGGGGCCGCCACCCAGGCCTACATGTCGGGGCGGTCTGAAGGGGACATCAAGCGGTTGGGAAGGTGGCAATCCCGGGCGTTTGAGGCATACATACGCCCTTGGCAGTTGGACTAATCCTTTTGTTTTGTAGGTGTTTGCCCAGTAGCGTCGGTCGCCATCGTGGGCCACAGCATACCGTATTGGGCCGGTCGGCAGGCAGCAGCATCTGCGAGGGGACCGGACCTGGGGCTGGAGGATCGTTGTCGGATCGCCTGGTGGACCAGACGCGGGATGCGGTGGAGGTCCTTGCTTGAAGTGGTGGCCGAAGGAGTTCATCGCGGTGGAGCACCGGATATACTGGTGGTACACCTGGGCGAGAACGATTTGCCAGCGATGACCGGGAGAGAGCTCAGCGCCAATATTACAGCGGACCTCACCACCTTGCGACAGCGCCTTCCAGATGCCGTGTTGCTGTGGTCGGAGATGCTGGACAGGTTGTCCTGGCGGGCGGCAGTCCGGCCAGACCGGGTGAACTGGGCCAAACACAAGGCCAACAAGGTGGCAGTGAAGACCGTAAGGGCCCTGGGCGGGTGCGTCGTATTGCACCCGGGGATTTCTTTTCGGGCCCCCTTTCTGTACCGGAAGGATGGAGTTCACTTGACCGAGCGTGGTAGTGAACTCTGGCTGGACGACCTCCGGACTGGGTTGTTGGGGGTATTGGCGTAGGGTTGGCGGGAACAGGGGTGCTACCCTTGTTCAGTGGCGGTTATGCTAGGCGGGGAGCCTGTTGGCAGGGAGCCCGCCTGCGTGCGGGACTCCCTGAGGTGGGGGTCTCATTAAAGAGACCGGCAGTACCCGGGCGCGGCCTACCCGGCTGGGAGGCCAGGGGCCCGGGGCCAAGCGGCAGGGGGACCCAATGGAGGCGGACGCCCTTTGGGTCCCTTGTGGCCGTTTCCTCGGATTCCGCGGCGGAAGGCGTCCCATCCTCCCGGCTGGGAGCGAGGCGTGGAGCCGGAGCGCCGCGGATTAAAGTGTTGCAGCCGGACGGCTGCTGGGGATCAGGCTCCCCCTTTACCTGCATAAGGCCAACCCCACGTTTAAGAGGGAGGGGGTTGTTTTGTTAATAAAGGCTGCGGCCAAGTTATTTGCCAACAATTTGGAGTCGTGTCGTTGCTGGAAGAGTCGCCACCTGCCAGTCAAATACATTGACCGTTTAAGTCCTGGCTTTCTCCCTCTCTGCAGGCCAGAAAAACTCAGCTAGGGGAAAGGGTTATTATTATTATTATTATTATTATTATTATTATTATTATTATTATTATTATTATTATTATTATTATTATTATTTCATTACCCAGCACTCCCAGATGGCTTGTGGTGTGTTACATATGTCTGCATAACACCTCCATAAAACCCCCATTAAAACTTCAGACACAAAATAGCACAATTCATAATCAAAAAAGAAGAAGATACGGTGGAAAAATAACTCCCTCACTATTTATTTATTTATTATTTTATTTATTTATTGTATTTATAGACCTTCCTCCCCGAAGGCTCAGGGCAGTTTACATGAAACAACAAAATGGTACAGGTAACATCATTTTGGTAACAGTGAGGTGGTAACAATAACAACATTAACATGATAACAATAACAACAATAACAATTAAAGGATGGTGAAACTGCAAAGAGCTTTAGCTCAATTCGTACGGAGACCCAGGAGTTGGGTGGATTTGTTAACAGTCATGGTAGGAGGGGAGGGCTTGGGGGGCCAATTGAAAGCGATGGATAGGTTGACCTCAACCAAATGCCTGGGGGAGGAGCTTCCTTTTGCAGGCCCTGCAGAACTGCTTTAGTTCTGTCAGGGCCCTGATCACCTCTGGGAACTCGTTCCCCCAGGTGAGGGCCAGAATGAAAAAGGCTCTGGCCCTGGTTGAGGTCAAGTGGGCTTCCTTGGGGCCAGGGACCACCAGGAGGAGGTAGAGCGTAAGGCTCTTTGAGGCGTGTAGGCGGAGAGGCGATCCCTCAGGTATACTGGGCCCAGACTGGGCCTTGAAGGTGATAACCAAAACCTTAAGCCTGATCCGGAATTCAATTGGAAACCAGCGCAGCTGCTGGAGGATAGGCTGGATGTGGGACTTCTGAGGTGTTGCTGTGAGGACCCTAGCAGCTACATTCTGGACTAATTGCAGTTTCCGGATCAAGGATAAGGGCAGGCCAGCATAGAGCGAGTTACAGAAGTCCAGTCCAGAAGTGACAGTTGCATGGATCACTATGGCTAGGTGTTCCGGGGCCAAGTAGGGCGCTAGTAGTTTGGCTTGGTGGAGGTGGTAAAATGCCAGCCGCATCAAATATCATTCCCAAGTTCCTGGTGGAGTGGGCCACTGCTAGCTGCACTCCATCTATATTGGGAAGGCGCGCTTCCTCCAAACCTTTCCTGCTCAGCCACAGGACCTCTGTCTTTGAAGGCTTGAGCTTCAGACAACTCTGCTTAAGCCATTCTGTCACTGCTTCCGCAAGCCAGTTGGTGATGGCTTGATGAGCTCTCTCTTAATGCTACCCTCTGTTCGCGATTCCGGAGAAAGGAGATCAGCCACTGAAGGGCAGTCCCTCTGATCCTGGCATTGGCAAGGCAGTGAGCTAGAAGCTCATGGTCTACTGTGTCGAACGCTGCTGAGAGATCTAATAATATAAGCAGCGCCAATCCGCTCCGGTCCAGCTGACGACGGAGGTTGTCCATCAGGGTGACTAGCACTACCCCATGGCCAGGCAGGAAACCAGACTGGAATGGGTCTAGGACTGAAGCATCTTCCAAGGATTCTGATAGTTGGTCTATGACTGCTTTTTCAAGCAGTTTCCCCAGAAATGCTAAGTGTGAGACGGGGTGATAGTTGGATGGCTGTCGTGGATCTAGAGAAGGTTTTTCAAGTAGTGGGCGCACCACTGCCTCTTTTAGATTCTCTGGGAATTCTCCTGTTGAAATGGAGAGATTGATTATTTCCTGGAGGGGGGCTACTACTCTAGTGTCGGATGTCTTTAGCAGCCATGATGGAAATGGATCTAGAGAGCAGGTAGTTGGTTTTGCTGCTTATAGCAACTTATCCACTTAGGTCAGTATGAGTTGTCTGAAGTTACTCAGTGAACCCTCCAAAGGGGGCCAAGGAGCCTCTAGTTCACTTACTGTCTCTAAAGTAGGAGGGAGGTCATCCCCCCAGTAAGCATCTCCTAGAGGGGTGGGAAGAGGGGCACAGATGGAGTTTGCAACCGTCATTCATACCACTGTCCTATAAGGGGAGGGGATGCAGATCTCCCTAGTCATACTGGCTTCAACCACAGACCTGGTGGACGAGCTCTGTTTTGCTGCCCTATGGAATGTTGAAAGCTCCTGCAGGGCCCAGCAACTCCTCTGGGAGCTCATTCCACCAGGTAGGGGCCAGGACCAAAAAGGCCCTGGCCCTGGTTGAGTGGCAATTGCATTATGGAAATAAAACACTGAATTTCTCTGGGTCACTCAGCAATGATGAGCTTGAACCAAACATGGAAAAACAAGGACATCAGCAAGACTACCAAACATAGATTAGTTAGATCTGTCATATTTCCAATAGCCACTTATGGCTGTGAAAGTTGGATGATGACAAAATCGGACAAGAGAAGAATCGTTTCATTTGAACTCCAGTGCTGGAGAAGGCTTCTGCAAGTCCCATGGACAGCAAAAGTCACAAACAAGGAAATACTACAGTGCATAAAGTTGATAGATCAATGGCAGGCCAAATCACAAAACTCCAACTTACTTACTTTGGCCATATCATGTGATCCAACTCCATGGAGAAAGCAATTAGGCTAGGATTGGTCAGTGGAAAAAGGAAACCAGGGCCTATTCTGCACACATAGGATAATGCACTTTCAATGCACTTTAGAAGTAGATGTTCCAGTTCAGCACAGGAAAATCCAGCTGCCAAAGCACATTGAAAGTGCATTATCCTGTATGCTGAATGGGCCCAGGTTGGCAAAGTGGTTAGATGCAATTGGAGTGGACACCGGCCAAAACGTTGCATGGCTGAGGGAGGTGGTTTGGGAATGGGGATCGTGGTGACAGCTGTGCCATGGGATGCCAAGAGTCGGACATGACTGAATGGCTAACAACAACAACATACCTGCAAGTTAACAGTTTAAAGCTCAGGTCTTTCTCTCTCTCTGCAGGCCGGAAGAACTAAGGGGGTGGGGATCATGCAGCTGCAAGTTTACCGACTGCCCATGCTCCATAACCTTTCTGTTTAATAGAAGTCAAACATAACTGAAAAGGACATGGGTTACAAGTAAAACAAAACCAAAACCTAACGCTACGGCAAGTATATAAAGGTAAAGGTAAAGGTATCCCCTGTGCAAGCACCGAGTCATGTCTGACCCTTGGGGTGACGCCCTCCAGCGTTTTCATGGCAGACTCAATACGGGGTGGTTTGCCAGTGCCTTCTCCAGTCATTACCGTTTACCCCCCGGCAAGCTGGGTCCTCATTTTACCGACCTCGGAAGGATGGAAGGCTGAGTCAACCTTGAGCCGGCTGCTGGGATCGAACTCCCAGCCTCATGGGCAGAGCTTTCAAACAACACTGCCTTACCACTCTGCGCCACAAAAGGCTCTTACGGCAAGTATATACCTTTTATTAAAAAGGGGACAAAACTGACATTTTTATTAAAATGAGGGGATGGCCAGGTAATGTGAAAAAGGGTACTGTCCCCTTCAAGAGGGCATGGATGGGCAGCCTATTTATTGCCTGTCCTTGCAGACCCTGAACTTCCTTGGTGGTATCCCTTCCAAACGCTAACCAAGTCCAATACTGCTTAGCTTCCAAGATCTGACAAGAACAGGCTGGGGCAAGCTGAATACTGAGGGGAATGTCTCTTAGGAAGTTAGACTATCGTGTGCAGTGGATGGGGCAAGCTGGACTCTGAAATAGATGCCCTTTGGCTGGAGGGCAGGCTTCAGCTTTTGCTGTCAAATCCAATTATTGATCACAACAGCTTTTAGGTATTTATTCAGATAGGACTAAGTTGATCAGCTGTGGATGAGAGCTATCATTGTTTTGCCTGAGGTCACTCGAAATATAGGAATCATCTGAGAATCAGCCACACGGATGACAGCACACAACATAGCCTGGTACGTACCACGCTTCAAGATCACCCCTTGGATTTTAACCCCTGTGGTTTGGTCCAGGAATCCTGCATCTGGCTTTGCTTTTTCCTTGAGTCACCTGAAGCTAAGGCCCACCTGAGGCTGCCTCATACTGAATCAGGCCACTGGCCCATCAGAGTCAGTTTTGTCTACTTGGGCAGGCAGTGGCTCTCCAGGGTCCCAGGCAGGGGTATTTTACATCAGGGGTAGTCAACCTGTGGTCCTCCAGATGTTCATGGACTACAATTCCCAAGAGCCCCTGCCAGCAAACGCTGGCAGGGGCTCGTGGGAATTGTAGTCCATGGATATCTGGAGGACCACAGGTTGACTACCCCTGTTTTACATCACCTCCAGTCTATTCCTTTTAACTGGGGATTAAACATGTGATGTTCTGCACACCAAGCAGGGGCTCTTCCACTGAGGCTCAGTTTTTGAGTATGCCTGCTGTTTGGCTGTACAATGCTCAGTGAATTGTGTAGTCCAGGACATGGTAATTGGTGGGTGAAATCATGGCTCTGCTTTAGATGAGGAAACAGGAAAGGAGAATATCGGTGTCAGGAAATGTATTCTTAAAAAAACATTTTAGAGAACAAACAGAAAAACAAAAGGGAAACAAAAAGAGAAAAGGGGCCCTGTAACGAATCACATTCCTCAAAAACTATTATTCATTGCAGGGTGCATAGAACAAACAAACAAATGTTATGTTTCTCCCCAGCATTCTCTTCATTGTCATCTTTGCAAGAATCCTCACTTCAGACATCTCAACTGCTAAACGTTATGCCTAGTCTATTTTACCTCGATATGGTTAATATTCATCATAGCTACATAATCTATATTACACATTTCATCACTTCTCTATGTTAATGACAATCTTTAAGATATTAATGATAACCTTTGAGAGCCAGCTTGGTGTAGTGGTTAGGAGTGCAGATTTCTAATCTGGTGAGCCGGGTGAAATTCCGCACTCCCACACATGCAGCAAGCTGGATGACCTTGGGCTCACCATAGCACTGATAAAGCTCTTCATCTTCTTCAGTAATCTCAGGGCTCTCTCAGCTTCACCCACCTCACAGGGTGTTTGTTGTGGGGAGAGGAAAAGGAAGGCGAATGTAAGCTGCTTTGAGACTCCTTCCATTAGAAAAAGGTGCCATATAAGAACCAATTTTCTTCTTCTTTAGTAATATCAGGGCTCTCTCAGCCTCATCTACCTCACAGAGTGCCTGTTGTGGGGAGAGGAAAGGGAAGGAAAATGTAAGCTGCTTTGAGACTCCTTCAGGTAAAGAAAAGCAGCGTATAAGAACCAACTCTTCTTCTTCCTCCTCCTCCTCCCCTTCCTCTTCCTCTTCCTCCTCAATATATCAGAATCCAAGATCTATTATCTCTCTCACTGAAAATAGGGGATTAAAAATGAGAAAAAAATTCAAATTCCAAGTCTTTATAAATTTCCATTCACATTTTGTTCTCATTCTGGCCTTCCCAAATGGTTTGCGTCTGCTTTAGCCAAATTCAGCTGCCTGTGTTGCTAAACCGATTAGCATGTCCCTTAGCAAGAATCAGCAAGCAGAATGGCAAAAAGCACCTGGAGACCAGTGTCAAAAGCAGGAGATCTCCATCCAGGAGGCTGGCACCCCTCTCTCTGCCAGGAGGGCAATTTCATCCTGCTTCCCAGCTCTCACGCCTTATGTCAATCTTTCAGGGTGATTCATTACACAATGCCTCACCTAGGCACTTGCTGGCTTTTCCTTATTGCCGGCATGGGGAGGTTCCTCCACCCAGTCTCCAGAGGGCTATATCAGAAGATAGTAGGCAGAGGTGCAGAGCATATTGCAGAAGACCAACCTGCAGCACGGAGGAGATAACAAAGTGCTCGAAGGGGAGTTACACGGAGAAGGCAAAGGATAGGGGAGAAGTCGAAACTCGAGCAGAGAAAGGACTACTCAGAGACAACGGAGAATCTCCTTGCAGAGCTGAGAAGGGAATCTTTTCACGATGGACCACGACGAACATGCACCTTCTGCCAAGAACCAACCACCCAACTCTGAGAAACAGCCCTACCATCAGCAACCACCTCCTGCATATGGGCCACCAAACCCTGGCATGCCAACTCCGCACCAGCCTTATTATACCCCATATGGGGCAGTGCCCGGCCAAGGGCCTATCGTCCAACCTCCGATGCATGCTACCGTTATTGTTCCTGTCCAGCCCACCAATGAACCGGACTACCTGGGATATTCCATCTTCACCATGCTCTGCTGTTGCCTGCCTCTGGGAATCGCAGCCCTGGTTTACTCCATACTGGTGAGTCTTTCCTTGATCAGCTACAGGAAGGGGGGGATGGGGGAGGCGCCACCATCCAACACAAAAGAAAGCAAAGCAAGAGCCCCATTTCAATGTTCTGGTTTGGAGACTCTCACTGCGCAGCAGTCTTAATAGAAATCTCAGCTTTTCTAGCCAGGTTGTGCCTTATGTCCAGTTCTTATTTGTTGTGGAAGTGAGATTGGCCTCTGCTGAATTGTAGGTTCTTTGAGGTTAAGAATGATGAGTTTGGGTTTTTGAGTTCCAGAATTCCTTTTGGCAGAATTTTCCTTTGGCCACTTCCCTGTCTGTGTTTCTCCCTGAATTGTGTTTTTGGGACCTAATGCTCTGCCTTCTGGGGCAGTCTCTCTTGGTCTGAACTATAATTTGTCTTCTAGCTTTAGGATCCTTGTCTTCTAGCTTTAATTTTTATATACTGTTTTGGGGTCTTAAAATTGTTCAGTAAAGAAAATCTGCAGAATCAGATTTAGATGGAATCAGAATTAGATGGAGAACGGGGAAATGGAGATAAAGGTTGCCAGCTTCCAGGTGGGAAAAAGAGATCCTTTGATTACAGCGGATCTCCAGGGGGCAGATATCAGTTCACTGAAAGAAAGTAGCCATGTTGGAAGAGTTTTGGCAATTGTACCCCCCCTGAAGTCCTTCCTTTCCCCAAACCCTGTCCTTCTTTTGCTCCACCCCTACAATCTCCATGTATTTCCCAACCTGGAGCTGTTCACCTTATGGGACTGGCTGTTGCTTGGTCCCGTAGAATTGTATTGGAGCCCAGCCACAGAACCTGCAACTGAATGCCTGCTTTGGGTGTGGGTTCTCTTTGGCTCCTGCTGACATCGAGTCATTTGCAAATGAGAGAAAATGTAACTGAATACAGATGTAGACCAAGTGGCAACTGAGCACTGCAGCATTAATTCAAAAGAAATTCCATCTAAACATCTGGAAGAAGTTCCTGACAGTTAGAGCGGTTTCTCAGTGGAACAGGTTTCCTCGGGAGGTGGTGGGTTCTCCATCTTTGGAAATTTTTAAACAGAGGCTGGATGACCATCTGACGGAGAGGTTGATTCTGATGCTGTTTCTGTTGGCTGCAGAGGAGAGGATATGCAGTAATGGGTTTAAACTACAAGTACAATGATATAGGCTAGATATCAGGAAAAAAAATGTTCACAGTCAGAGTAGTTCAGCAGTGGAACAGGCTGCCTAAGGAGGTGGTGAACTCCCCTTCACTGGCAGTCTTCAAGCAAAGGTTGGATACATACTTTTCTTGGATGCTTTAGGATGCTTAGGGCTGATCCTGCGTTGAGCAGGGGGTTGGACTAGATGGCCTGTATGGCCCCTTCCAACTCTATGATTCTATGATTCTATGATTCTAGCTGGTGACTTCTGGGCAACTGGGTTCCTTAGGACTTCTTATCACACAACAGTTTCACCATTTCTAATTTTTCAGCAAGCAGGACATTAGAGCAGTGGTCCCCAACCTGCGGGCCACGGCCCGGCACCGGGCCGCAAAGGCCATGGCGCCGGGCCGCGGCTCCCTCTCCCCGCCCCCCCGCAGTAAAAAACTTCCCAGGCCGCAAGCTTGCGGCCCGGGAAGTTACTTACTGCGGGAGGGCGGGGAGAGGGAATCAGGGCCGGGCTGCGCCCGTGCAGGCCGCGCCCGCGCCCGCGCCCGCGCCGGCCCAATCCGCGGGCGCGGCCCGATTTGCGGGTGCAGCCTGCGGGCGCGGCCCGCGGCCGCGGCCCGATGCCCTGCCGGTCCCCAGCCTAATAAAGGTTGGGGACCACTGCATTAGAGGGCAGAGATTCCAACATGGTGCCTGTGGGCTCCATGTTACCGGGATCCATTGGCTTCTTCCTAAACTCTAAGAGCCAATTCTGGACTCCCTTCCCCAAACTGGAGAAGGAGCTAATTGGGAAGAGGTCCAGGAGGCATCTCCTTTGTCTGTGAGAAGCACCAATGGGGGCAAAAGTGACTTTGACTGTAAGTTGGGCTTGCAACCTCTGAACATTTTGTGATTGGCCTAGCTTCCCCATGGGAACCATTTTGGGACATGATCCCCCCTGACTCTATAACATTCCTGGAATGCCCATAGATTCAACAAGATTAGGTTCCCCTGTTGTTTCTGACAAAAGGGAACTTTGACCCTCTAAAGCGTTGCCAGAGTTTAAAAATGCAGAGGGCGATGTTCCTGACATAAATATAGTAATGTAATATCTCCTTCTATACCCCCTGCAGGACATTCCCTGTATTCTGTTAATCATACACACTACAGAAGGTACATATTGTAATAAAAAGGCCATCCCGTGAAAGTTTTGTTGGGCTCTAAGGTGCTCCTGGATTCAAATCTAACTGCAGGCCAACCTCTGAATCTGTCTTCTGTATCAGGGGTAGTCAACCTGTGGTCCTCCAGATGTTCATGGACTACAATTCCCAATTGTAGTCCATGGGCATCTGGAGGACCACAGGCTGACTATCCCTGTTCTATATCATCCCCACCACTGGTGGTCTTTTTTAAGAGGCACATTTGATCGGTCTTTCTGCTCCCCCCCCCCCCAAAGAGTTAAACGGAGTCTTACTGGGAAACCCAACTGTAGGCCTCCCACCAAAGCTGGGCCCTAATGCTAAGGACACTGCCATGAAAACCAGTAACCCCATCATTCCATCTCCCCACCCCGTGACGCACAGCAAGAGAAAAGCTGAGATGTGGCATCGTAGCACTTTGCATTCCCTAGCAATGCCAACCTCTAGGTGGACCTGGTGATCCCTTGGAATTGTAGATCCTCTCCAAACTATAGAGGTCACCTCCCCTGGAGAAAATGGATGCTTTGGAGGGTGGACTACATGACATTGCATCAATATTTTATGGTCTTTTGTCTGTAGTGTCAACGGGAAGCCTAATAAAGTCCCGGGTTTAAACAGTTTGTTGCAATAAACATGACGGAACTGAGAACAGCAACAAAACCTTGGTATAGGATTGCTAACTCTGGGTTAGAAAACACCGGGAGATTTGGGAGATGGAGTGTAAGGGGGGGAAGTGTTTGGGGCATAATGCCTTAGAGTCCAGCTTCCAAGAGCCCATTTTCTCCAGGGGACATGAGCTCTGTTACCTGGAGATTAGTTGTAATAGTGGGATGGGAGATCTCCTCCACCCACCACCTGGAGTTGGGGACACCTTCACCTGCTAGCAGTCATGATTTCCATAACAGAGAATCCCGCTCTAAATAACTCAAAGCCACGTAACTGATCATGTGGGACTAGGATTGCCAACCTCCAGGTGAGGCCTGGATATCTCCTGAAATCACAATTCCAGGCAACAGAGCTCAGTTCCTCCTGGAGAAAATGGCTGCTTTCAAGGGCGGACTTTATAGCATCATACTCTGATGAGGTGTTGCCCCTCTCTAGGCTCCACCCCCAAATCCCCAGATATTTCCCCACTCAAAGCTGACCACCCTAGAGCATCTTCAGGCTGGCTCATACTTCAGAGCATGTGAAAAATGCCCTCCTAGAGCTGCCAGCTCTAGGTTGGAAAATGCTTGGAGCTTTGAAATGGAGCCTGGGGAGGGTGGGTTTGGGGAAAGGAGGGAGTTCAGCAGGGCTTTGAAGCAGTCCAGGCCTTCCTCTGAAGCAGTCATTTTATTAGGGGGGAATTGATCTTTGCACTCTGGATATCAGCCCTACCTGGAGACTGGCAACCCTATGCCCTCCCCTGCTGGAGCCTGAAGGACAGCTGAAAATACCTGAAGCTTCTCCCCATGGGAGGTTTTCCTCGCTAACCAGGTGGCTGATACCTGGTTAGGGTTGCCAATCTCCAGGAGGCAGCTGGAGATCTTCTGGGATTACAGCAGACCTTCAGGAGACAGCGATCAGCTCATCTGCAGAAAACAACCAGTTTGGAAGATGGGCTCTATGGCTTTAGACCCCAATGAAATCCCTCCCCTCCTCAGGTTCCACCCCCAACACTTCCAGGTAATTCCAACCAGAAGCTGCCAATTCTTGATCAGTCAAGATGGTGCTTTTCAGGAGACCTTTTGACAGGCATATAAGTTTTCTTTTTCAACTTAGCTAGGGATTTAAATTTCCGGGGGATTTAATTGCTCAGCTTGAGAGAACTGCTGTTCCAGTCTGACCAGGATCTTTGGTGGGGTAGGGAAGGGGACACGGGACCATCTACCAGCTCCTAATTTGAACATATCTTGGCATATGTCTGCTCAATTCGTCTAGTAGCACTTTAGTGCCCAACAAGGTTTTCCAGGTGTAAGCTTCCCAGAGTCAAAGTTCCCATCCTCAGGTGTGCTAATGGACTCAAATTGCTCTATTCACCCACAGACCAACATGACTGCCTTCGGAAATGATCTTCTTGGGATATTTTTTACCTACATAAACTGTTACCTAGGCCCATTCTACACACTTAGGATAATGCACTTTCAATGTGCTTTGGCAGCTGAATTTTTCTGTACAGAACAGGAAAATCTTCTTCTAAAATGCACTGGAAGTGCATTATCTATTGTGTGCAGAATAGGCCCTAGTGTGTTCTATTGCAGATTATTTTCTTGGATGGTAGCCTTGAGTCCATGGCCAAAAGATTCTCCATCCGCCAACACAGTGTTCCACCCCCGCTCAGAATCACCTCTTTCCGTAAGCCGGAGATGTTGCTCGGTTTCATGTTTTCCTTTATTAAATCTTTCCTTTCTCCTTTCTCTTTAGACTCGGGATGCCAACCACAAGGGAAACCTCACTGAGGCTCAGCAGAACTCCAGGATGGCACGGATCTTAGCCCACTCTGCGCTTGGTGTGGGGCTTGTGTTTGTTATCATATACATAGTTTTGATTGTGGTGGCCTATAATTAGTAGCTCGGAGGACACACGCAAAATCTTTGTCCGCCATGTTACCTCCCTGTTCGTCTTCTACTTCATTCGAAGTTTTGTTAAGAATTATGGATATGTACAAAGAAATCTTAGTTTGAGCCTGTATTCATGCGAATTGAAGAGACACGCCGTTCAGGAGGCATCAGGAACAAAGCAGCAACATACGATGTATTAGCAATATAAGACGTCAGATTCTTATGATCCCAGGACAGCCCACTGGAATCGAATCAAATCACTTATTCAAGTCATCGACCAGAATATCAAATAGCAGACGCCGTATTGGTACTAATGCTCAAGTGATATAATAATAAAACATAAACTGAATAAATCTTCCTTTAAACCATTGCAATTGCAATAGATTCATGTGACTAGGAGTATACAGTTAGCTGGTTAATACAATGTAATAAAGTAATAAAATGAACATAAGTGTATTTCTTCTTTTTTGGGTCTAGTCCAGGATTTTTCAAATCTTACTAGCAGCAGAAGAAGAGTTGGTTCTTATAGGCTGCTTTTATCTACCTGAAGGCATCTCAGTGGCTTATATTTGCCTTCCTTTTCCTCTCCCCACAACAGACCCTGTGAGGTGGGTGAGGCTGAGAGAGCCCTGATATTCCTGCTCGGTCAGAACAGCTTTCTCAGTGCTGTGGGGAGCCCAAGGTCACCCAGCTGGTTGCATGTGGGGGAGGAGCAGAGAATTAAACCTGGCTCACCATATTAGAAGTCTGCACTCCTAACCACTACACCAAGTTGGCTCTCTAGCAAACCAAGCACTTTTCGCCACTTTATTCCAAAGCTCACGGTTCCAGTCTAAGAGTGCTTTTATAAACTTGGTGGTTTTCTGGCTAGCAAGGAAACCTATTGGGAGGGGGCTATGAGCTCTTGCCAAATATGACTGTAAATCTCACATTCAGACGTCACATGTTCTGCTGTCTCCTATGTCCTTGTTCTGGCAGATACACATATGCTCTTGGAAAACATGCTGGCAGGGGCTCATGGGAAATGTAGTCCTTGGACATCTGGAGAGCCACAGTTTGGCCATCCCTGTTGTAAAGGGATCTTTTAAAACCCTTTTATCACCGAGGATCGGTCAACGCTTGACAATTTTATTGAGGTCCAGGGGGGGTAGTCTTTTGCTGAGGGACGTCACCGCCGCCGAAGCCCCTGCTCTGCTTGCTTTCCCACCGGCGCCCCTGACTTCCCATCACCAGCTGGGGGGCGCTGTCAGCAGCAGCTGTGCAGTGCCATGCAGAGGGGAGCCCCAGCCTTGGAGGATGCCAGACAGCACCAAAGGTGAGCTGGCGGCAGAGTGGCAGGGCAGCCCCCGGGGCAGCAGCGGGGGAGGAGGATGAGGAGGAGCCGCGGCCCGGTACTGACTGATCAACGGACCGGTCCCGGTCTCCGGAACGGGGGTTGGGGACCACTATTTTAAAATGTACTCTCAAAAGTACCAATGTAAAAACAATATAATGCAATATATTAAGTTCTCCTATTGGCAATATTGGTTATATTGAAAAGGTAAGGCATTGGTGATGAGCCTCTTGTGGCGCAGAGTGGTAAGGCAGCGACATGCTATCTGAAGCTCTGACCATGAGGCTGGGAGTTCAATCCCAGCAGCTGGCTCAAGGTTGACTCAGCCTTCCATCCTTCCGAGGTCGGTAAAATGAGTACCCAGCTTGCTGGGGGGTAAACGGTCATGACTGGGGAAGGCACTGGCAAACCACCCCATATTGAGTCTGCCATGAAAACGCTAGAGGGCGTTACCCCAAGGGTCAGACATGACCCGGTGCTTGCACAGGGGATACCTTTACCTTTACCTTTAAGGCATTGGTAGTAACGTTGAGGGGCAGTATATAAACTGGAGGAAGGAAGAATGGAAGAATGGAAGAATGGAAGAATGGAAGAATGGAAGAAAGGAAACTGGGGAGTTTTGGATCCTGTTTGGATCATGCTGTCTTTCCACCTTCAGAACTTTTAAACTTTCGCTTGTGCAAAGCCCAAAGACAGAAGTGGTTGTTGTTAAAGACCATAAGAGCTTAATTTTCTTTAAAGAGCTCTTAGCCATGGAGCCACGAGTGAATCCAACAATAATCAATAGGTTAAGCCCTGGGGTGAGTTGGGGGAAGCTATTTTAACCAATACAAATGCATGACAATCCACATTTTGGTCTGGACCACTACCATCCCTGTCTCAACCTGAACTGCAGCATTAGATATACTGGTTGGGACATGAGGTACTGTTCTTAAAAACTTGGATTGTATCCTCTCCACTTGGGAAGTGTTAGTAGTAATGCTCAGTGGTGACCCGTATAACAATTGGGCAAGGGCCTTGGAGTTAATTAACAAGCTAAATAACTTAATTATATATATCGACTGTCTTTGTGCCAGTAAAACCTCTGTATAAGGCTAACCCACTTCCCTCAGATCTCAGCTGTTAAGCAGGGTCAGCCTTGATTAGGATTTGGATGGGAGACCACCAAGGAATAGGGTTGTCAGCCTCTAGGTGGGGACTGGAGATCTCCTACCATTACACTTGATCTCCAGACAACATAGTTCCGTCCTCTTGGGGAAAAAAAATTGTTGACATTATATTCCACTGATGTCTCTCATCTCCCCAAACTCCAGCATGGTATAGTAGTTAAAGAGTGGCAGACTCTAATCTGGAGAACTGGGTTTGATTCTCCACTCCTACGCAT
The DNA here is from genome assembly GCF_049243985.1 of Paroedura picta. Taxonomy (NCBI): domain Eukaryota; kingdom Metazoa; phylum Chordata; class Lepidosauria; order Squamata; family Gekkonidae; genus Paroedura; species Paroedura picta. Next base: position 28,661,342 of record NC_135373.1, on the reverse strand, counting down.
GCAGCCAGCTGGGAGACCTTGGGCAAGTCACAGCTCTTTTAGAGCTGTTCTCACAGAGAAGTTCTCTTAGATCTTCCTCACAGGGTGTCTGATTCAGGTAGAGGAAAGGAAAGGTGGTTGTAAGCTGCTTTGGGACTTCTCCTCCTCCTAGTTTTGGTCAGGCTCCTCTTCAGGCCACTCAAAATCTCCAGATATTTCCACACTCAGAGCAAGCAACCCTATCAAGGAGGTTGAGACATGAAGGCATGCAATGACAAATCACCTCTGTTCAGCTCCTACCTTGAAACCCCCATGAAGGGTCGCCACAAGTTGGCTATAAATTGACCTTGATGGCACTTTTCACTGCCCAAAAAGTAAACACCTCTTAGGTTTTCACCAGAATGTTTTGTGATCATGAACATTGCGATGCGGTTGATGAGCTGGCGACCACCAGGTGTTATGAAAGAGGAAAACCATTTTTGGAGAAGAAGGTTTGTAATCAAACCACTAGAAGTTTTGCAATGCAAGAGGTACAGAGGGATTAAAATAAATTGAGACTGACTGGCTGAGCTATCATTTGAAAAAAAATCTTTGAAATGCCACTTGGGATGAAAAAGGGTTTTCCTCTAATTACTTTCAGGACAAAAAAAAGACATGTTGTTGGGATATATAAGGTGCCATAAAGCTCGAGGATCACTGAGTCCCATAGAAATCTGCCTGTTTGTTATGGTCACCTAACAAGGTCCCTGACAGGATCCCATTATCACAGGTTCTTGCCATAATATTTTATTATTTCATATTCTGCATTGTGTTGATCTGTCCAGATGCATGGGGCTGTTTCTTTGAGGCTTGCTTGTAGTGATATGAGTGACGTGCTTTTTGTATGTCCACACTGTGCACTTGGATTCATTTATTCATTACTGTCCAAAGGGTTGGGCCTGTGCTTTTGGTGTCTGCTGGGAGATATTTAAGAAACGTTGCTTTCTTAACGTTCTAACCCCGGGGAAGTATGCAGTTAATTTCCAAAGCAATCCCTCTGAGTTTCCTGGCTATCTCTTGACCTTGGATGGCTGGGACTGAGGTCTTGATATGTCTTGGCCAGTTTGTTTAATCACTTTTGCAGGCTTGTGGCATGGCAACATCAAGTTGTATCACCTGGCATTTTGTGTGCCAAAGGGTGCCTGGGGGCTGGGCTGTGGAGCAGTCATACATGTGCTAACTTCAGTTTTGGCAAAGAACCTCATGCTTCTGTTTCCTTCAACCAAGAGTCTGCTTATTGGGGAAGTTCTGGGCACTGACAGTCCCTTGGTAATGATGGGTAATGTCATAGGATAGTCCAGTCTTGTCAGATCTCAGAAGCTAAGTGGGGTTGATTCTTGGATGGAGAATCTCCAAGGAGGACTCTGGGGAGAAAGGCAATGACAACCCACCTATGCTTCTCATTTGTCTTGAAAGCCCCTTGCTGGGGTCACCTTAAATTTGTTGCAAGTTGATGCCATGTACATACATAGCAACAACCCTCATCTTCACAGCAGAGGAGGAACTCGACTACTTAACCATACAACTGACATGTCTTAAAATGTCTATCGATTTTCTCCATGACCCAAGTAGGCTTGCAAATTTCAAACAGGCAAAATACAATGGCCTTCCCTCCTTACCCCTACTCTGAGTGAGCAAATGGATCCCTCTAGCTGAGTGTGAACTGTTTCTGAGCATGAACTCAGGGTGAGTAAAACCTTTTGCTGTTTGGAGACCTTTTTAGTGGAAAGATGTCAGAGAGTGAACATAGGACTTGCTCTTTGAAGGCCATCTCCTGACTCCTTCTTTGTTGGCTTTTACACACCTATTAAATAGAAGAATTTGTTTGATCTGCACTCATTGACTATTGTTCTGGGTGATACTTGGGAGTTCTCCAGACTGAAGAAGGGAGGACATACATTTTTGAAATAAATATACTATATTGCAACCTTAATGTTGGGATGCTGAAGTATGTCTCCAGCAACTTAGGACCCCATTAATAGAAGACAGGAGCTTACAGTTGTTGGTCTTCCAGAAGAACTGGTTGGGCACTGTAGGCTTTTGGAGTAGGTAGACCATGGTTTTGACCTGGTAGAGTTCTACTTTTGTTCTTATGGTGTTACTGGACTCAGATCTAATTGTTCATCTTCATTGTAGTCTTTTCTGGTCTCTCTTATTTTTGGTGATTGCCACTTCAGTCTTTTTGCCCCTGGTGAAAGATTTTATTGTTGTGGTTCTGCCAAGATACAAAATATAAAATCATAGAATAATAGAATTGGAATGACTTCCAGGGTCATCTAGTCAAATCCCCTGCACAATGCAGGAACTCACAACTACCTGCCTACCCACAGGGACCCCAATTTCAAGTCCAAATGATCCCCCACACCAAAATCTTCAGAATCAAGCATGTCCTGGAGGAAATTCACCTACCATCCCATAGTGGCAATCAGCAATTCCCTGGGTATGCAAGGAAGAGCCACAAGAGACAAATATTGGCACATCCCTTCCTGTCACCCACTCACAATCTACCTTGCATAAAATCAGCATTTCTGTCAGATGGCTATTTAGCCTCTGCTTAAAGACTTCCAGAGAAAGAGAACTCACCACCTCCAGAAGAAGCCTGTTCCACCGAGGAACCACTCTAAATGTCAGCAACTTATTCCAGATGTTTAGCCAAAAATTATTTTGAATTTATTTCAACCCATTGGTTCTGGTCACTCCCTGGGGCAACAGAAAAGAACTCTGCTCCATATTCTATATGACAACCCTTCAAGTATGTAAAGATGGTTATCATATCAGTCATCTTCTCTTCAGGCTAGACAGACCAAGCTCCCTCAACCTTTTCTCTTATGACTTGGTCTCCAAACCCATCACCATCTTTGTAGCCCTCCTCTGGGCATGCTCCAGTTTCTCTACATCTTTCTTCAGTTGTGGTGCCCAAAACTGAACACAGTACTCCAAGAGAGGTCTTACCAGAGCGGAGTAAAGCGGTAACATCACCTCATGTGATCTGGATGCTATACTTCTTTTAATACTGCCCAAATCCTGTTTGCCTTTTTAGCTATTGAATCACACTGTTGACTCATGTTCAGTGTCTGGTCTACTAAGACCCCCAGATCCTTTTCACACACACTACTACCACTATCCTATAATGATGCATATGATTTTTCCTACCTAGACGAAGAACTTTACATTTTTCACTATTAAAATTTATTTTAGCCCAGTTTTCTAGCATGTCAAGATCATCTTGTATCTTAATTTGGTCTTCTGGTGTGTTGCTACCCCTCTCAGTTTAGTGTCATCTGCAAATTTAATAAGTACCCCCTGTATTCCTTCATCCAAATCTTTTATAAATATGTTGAACAACACAGGGCCCAGGACAGATCCCTGAGGCACTCCACTCCTCACTCCTCTCCAAGAAGATGACGAACCATTTCCAAACACCCTTTGGAAGCGATCTGTCAACCAGTTCTCGATTCACGTAACAGTAATAGGATCCATACTGAATTTTACCAAATTGTTAACAAGAATATCATGTGGAACCTTATCAAGAGCCTTACTGAAATCAAGGTAAACTATGTCCATAGCATTCCCCTGATCTAGCAAGGTAGTAACTTCCTCAAAAACAGAAATAAGGTTAGTCTGACATTACTTGTTCTTGAGAAAACTATGCTGACTCTTAGTAATTACAGCCATCTGCTCTAGCTGCTCTAGGACTGACTGATGATTTGTTCTAAAAATTTGCCAGTTATATACATCAGATTGATGGGTTAGTAGTTACCAGGATCCTCTTTTTTCCTCTTCTTGAAGATGGGGACAAGATTTGCCCACCTCAAATCTTCTGGCACTTCACCTGTTCTTCAAGAATTGTCAAAAATAATGGCCAGAGGCTCAGAAATTACATTTGCAAGTTCTTTTAGTACACATGTCCAGATGGGTAGCTAGATTAACCTGGTGCAGGAAAAGGAAATGCTGAAGTGCTGTCATCTACCAAAGCTAATGTCAGAATCAAACCTTTGTTAGCCCTTTAGGGACTGTAAAACTCCTGTTTACATCTGGATAATGAAAGAGAATCTTTGGGGTTTGCTTACATGTGTTTCTCCAGACAGAAGGTTCATAAGAACATGAGAAGTGCCATTTTTAAAGTCTTCTGAGTTGGCAGCCATCACCACATCCAGCTCTTAGTGGGGAGGTATATGGAGATTTTTGGGGTGGCCCATGGGGAAAGAAGGGTTTGAGGAGGGAAGGGACCTCAACAGAGTCCGAAGGAGCCACTTTCTCTGGGGGAAAAGCTTTCTGTAGTCGAGAGTCCTGAATCTCCTGCCCTACAACTTCCTATAAAAATCCTATTAATTCCCGCTACATCTGGAGAAAGACCTAGGGGGAGGGGTCTAGATCATAATGCTTAGGTTATGAACCTAGAGAACGTGGGTTCTTGCATGTGGACCATTATGGAGATGATGAATGAAACCTTTTTGAAAGGACCAAGTGGCATGGAACAGTTGCAAAAGCTTACTTCGAAGAAACACACATCTTTATGTATTTAGTTGTACAACAGCATTTCCTTCCTGAACTGTGCTTTGGTATGCAAGCCAAAGTATGTCCCACCCTCACCAAGAACAGAAATGGGGAAGCAGGTGAGGAAAGTCAGAGTGATCTCAAACATATGCCTGCCTTTGGGTGTAGGCCTGTAGCCATGGGGGGCGGGCATTGAAAAGGGTGACATCCCAACTCAAACGTGCCCTTATGAGCCATACCAGTGGTGGGATAATAAAAATTAGAAAAGGTGCGCTGCTAGAGCTCCTGGCACTGTTGACGGCATCAATAGAACAGGCAGCTGTTGGCCTCAACAGAGCTCAAAAAGAATGCTGCCAATGCTTCTCTCTGAGAAAGGAACCCGTTAATGTGTGCACTGACCAAGGCATTTTCATGCCTCAAGACCAGCCTGCCCTGAGGGCTGCCATCCAATACCAAGCTCTCCAAGCTGGACACACTGCATCTGACCTCCAGCAACAGCTAGCAGCTGCTGCAGGAAGACTGCAAGGGTTTAAAACTGTGTTTTAGTGCTGTATTTTCTCTACCCAAAGGAGTCTCAAAGCGGCTTACAATCGCCTTCCTTTCCTCTCCCCACAGCAGACACCCCGTGAGGGAGGGGAGGCTGAGAGAGCCCTGATACTACTGCTCAGTCAGAACAGTTTTATCAGTGCTGTGGCGAGCCCAAGGTCGCCCAAGCTGGCTGCATGTGGGGGAGTGTGGAATCAAACCCGTCTCGCCAGATTAGAAGTTGGCACTTCTAACCACTACACCAAGCTGCCTTACCCAACTGACTCACCAAGCCCACCAACAACCATCCTGTGAAGTAACTGAGGCTTGGAGCACCAGTAGGGACTTGAACCTGGGTCTCTTAGGACCAGCACTTTAGTTACACAGTTGCCCAATAGCTCTTGGTGCAGCATGGAATCTCTTTTCTGCGGTCTAAGCCAATTTAACCTGTATAGTAACTCTTCTACCACGTCTTGTTTGGAGCTGAAGGGTTTGAAAACGTGTATTGTCTGTTATTTAGATTCAAGTGTGTGGCTGTGTTGGTCTGTAGTAGCAGAACACCGTTAGAGTCCAATGACAACTTTAAGACCAATGAAGCTTTAGTCCAGCTTTCATGTGCATGCACATTACTTCAGGTGCTCATCTTTTAACATTGTTTATATATCATTAAATGTCAACAATGCCTTTTTGTTGGTGTAAAAATAAATGATCATGCAAGACAGGTGTATTTAGCTTCTATAAAAAGTTTATAAAAAGAACTTGAGGAAAAGTTACCTGAAGGTTAAAAGAAAATAACCTCCTGACGAGCTGAGCTTTCTAGGCCTTCACCATGCTGGCTTCTTCTTTGGGATACCAAGGTGGCTAACAAAATATCCAAAACAGACTTCTGTAGAGTCTCCAATCTTCTATTATTTCTTTATACTTTATTGTTCAAAGCAGTCCCAACGTGTTTCGCCCACTAGCTTTGTCAAGGGACGTTAAATGTATTGTTTTCAGACAAACTTCAGATTAGTAAATATATGTCTCTTAAACAGAGCATAAGGTCGTTATAACAACAGCTGCTCGTAGCTTATGGCGTTCCAGAAAATTGAAGACTCTACAGAAGCCTAGTTTGGATATTTTGTTTGCCAGCTTGGTATCCCAGTGCCTCAATACTTGATTTGTATTTGATCCTTCACTGGGTCCTACCCTCTTAATTTATCATTTTGGCCTCCACTTTGAGCATCAGAGTGAGACCAAAGATACAGGAAATTGCACCATAACCTCCTCCCCCTGTGTACATGTTTGGTGTGGTGGTTTGGTTGTAGTGGTTAGGAGTGCAGATTTCTAACCTGGCATGCCGGGTTCGATTCTGCACTCCCCCACATGCAGCCAGCTGGGTGACCTTGGGCTAGCCACAGCACTGATAAAACTGTTCTGACCGAGCCGTGATATCAGAGCTCTCTCAGCCTCACCTCCCTTACAGGATGTCTATTGTAGGGAGAGGAAAGAGAAGGTGACTGTAAGCCGCTTTGAGCCTCCTTTGGGAAGAGAAAAGCGGCATATAAGAACCAACTCTTCTTCTTCTTCTACATGATAGAAAACATGTTATCAATGTCCAGTACATTGGTCAACCAATAGTAAATCCTAAAGCTACCACACAGGATTTCCCTTTCCTGGTAGGAAACAGCTACTTGACACTTAATAGATCCTATTCTAATTAGCTAAACAGGTGAACCACAAAACAATAGTTTAACTCTTTCATGGCTCATATGATGACACTTGCTAAACTCCAACACCTTCTATTCTCTGCATAGGATGAATGGATAAATGTACACAAATCTGACATCGAGCATCCCAAGACTGAGAAACCTGTAGAACAACGGTCCGCAAGCTTTCGGCCACTGCAGACCGCTGCTCCGGAGTGGGGGGAGAGGGCGGCCCGGGGGTCCGCGCACGCGCGGCAGCCCCAGCGCAAACGCGTATGCATGGACTGCTGTGCACGCGCATTTGTGCCCGGCAGGGGCGCAAACGGGCGTGCGCGGCAGTCCGCGCATGCGCGTTTGCACCGCCGCCATGCCGGCGGCCACGGCTCCCCCTCCCAGCCCCTCCGGGCCGCCAGCAAATCGTGCCGCTAAAGCGGCCGATTAGCTTGCGGCTCGGCAAGCTTCTCTTCCCTCCTCTCCCGAAACAAGAAGCTCGCCGGGCCATGAGCTAATCGGCCGCTTTGGCGGCCGATTTGCTCGCGGCCTGGCGAGCTTCTCGCTTCGGGGGGGGAGGGAGGAAGGAGCCGCGGGCCGGCGCCATGCCGGGCCGCGGCCCGCGGGTTGGGGACCACTGCTGTAGAATACTTCATCGCTCCAGGACATTTGATAGGTGACCTCAAAGTAGCTGTTTTATTACAAGGGAACTTCAAGAACACACTGAAAGGGGAAATTGCTGAGGTGCAAGTTCTTACAGTACTCAAAACAATTGTGTTGCATCATTGAACATTTTTAATATTGAATTACTAGTAATCTTTTTATTAATATGATCATACATTTGTTATCTTTGAGCTTCAAATGCAAAATGTAGCTTGATAAAGCCTGTATTATACTTGAAACCAGGATCCAGCCAGTGGTTGGCTGCCATTTTGATTCCTTGGGAAACTTTGCCAATCTGTGTCATCAGGGAACTCCCTTGTAGCAAAATCTGCCTTGCTCATTTGCTCCTGAGAGGAGAGGGAACAACATAGCTACTTTTGTATGTAAAGATGGACGTTTATCTCTGTTATGCTTAATGGCATCTCTCACTTATTTCACATATGTAATCCTCGTGAGGGGATTTTTATTTTTATTTTTCGCTTTTTAGCCTACCGCTCCCAGGAAGGCTTGTGGCGGGTTACATTCAATAAAAAATCCCAGTAAAATACCCCTAAAAATACAACAATACCTAACAATAGCCAACATCCAAGACATACGCCGCGATCTAAAAAAAGCTAAAATGCCCCCTTAAAACCAACTCCGGGGGTGGGCATGGAAAACAATCTCAAGCTGCCTGTAGAATAGTCCAGGAGGGAGTCCAGATCTTCCTGGTGTCCTGGCCTCAACTGTAGACCTGGCGGAAGAGCTCCGTTTTGCAGGCCCTGCGGAATGCTGAAAGATCCTGCAGGGCCCGCAGCTCTTCCGGGAGCTCATTCCGCCAGGTAGGGGCCAGGACCAGATAAAGATGAATGTGTTTTTCTCTGTTATGTTCAACATTTTTTTTGGTAAAATGCAGTTTGTAAAAAGCTGAATGTAACGGAAGGTACACATGATTAAAGAATCCATTCATCTTTACTGATTTAAGAGATTTTTGACACAGAGTAGCATCCTATAGGTTTCTTTTATATTTGTCAATTCATTTGAAGGGCAGCTGAGAGATTGGCACATACCAATGCATTATAGTACAGTTCTAATCCATTCATGTTCTACTCTGTGCCCCTTTTTATCCTTGCAATAGTCTTGTGAGGTTAGGCTGAGAAAAAGAGGTTGAGACTTACTATGTCCACTCATTGATGCCCACAGAGGGCTCGCTGGATGCAGACATGACAACCCAAGCAGCCTGTTGGCTGGGTGCGCTGCTGGCATGCAGTGCACATGGCATCACGGTGAGGCGGGACCTGTGGCGCCTATAAAAGGCAACACATGCACGGGTACCGGGCCTCTTGCCCAGAATGCTGCAGAGAGCGGCTTTCCTCCCGCCCACCCTGTGTTAATACAGCCTTTTCTATGTTATGAGGGATCATTTCACTGTTGATAATGCATCACAGTTGCGGGTTTGCATGGGATGGAGCCTGTTGGCAGGGAGTCCCGTGGGCGGTAGGACTCCACGAGGTTCGGGCCTCCCTAGGAGGCAGCATGTAAATGAGTGTGGCTGACCCTGATGGGCAGCCAGGGGCTTGTTTGCTAGGTGGCCAGCGGGTAGCCAAATGAGGTGGACATTCATTGGCTCCCCCACATATGTCGCTTCCAGTAGGGCAGATTTCAGAAGGCAAGGGGATCTGCTATCCCTGCTGGGAATGGTGAGGATTCCCAGGGTGCCTCTGGACTCTGAGGGTTTGGTGCAGTCAACTGACTGCTAGGTCAGGCTCCCTCTCCCATGCTGTGCCAACTCTCCCGTGGGGAGGCAATAAAGCTGTGGCCATGTTCATACCCAACATTGTGGTGTCGCATCTTATTCCAGCCTAAATGCCCTCTTGCAAGTCAATGTGTGGCTGGTTGCACACCATCCAATGATCTTTCAGAATGGAGTGATTTGAACCTGGATCTCCCAGATTGTCTGTTGTGGGGAGAAGAAAGGGAAGGAGACTGTAAGTTGCTTTGGGACTCCTGGTATAGAAAACTCTTCTTCTTCTTCTTCTGGAATTCAAGCTACACATTGATTTTTTTGAGCAATTGTAGCCCCCAAAAGAGCCTCTTGTGGCGCAGAGTGGTAAGGCAGCCGTCTGACAGCTTTGCCCATGAGGCTGGGAGTTCAATCCCAGCAGCCGGCTCAAGGTTGACTCAGCCTTCCATCCTTCCGAGGTCGGTAAAATGAGTACCCAGCTTGCTGGGGGGTAAACGGTAATGACTGGGGAAGGCACTGGCAAACCACCCCGTATTGAGTCTGCCAAGAAAACGCTAGAGGGCGTCACCCCAAGGGCATGACTCGGTGCTTGCACATGGGATACCTTTACCTTTACCTTTTAGCCCACAAAGGGTAATCTACATAATTGTCTGTGCATGTAACAAAAAATACATTGGCATGAGTGAGAGAGCTATAAGAACAAGGATATGGGAACATAGATCATGGATCAAAACTAAGCAGATAGAAGTGAGGAATTTTGTAGGTACTGGGCACACAAAAAATGGCTTTAAATTTTTGGTTCTGTCAGTGTTCCATCAATACAGGTGCAACAATTTGGGTGTCAAATAAATGTCCACTGGTCCATCAGAGTCAGTATTATCTTCTCAGACAGAAAGTGACTCTCCAGGGACTCAGGCAGAGGTCTCATCACCTCCAGGCTATTCCTTTACACTGGAGATGCATGGAATTGAACCTGTGACCTTCTGTAAGCCAAGCAGAGGCCCAGTTTCTGATCTCCAGCTGAACAATTTTCAGTGACTTTTGTTTGTTTGGGAATGGTAATTGGTGGGTGAGAGCATGGCTCTACTTTTTTTTTTAAATAATTTTATTGTTTATTATTATATAAAGCATTTACAGAGAAATTGTGAAGAAAAAGCGACCAGTTGATATGGTTTGCCATCTCTTTTAACATAGATATTTAGTTCCCATCACATATTATTCCTAATCTAGAAGTTTTTACCATTTTTCTTAGCCAAGTGATTGTTAATACATATGAGAGTATGATCTGTTATAAGAATACATTCTGTTATTATCTTAAATGATATTAGGTCAGTCTCCTTCATAAATTGGCCCTGACCCAAGAATTACTACTGCCGTCTTGTTAATGCCTATGAAATATGGTTTGTCATCCTCTTTTAGCATACATATTGACATACATATTCAATTCCCATCGCATATTAATCCTGATCTAGGAGTTATTACCATCTTTCTTAACAAAGTAGTTGTTGATACATAGGAGAGTATAATCTATTATAAGGATATATTCTATTATTGTCTTAGATGATATAAAGTCAGTTCCCTTCATATATTGGACCTGTCCTAAAAGTTACTGCTGCTATTTTTCCCACAGGAAGCCAGGAGAATACTCCATTGTTCAGCTCATCTTTCAGGTGGTCGCAGAAAATGAAATTGTGTTTTTTTCCATAGTAGAGTGTTTCTGATTGTCCTTCTGTCAGGGCCAAAGAAATCTCTTACTTGATTCTTGCTTGTAGTCGCCTTTGAGGAGGCTCTGAATCCTTTGTCAATCTGGATCTCTTCCTCTGGTCGCACAGGAATATCTCCTGATAGCTTCCTAGTTGCTGTCGCTTTTGAATAGACTCTTTTTATTTTGCTGATCCAAATCATTTCCTGCTCTGAATAGACTTCCAGGTTTTTGGTACTTTCCTTCCTTGAATCTGTTTTCCCAGGTTCTTCAAAGGTACTTTGGGTTTTTACATCTCTGGCACTCTCTCCCTCCAGTTGATTAACTTCCAGACATTGAAGTTTCACTTGATTTATTGTTAGCTGAGCTACGTCATCAGCTGGTCTCTCCGGACCATGGGCTCCATCCAAAAGCTCCCCCTTAGTCCCATGAATTTCCTTTTCCAGCTTATTGACTGCTTTCAGTATCTTTGAGTTTCCTTTGCATAACAAATGGAAAAGCTGTGCCTTAGTTAATTCTTCCATAGTTCTAGGCAGTCACAAACTATAAACAGAAAGTCTCGTGAGGTCTCGCGGGAGCACGAGCGATCCCAAATTATCAGTTTGTCGATCTCCGTATCAAGTCAAATTCCCCCACTGAACTTTCACCAATAAATCTTCAAAGCACTCTCTTTGTTTGGTTAATGGGTATAATTAGCTGGGAGTCTCTCACTCGGCTAAAGAAGGAATTCGCCTGTGAATTGGTTGAGGGGGGGGGGGAGGAAAGAGCTTGTGGGAGAAGAGAGAGAAAAGCCAGAAAGCTTTCAATTCTTACTGTTGCAGATTCCAGCTTCTGTCAGCTTCTGCTCCTGTCGATCTGGTAAATGATGGTCTGGGAAGAATATAAGGTCAGCTGGTCGTTTCAAGCTTGTAAAGTTGTTTGCGACAAAGACGCCATCGTGACCTTGAGCACAGGCCGCTATTAATCCGGGGAGTTCGGTCCTCCTATCTCCCCACAGATCTGTAGGACCCTCAGGATGCCGTTCCCGGTTCCTGGGGCGACCGGTGAGCAGATTTGCGTATCTGCTCAGGTCAGCCAGGTGCAGAAGCTCCTGACCCTCGGCATGGCTTAAGAGCTGAACAGAAGTCCAGCTTTTTTATGGTGCAATCTTCAGTCGTCTTCCCGGCATGGCTCTACTTTTGATGAGAGAACGGGAAAATGTAATATCCATAGCAGGAAATGTATTTTGGTCTTTCCAAATGGCATACCTCTTTGGAAACAAGAGTAAACCTCATGTCTTGTGAAATCGTGTAGACCAGCCTTTTTCAACTTTTTTTTAACCCTTTTACCCCTGAAACATTCTTCAAGCTTCGAGAAACCCCAGAAGTGGTGCGATTGGGCAGCATATGCGATCGTGCAGAATATGATTGGGAAGCATAGCTGGGCACATGTCCACCTGGGGTCCCTTCCCTTTCCACCCCCTCCAGGCCCATCACTGGCCATTTGGGAAGGGGGGGAAGGGTTGATATGACCACTTGTTGTCATATCACCCAATAAATGTTTAACAAATTAAAAAATATTTCTAAAATTAATTAACTCCCACCCATAACTCCCAGGGCCATGAAGAAACCCCAGGGTTTCATGAAATCCTTGTTGAGAAAACCTGGTACAGAGTGTCCTGTAGTAAATATGCAAAAAGCAAAACTTCTGTTCTTTGGCAGGAGGGCAGTTTCGTCCTTCCGTCTTCTTCCCCAAACTCTCACCTATTTTGTCAATCTTTGAGGCTGGTTCTTTGCACAATGCCTTGCCCAACCATTTGCTGGCTCTTCCTTATTTCTGGCCTGGATAGGTGGGGGGGTTTGCTCTACCCAGCCTCCAAAGGGCTATATCAGAAGGTAGCAGGCTGAGGAGCAGAACATATTGAAGAAGACCAGCCTGCATCCAGGAGAAGAGAACAGAATATTCGGTGGGGAGTAGCAGGAAGAAGGCAAAGAGACCTTTTCACTATGGAACACCTGAATGACCAAAAAGGTGCACTGGATCTGCCACCGTATTCTGAAATAGAATCCTCCAATCAAAAACCACCTCTTGCTGATGGGCCAACAAATCCCCCCATGCTAGCCCAGAACCAGCCTTATTACCCTGCAGTGCCTGGCCAAGGGCCTATTGTCCAGCCTCCGATGCACACCACTGTTGTTGTTACTGCTGTTCAGCCCACCAATGAACCAGACCACCTGGCATATTCCATCTTCACCATGCTTTTCTGTTGCCTGCCTCTGGGAATCGCAGCCTTGGTTTACTCCTTGCAAGTGAGTCTTTCCTTGATCAGCTACAGGAGGTGGGTCACCATCTGACCCAAAAGAAGGCAAATCAAGGGCCCAGATTGATTATTCTGGTTTGGCTTGTTAAGGCCTGTAATACATTTGTTTTTGGTTTTCAGTAGAATGGAGAATCTCATTGTGCAGCATTCTTGATTGAAATATCAGCTTTTGTGTCCGGTTATTTATTGCAGAAGTGAGTTTGGCTTTGGCTACATGTAGGTTTAGAATTGATGGGTTCGGGTTTTTCAGTACGGCCACATCCCTATTTGTGTTTTCCCTTCAACTCTGCTGTTGGGAAGAAATTACTTGCCTTCTGGGACAGTCTCTCTTGTTCTGAATTTTAATTTTCAATCCTTTTCTTTTGCCTTTAATTTTTGCAAACTGTTTTGCGGACTTAAAAGTTGCTCAGTAGAGAAGACCTGCAGAATCATCAACAGTCCATTAGATGGAGAACAGGGAAATTGAGATACAGGTTGCCAGCTTCCAGGTGGGAAAAGGAGATCCTTTGATTACAACGGCTCTCCAGGGGACAGGTGTCAGTTCACCAAAAGAAAGTGGGCATGTTGGAAGAGTTTTGGCAATTGTGCCCACCCTGAAGTCCTTCCCATCCCCAAACCTTGCCCTTCTTTGGCTCCACCCCTACAATCTCCATGTATTTTCCAACCTGGAGGTGTTCACACTTTGGGGCTAGCTGTTGCTTGAAGTTGGGTAGAGTTGTATTGGAGCCCAGCCACAGACCCTGCAACCAAATGCCTGCCTTGGGCTGTGTTCTCTTTGGCTCCTGCTGACATGGAGTCCTCTGCAAATCAGAGAAAAATGTTACCAAATACAGATGTAGGACAAGTGGCAACTGACCACCACAGTTTCAAAAAAACTTTAAGGGCATATAAAAACACCATCAAAATAGGGGCAATTCATAATTATCTGATAGTAATTACATAGTCTAAATCAGTGGTCCGCAACCTTTTTTAGGCTGCGGACCGGTGGGTGGGGGAGGGCGATCCGGCGGCCGCGCATGTGCGGCAGGACTGCAAGGCGAACAAACCGGTCAGTGCTAGAGGAGATCAGCCCTGACTGCTCCTTAGAAGGCCAGATCCTGAAGATGAAACTCAAATACTTTGGCCACCTCATGAGAAGGAAGGACTCCCTGAAGAAGAGCCTAATGCTGGGAGCGATTGAGGGCAAAAGAAGAAGGGGACGACAGAGAATGAGATGGCTGGATGGAGTCACGGAAGCAGTAGGTGCATGCTTAAATGGACTCCGGGGAATGGTAAAGGACAGGAAGGCCTGGAGAATCATTGTCTATGGGGTCGTGATGGGTCAGACACGACTTTGCACTTAACAACAACAACAACAAACAAACAACAAACAACAACAACAACTCCTCTTGAGCCAGACTACCACTGCCTCCAGACATTTGGCCAGGGAGCCTGGGGATGCTGACAGATGGTCACTCATCAGCAGAAATATCTGGATGTCACCAGCATATTTGTGATAACCGAGCCCAAAATTCCTGACCAGTAAATAACATTGGGGAGAGAATAGTTCCCTTTGGGACTCTGCATATTAGGGCTCACTACTGGGATATTTTCTGCCTTGGAGGAAAGACTGGAGCCATTTTAGAGCTAGGCCTTGAATCCTTAGGTTGACAATTGCGGAATGTGTATGGATTGCTCATTAATGGCTCTCTAGTGCAGTGATTCATGGCCTATTGTGTTATCTGCACATCCTGCGCAAATCCCTGTTTTTGTTTGGCTGTAACCTCCAGGAAGTCGTTGGAGATGTGGGATTCAAACTGATCTCCAGAAGACAGAGATTAGCTCATCTGCAGAAAATGGCCACTTTGAAAGGTGGACTCTATGGCATTAGACCCCATTGAAGCCCCTCCCCTCCCTCCCTCTTCAGGCTCTACCCCAAAATCTTCAGGTATTTCCTGTCAATCAAGATGGTGCTTTTCAGTAAATCGGTCAACAGGCATATATGTTTTCTTTTTTTTCTTCTCAACTTTGTGCTGGAATTGCAATCAGCAAGTAATTTGGTGAAGTCTGCCCCGAAGGGCTGTTGTTAAGCTGTTTAAGCAGCTGAGCTGTATCTAAGTGCTTGCTAGTGACATCAAGTGGTCAGTGGACAGGTTGCAATGGAAAAACCTCAAAACCATGTCCTGGGGATTCCCTTTTTAAAGTTGGGGGTGCCACCAAATTCCTTCTTCTTCAAGAAGAGCAGAAAGAGCTCGGTGTGCCTTCACTGACATTCGCGAACAGCCACCATTAGTCTCAGCTCTCCATCTGCTGATGTGCGGGATGTAGTCCTGTCTGCAATGCAGGCATAGAGGCTTGCAATGTGGTGCTTTTGTAACTACTCTTTAAGTTTTTGTACTCTGCTTCAATAAGGAGACTGAACCAGGTGACTATGATATGTATTGGTAAATAATCTTTCCCAGTAAAGGTCGCTCTCTTTTAAACCTCAAAGCAACTCATACTTTCAAACACTTTGTCACACTGCAGCTTTATTTCTCTTGGGGGACTCAGGACCAAGCCAAGTCCCTAAGTTCCAACATTACGTTTCCTGGGGGATTTCATCAATGCAATGGCAATTGCTTGGCTGGAGAAAGCTTCAGTTCTAGTTTGACCAGCATCTTTGGTTGGGTAGGGAAGGAGACATGGGCCCATCTACTGGTTAAGTCTTAGAATATGTCTGCTAGGTTTAAGGCTAGTAGCACTTCAAAGTCCCACAATAATTCCCAGTTGTAAGCTTCTCAGGGTCAAAGCTTCCATCCTCAGATGTGCTACTGGACTCAAATCTAGCAGGTATTCTACTGCAGACCAACATGGCCGCCCTCTGATACGATCTTCTTGTAAAGTGTTATCTCTTGTGTTCTTTTGCTGACTGTTTTCTTGAACCGTTGCCTTGAGTCCATGGCCAAAAGATTCTCTTTCTACCAACACAGTGTTCTACTGCAGCTCAGTGCAATGGTTGAAAAGGTGCCTCATTCACTCTCTCGGTGGTGGGGACTTGCCCTCCTGCAGTGGCCTTTTACAATCTCCTGCCAAACAATACCTGTGTAGATAGATACCTTTGAAGGGGAATCTATTTTGCACCTTTTCCTGGAGTTTAACCTTGGCCGTTGCAAAGGTTCACGGTGCAGTAAAAGGAAGAAGATAACCTCTTCCCTCATGCTGGTGATTTTGATTGATCTCCTGTTTTCCCTTATCCATTCTTTCTTTTCTCCTTTCTCCTCAGACCCGGGAGGCCAATCTTGTGGGGAACCTCGCTGCAGCTCAGCAGAATTCCAAGATGGCGCGGATCTTAGCCCACTCTGCGCTCGGCGTGGGGATTGTGTTGATTATTGTGTGCATTATTGTGATTGCAGTCTGAGGTGTGAACATTTTAAAAGCCACTTGATTCCTGTGGTGAGCTTGCATTAATACAACACGATGAGATGACAGGCAGTTAAAGAGGCATTAGGAATGAAGCATCAACACAGAATGTATTAACAACGTGAAATATAAGATTCTTATGCACCCGGGTTACCCCGCTCTCCTCAGATTGAAGCTGCTGTGCAAAGTCTGCTGTGGTTAGTATTTGGATGGAAGGCCACCAAGGAAGATGGTTGCCAACTTCCAGGTGGGGCCTGGAGATCTCCTGCCGTGACAATTGAACTTCAGACAACAGAGATCAGCTTCCTTAGGGGGAAATGGCTGCTTTGGAAGGCGGTTTCTCCTCTCCCCAAATTCCGCACTCCCCAGGCTCCACCTCATCCCAAGTCTCCAGGCTTTTCCCTGTTCAGAGCTGGTAACTATACCGAGGAAGTCGAGGACTACAACACAAAGCCAGTCCTCTCTCCAGTCCTTGCCTCGAAACCCCCAAGAAAGCTCGCCATAAGTTGGCTGGGCCTTGGCAGCAAATTTCACCACGCAAAATAAAGAATTCTTAGAGACCTTATCAGAAAGTTTTGTGGTAATATGAGTTTGGTGTAGTGGTTAGGAGTGCGGACTTCTAATCTGGTGAGCCGGGTTTGATTCTGCACTCCCCCACATGCTGCCAGCAGGTTGACCTTGGGCTCATAACAGCACTGAGAAAGCTGTCCTGACAGAGCAGTAATATCAGGGCTCTCTCAGCCTCACCCACTTCATAGGGTGTGGGGAGAGGAAAGGGAAGGCGACTGTAAGCCGCTTTGAGCCTTCTTTGGGTAGAGAAAAGCAGCATATAAAAACCAACTCTTCTTCTTCATCAGTAATATCAGGGCTCTCTCAGCCTCACCTCCCTCACAGGGTGTCTGTTGTGGGGAGAGGAAAGGGAAGGTGACTGTAAGCCGCTTTGAGCCTCCTTCGGGTAGAGAAAAGGGGCATATAAGAACCAACTTTTCTTCTTCTTCTATTGTGATGCGGTTGTTGCTTACGGCTGTTATGGAAGACTTGTAATCAAAGTTCCAGAAGAGATGAAAGGTACAAGGAACAAAGAGGGATTAAAATTGTCACAGACCAGCTGGATGAGCAACCATTGGCAAAGAAGGGCTCCTGTGCATCTGACTGCCTTTTGTACTTGTAATTATTATGCATATTGTTGTTTAATATAAGCAAGAAGCTTCCACAGAAGTTACTGGCATTAAACACCTTTGAAACGCCCCTTGACTTGAATTGCTGTAGTAATTAACGCTAGAATGAGTCATTGGGATATGTAGGGTCAGGCCCAGTTTAAGGATTTGCAGAGTCCATAGCAGGGCCTTTGCAGAGCACACCTGGCCCTCTTACTTGTCTTGAATATGTAAAAGTGGGGAACCCTTCCCGAGGATAGTAGAAATTTGGAAGCAACTGACAGCTTTGCTTTGCTGAAAATGTTTCCTTGAACTTCAATAGCATATCAGTAGCTCACTATTTAAGAGCTTCTTGTGGCACAGAGTTGTAAGGCAGCGACATGCTGTCTGAAGCTCTGACCATGAGGTTGGGAGTTCGATCCCAGCAGCCGGCTCAAGGTTGACTTAGCCTTCCATCCTTCCGAGGTCGGTAAAATGAGTACCCAGCTTCCTGGGGGGTAAACGGTAAAGACTGGGGAAGGCACTGGCAAACCACCCCGTATTGAGTTTGCCATGAAAACGCTAGAGGGCGTCACCCCAAGGGTCAGACATGACCCGGTGCTTGCACAGGGGATACCTTTACCTTTACCTAGCTCACTATTTACCACTATAATACAAAGAGTCAACCTCAATTTGTTTGGGGGGGAATCTTGGCAAAGGAAAGCATGATGGTAGTCCTCACATTCATCCTTGCTGTTTCTCAAGCCTTGGTAGGGCACACAAGTACAATGCCCCAATATCTAAGCATGGTCTGCATGCATGCTCAATGCGAGATGTGCATGCTCACTTACTAACAGAGCATGAGTATTGTCCTTTTTCATTCTTGTGGTCTGCAAGTCACACAAGTATGAAGGCCCCTAACAGTCACAGTGTGAAGCGTCCCTATAGCAACGTGGGGCCCCTGGAGCTGGGGGGCCCATACATGTACTACAGTCAAGTGATTTATAATCTGATTTTTATACCGGCCCTCCCTGCAAGCGGACTTGGGGTAATTAAAGCATCATTAAAGCAATTTAAAACACAGCTCAACTTATCCATCTTTCTCTCCCCCCCCCCGACTGCCTTTTTGTCTCCTACCAGACCGACTATGGAGGAGGCCAGTATGATATCCATTTGCCATAACCTCCACCATAGGACTGGCAGAAGAGCCATCTTGCAGCCCTGTGGAACTCGGACAGCTCTGTCAGGGCCTGGATTTCAACTATTAACTAATTCCACTAAGTTGGAGCCAGGGCAGAAAAGACCCTGGCTCTGGTCGATGCCTGGCAGGCATCTTTGTCAGCCTTACCCACCTCACAGGGTGTCTGTTGTGGGGAGAGGAAAGGGAAGGCAAATATAAGCCACTCTGAGGCTCCTTCAGGTGGAGAAAAGTGGCACATAAGAACCAACTCTTCTTTTTCTTCAGTAATATCTGGGCTCTCTCAGCCTCACCTACCCTAAAGGGTGTCTGTTGTGGGAAGAGGAAAGGGAAGGCGAATGTAAGCCTTCTTGAGACTCCTTCAGAGAGAGAAAAGTGGCATATAAGAACCAACTCTTCTTCTTCTTCTTCTTCTTCTTCTTCTTCTTCTTCTTCTTCTTCTTCTTCTTCTTCTTCTTCTTCTTCTTCTTCTTCTTCTTCTTCTTCTTCTTCTTCTTCTTCACCAGGGATCACCAAGAAGTTAGTATTTGCAGAGTGCATGGTCTCCGGGAAACATATTGGGGGACGCAGTCCCTCAAGTACACACTGGAGAGTGGCTGTTATGGCATTAGTCCCTTCCAAGGTCCCTCCTCCCAAATCCAATCTTCCCCATACCCCCCCCCCCATATCCTAGCCTGGAGTTGACAGTCTGACCATAGCCCCCCATCATTTGAGCACTCTGGCTTTTTCTTTACCTTCTGAAAAGTTTCATCCTGGTCTGTGTCTTTATGATGGGCTGTTAAAATTCCAGGCGGTGATTCAATTGTCAAGGTTTTTCATCTCCTACTCTTTCCTTGTTGACGTTACGAAAAAGAATAGAATCAGAGTCCCAATTACGTATCTGACAAAGTACTCTGGACTTTCAGTTGGCCTGGTTGAGTTGACAAAGGAAGCTGCCAGATGGCTGGCTGCCCAGAGATTGCCTGTTATGTTTGCCAGTGCATGGGAGCCAAACCAGCAGGGGCTTCCCCCTCTGTCCATTTTCCAGGTCTTTGTCAGGAACCAAGCTGTTGAGGCCCAGCGAACTCACACATAAGACATCTGGGTGAAGTTTTAAGCAAAAGTCTTTACTGGGAAAGTCACAATCCAGAGTCTGCACTTTGCATATGCTCACAGACAGAATCCTTGACAGAGTCACCAGGGTGGCATAGCTTATATACCTGGGCCGTGGGAAGGGGGCAACAAAGCTGCCTGGGGTGAGAACCAGGCATTCATGCAGGAAACTGGGATAAGAGTTCTCTGATAAGGGAAGGTGTGAAAGCATTTCCAACATCTGTTGTTTTGCCTAACCAGGAAGAACAAACATACATGGAGGGAGATAGGGAAGAGCCGTGGAAGCGGGATGAGTCTTTGAAATGCATAGCTGAGGCAAGGGGAGGGGTGATGCTCCTAAGCTGAACCGAGATGTCAGGGCGGAGTGGGAGTTCTGGGAGCAGTGGGAAAATTACAAACAAGGAGAGAAAGGCAGGTGGGGCAGGAATGAGGGGTTCATGGCAGTCTTTGGTTCAGCCCCCCCAATAACAAGAGGGTTCCACACAAAGAGGTAGAGAATACTCTCTCTCTCTGTCTCTCTCTCTCTCTCTCTCCCTCTCTTTCTCTCTCTCTCTCTCTCTCTCTCACACAGAAAAAGAGAAGGAGAGTTACCAACTTCCGGTGTGGCATAGTGTTGAAGGGCGAGAAATTGTAATCTGAAGAACCAGGTTTGATTCCCCACTCCTCCACATGCAGGGTAACCTTAGACTAGACAAAGTCCTGTTAGGGCTGTTCTTACAGAGTTGTTAGAGCTCTCTCAGCCCCACCTACCTCACTGGGTGTGTGTTGCGGGGCAAGGAAAAAGAAGGGGTTTGTAAGCTGCTTTGGGACTCCGTCAGGCAGTGAAAAGTGGGGTATAAAATTCCAGTTCTTCTCTTCTTCAGGTGGGGCCTGGAGGTGTCCTGGAAATATGGCTGATCTCCAGCCTACAAAAATCGATTCCCTTGGAGAACATGTAACTTTGTAGTGTGGATGTCATGTTGATTGTAGAGCAGGGCCCCCCAAACCTTTTTGAGTTCATGGGCAAATATGGAATCCTGACTCAGGGTGGTGGGTGTGACAGTCAAACGGCTGCCGCAGGAGAGTGAAGTCAAGCTCAGAAATTGTAGGAAGCCAGGATATGCTGTGCGATTCTCATAGCAACTCTTCAAAGTTTAAGGCAGAAGCTCTGTTTGACAAGTCAACTCTTAATCTAGGCAGCCAATCAGAAGCCTGGCTGGGGAAAAGCTCCACCTAGCCCCACCCACTTTCTAAAAACACTTGGGGGATGCTAGGAAAAGGATAGTAGAGTACTACAGTTACCTAAAAAGGACCCCATGGGGGGAATTATGGGAAATTTGAACACATAGCAATAGGCTGGGCAACTGCAGGTTCTTTTTAACCAATGTTTATAAGCTCCTTTTTCCAGGGAGAAACCCTTTAAAAATAACAATGTCGATTTAGGCTAAGGAGATTTGTTTGGGGAAAATATTGGAGTACATTCAGAACTCAACCATGCAAGAGCAAAACATACAGGTTCCTAAGAGAGGCAATGGAGGAAATGAAGGTGTTCAGAGTATATTTACCAATCCAAAAATATCGAAGAGCGGAGGAGAGTGACACATGACCAGCGGCATGACAGCGCACGGTGGCATCTGGAGCTGGCAGGCAGCCCTGAGGGGCTAATCACTGAACACCCAAATAGAGCTAAAAAAGCTGTTCTCACAGCTGAAATATGGCCTCTAGCCATGTGCTCGAGCAGGAAGCCTGAACAATAACTTAATGGGATTACAAAAGAAAGGTAAAAAGTTGGGTGGCCTGTCCACATATTAGCATGACGTCACTGGAGGTTTCCCAGTCTGTGACAAGAATGGATGATGTTTGAGGACGTCCTGAGCAGCGATTGCCCAAGTGAAGATAAAAGGCACTGACAATCCACCAGAATAGATGCTTAATTGCAAATAGGTGCTTGACTTTCATGGGGGAGGTGTGGGTGGGAGTTTGGTTAGGGGGGGGGGTTTGCTTTGCGGGTAGCAAGAAGGAAAAGATATTTCAAAGATGGGATCTTGGGCAGCCAGGCTATAGTCCTGTAAATTTTATCCAGACAAACTGTAGGAATGAGCTATAATTTCAGGGCATTCCCAGGTCCCACTGGGAGGCAGGAGTCCCTACATTTCGTTCAGCACAATTAGGGAAGTGTGTGCAAACACTGGGAGGACTGGGAAACGTGTAAGTGGATAAGAGAAGATGAATGTCTAGGAATGGGGGAGGAGAATGCAGGTGGATAGGGAACTATCAGGGAGGGACACGACAGTAAGCATAGCAGGGGAGGGGGTTCCCAGGTACTCTCTGCCCAAGACCTATAGACACATGGGACTGGCCCTGTTTGCTAGGTTCTTTCAAATGCACATGAACCATCTTGAAATTCCTATATGAGATCTTTCAGTTCAGGACACCCCAAATGTGTCTCTCATTTCAATGACATTCAGAGGATGTGCCACTCAGGGAGGCCTCGGTGTTGGGCCCCACCTCCATGTTTGGGCATCAGCTCCAGAAACAGCCTGGGTTGCAGATGGGAACGGTTGCCAATTGACTAGAATGGTAACCTACCCTAGCCTGCTTCCTGCTTGAAAGAGGTCCATGAGTGGCTATTACCCCAAGGTATAGATGGAACACTCTGTTTGGACTGAATTGTATATATATAAAAAGCTTGATCCCAACCACCCTTCCTTCTTTGTCAATAAAATCTTTTATTTAGCAGCTTATAAAAACATCTCTGTGGCACTGTGGCTAAAAGGGTTTTAGTGAAAAGACTGCTCTCCTTCCCAGACACTCCCAGGGCTGAACAAAGCTAAAGAGATCAAACAATGACAGGGTAGGACAGGGAACTTTGGTTTGGAGGCAAAATTTACCTCATTGTAGGAAAGCATATAGGGAGCGATCAATCATAGGGTGCAACTTCTGGAGTTCTGCCCCGCTGGTGAACCTCCTAATGGCACCTAGGTTTTGAACAATGTATGACAGATTCCACAGTTATGATTTTACAGCGAGTTTTCACTGCACTGGATTCTATATGTAGACCCCAAATTTGTGCCTGGCATTCCGCATTTGTGTTTTTCTCCTGTCACTGGCCAGGAGTCCAATTGCGGCATGTGCTCTGCATTTCCATCAAGAGAGTGGGCGATCCCACTCCCCGTCATGCTTCCCTCCCCCTTTTTGGGGATCTGAGCATGCACAATAATGCACTCACGTCATAATGCAACCAAAATTTAAAAAATGCACCATTTCTCAATTCCCATGACACTTGACTCATCCAAGCCAAGGGTCTTGTGTTGATTGTGCTCAATCATTACACAATAGTTTATTTGCACAAAAGTTATGAAGCGCTCCATTGCACTTTATTTCATGAAAGTAAAGTGCATTTAGATGCTGGAAGGGGAGAGGGGGATGTGGAGTCCTCGTTTTTGACTTAAGATTAACTTTCTGAAACATTCCCAGAACCCGGGTGCTATTGTTATTGCAAATTCACGTTGTAACACAATCATGTTCAGTTTTTTTTTAAAATATGGAAGACAGAGAGAAGCAGGCAGGAGGAGAGAAGAAGAAGAAGAGTTGGTTCTTATATGCCACTTTTCTCTACTCAAAGGAGGCTCAAAGCGGCGTACAGTCGCCTTCCCTTACCTCTCCCCACAACAGACACCCTGTGAGGGAGGTGAGGCTGAGAGAGCCCTGATATTACTGAAAAAGAAGAAGAGTTGGTTCTTATATAACACTTTTCTCTACCTGAAGGAGGCTCAAAGTGGCTTACAGTTGCCTTCCCATTCCTCTCCCCACAACAGACACCCTGTGAGGTGGGTGAGGCTGAAAGAGCCCTGACATCACTGCTTAGTCAGAACAATTTTATCAGTGCCGTGGCAAGTCCAAGGTCACCCAGCTGGATGAATGTGGGGGAGTGCAAAATCGAACTCGGCATGCCAGATTAGAAGTCCGTGTTCCTAACCGCTACACCAACGAGGCAGGTAGTAGAGGGAGTTTGGTACATATCTGTGACATCACTGGAGGCAGCAATGGAGGAGGGAGCAGCCTTGAATCCTGAGCTTTCTCACTGGATTACCACAAATTGTCTTCCAAGGGGAGGGGGAGAAACCACATTTTCTGAGGACTGACAAACTGCGGAGCAAATGGGATTGCATTCAAATCTGCATCTTAAGAACCAGGTTTTGTAAAATATTTGCCATTCTGTGGAGCTTTATGAGTGCTGCAGGGGCATTTTTCATGACTATGGAACCAGTGCTGGACTGGATGGGCCATTAGCCTGATTCCACATGGCTTCTTAAGCTCAGGAAGTAATGCTTATTGCACCCTGGAACAAAACAGGATCAGTTCCTAATTGGGATTAATGAAATCTTTGTGAGTACTCTTGCCATCCTCCTTGTGTGATCTGGAGATCTCCCAGAATGACAACTCATCTCCATTTCTCTTGGAGGAAATGTCAGGTTCTGAGAGCAGACCCTGTGGCATAATACCTCTGCCAAGTTCACCCTTCCCTCTCCAAATCCCACCCTCACCAAGCTCCGTCCTCAAATTCCTGAGATGGAGTTGGCAGCTCCATGTTCCAGGGGCAGTTCCAGGGGTTGGTTCAACACGAGGGCCAGAGTCTTTGCCTGCCATTGCAAAGAGACACGCCAAGGGTGATATCAGCCTTTGTACTGTCATCTATATCTGTTCTTTGCACCATTAGATCAATTTCTGCAACAGCGGAAGAGATTTCAAGGCTTGCATCCAGCTTGCTAATCTCCAGGTGGGACCTGGAGTGCTCCCAGAATCTCAAATGACCTTCAGACTGTAGACACAAGTTTTCCTGGAAGAAATGGTACCTTTAGCTGGAATACTGTATGTCACCTAGGGTTGTCAACCACCAGGTTGCACCTGGAGATCTCCCACAATTGGACGGTGAACTCTATGGCATTATCCCCTGCTTAGGTCCCTCCATCCCAAACCCTGATCTTCCCAGATGCCACCCCCCCTCAAATTAGTCTGGCAACCCTAATGCCATCACATCTCTGCTGAGGTCCCTCCATAAGCACTGCCCTCAAATCTCCAGGAACTACCCAAACAAGGGTTTTGAACCATAAGATGTATTCATATCAACTAGGGTTGCCAGCTCCAGATTGGGAAAAACATGAAGACTTTGGGGGTGGAACCTTCAGAAAGTGGGGTTTGGGGGGAAAAGGGACTTCAGTGGGATAAAATTCCAGACAGTCCTCTATCTAAGTGGCCATTTTCTCCAGGGGAACTAATCTTTGTTGCCTGGAAATGAGCTGGAATTCCAGGAGACCCCCAGGGACCACCTGGAGGCTGGCATCCCTACTATCAGCATTCTGTTCAAGAGACAGCTGGTGTGAGCCAATAGGAAACCTTGTTTTTTCATCTGGCACCTGAAAGAGCTTCAAGAAGAAAGTGGACGATCCCAAAAAACACAACAAGAGGAGGAAAAAAAGAATCTGTCCAATGGCTTAATCAAATAATATTCAAATTATAAGAGTCTCTGTTATCTCTTTATTATAATTTCCACCTGGACTCAGCCAAAATGGACAGATCCTTTTTTTCTTTCTTTTCTCTTGGTACCTGAAAGAGGCCAGGACAGGTTGTGGTTCAGATATCAGTTTGCCAGCATTTTCTGTGTTGATTTCAGTTTGATTTTTCCGTTTCCTTGAGAAATCCCCGCTCCACGGCTATTCCTTTCCAAACTGGGCAGTGTTTCCTTGTAGACTCAGCTCCTATGCCACCCATAAGACAAACAGTCTTCTCCATAGAACCTTCTGCAGTGCAGCCGAATTTGGAAAGTTAGGAGGGGAGATTGCCCTTGGATTGACAATAAACATTTGGCTTCACATCAGACTGCTGTGAACAACAGAGGAACTGAGCCAACAAAAGAAAGTTGACAACTCAAGGGAGGCTCAGTGGCTCTTGCCTCCATTGAGTTTCTCACGGTTGTTGAAAACAAATGTTTAAAAAAGGGGATTCGAACCCGGGAGACCAGGATTTTCTTTTAAAATTAGGATATATATTTTTTTGCTTTTTCCGTCAAATGGCTTGCATTGGATTTGATGGTTTTATCCTTCTACACTTTGTTAAACGAAACCATCTTATGTAAGATACAAGAATATTCTCATTTGAATTCAGGGTTTCCAATCTTGTTGAGCCTGGAAGCATCCCCCCCTCCAACTGCCATTGTGGTTGGGGGTCGGGACTGCCAGCCCTACAGCTGCAAACCCTGGAAGCTTTGCAGGGTGGGAGGGATAGACCATGACCATGGGGGGGGGTCTATCCCTCCCATAGAGCCATCTTGGTGTCGTGGTTAAGAGTGGCAGCTTTTAATCTGGTGAGCCGGGTTTGATTCCCCGCTCCTCCACATGCAGCCGGCTGGGTGATCTTGGACCCGTGCTGTCCTGAGTGAGCAGTCCTGTCAGGGCTTTCTCAGCCGCACCTACTTCACAGGGTGTCTGTTGTGGGGAGAGGAAGGGAAGATTCCTTCCTGGAGTGAAAAGTGAGTCATAAAACCCAAGTCTTCTTTTTCTAATCACAGATCACCCAGAAGTGAGTCCACTGCTCCCTGCAATGCTCTAGGAACTCTCTGAGTCTCTAGGGTACAGACCAAAGAAATCAAAGGTAAATGCCTAGAATGTCATAAATGGTGTGACATCACTTCTGGGTAAGTCAGGGTGGGAGTCAAATAGTATTTTATTATTTATTTTATTTATTGTATTTATATACCACCCTCCCCGAAGGCTCAGGGTGGTTTACATGAAACAACAAAATGGTACAGGTAACATAATTCTGGTAACAGTAAGGTGGTAACAACAATAACAACAATATCAATTAAAGGATGGTGAAACTGCAAAGAGCTTTAGCTCAACTCGTACTGAGACCCAGGGGTTAGGTGGATTTGTTAACAGTCATGGTAGGAGGGGAGGTCTTGGGGGGCCATTTGGAAGTGATGGATAGGTCGACCTCAACCAAATGCCTGGTGGAGGAGCTCCCTTTTGCAGGCCCTGTGAAACTGCTTTAGTTCTGTCAGGGCTCTGATCTCCTCTGGGAGCTCGTTCCACCAGGTGGGGGCCAGAATGGAAAAGGCCCTGGTTGAGGTCAAGCGGGCTTCCTTGGGGCCAGGGACCAACAGGAGGTTGGAGGAGGTAGAGCGTAAGGCTCTTTGAGGGGTGTAGGCAGAGAGGCGATCCCTCAGGTATACTGGGCCCAGACCGCATATGGCCTTAGTAACCCTAAGTGGTGCTAATCACAAAAACGTTGGAAGTCAAGCATCCTCTTACAATGAAGATGGGTGTTTATGAATGGGGATACTCTGCAGACCTGTGTTTTTTTTTTCCTGAAGTGTTCCCCGCTCCACTGAGGGAGATGAAAGCCATGAAGGTCTTATGCTTTGGGAACAAAATAAATGGGTTCCAGGAAACACACATGTGGGTGTCACTCAGGGGATAATTATTTTTAAGAAATATGTAATCTTACCCTTTGAAAGAAAATGATTCCCAACTGAAAAGCCATCTTTATTAATGTAAGTTGTCCTTCTTCCTCACGTTCCAGGAAAGGGGAAGGCAAATATTATAACGTTTCAACACTTTTTTTTTTCACTTAAAAAAAAAAAAAGGAAGAGAAAAGCTTCCTGGAATTTATTGCTCAACTGTCGTTCCCTACTAGGCATGTGTAAAGGTTAAGGAACTTGGAAAAGTTGATAATTGACTGTCATCGACATCGATAAACATTGATGAGTCAGTCTTTCTGAAATGGAAACCTTGGTCAGGTAAAATAAAATTCTTCCACAATCCACTTCTATCTTTCCTTGACGGCATTTTCACGCCAGATTATGAAATGAGAGGCCAAGGCTAGCCCAGTTTTGTCAGATCTTGGAAGCCAAGCAGGATTGGCTCTGGCTAATATTTGGCTGAAAGACCTTCAAGGAACAGCAGGGTTGTGGCACAGAGGCAGGCAATGGCAAGCCACCTCTGTTTGTTTGTCTGTTGTCCTGAATATCCTATGGCAGGTGTTGCCCAGGGGTCCATGGGCTACAATTACATGCTGGCATACTGGCAGGGGCTCATGGGAATTGAAGTCCAATAACATCTGGAGATCCACTCTTAGGCCATCTGTGCCCTAGGGGGTCACCATAAGTCAGCTGTGACTCTAGGATACTTTCCACTACCACCATGGAAATACAGGAGCCAAAATGAATCCTAGGACCCTCACAGAAGTCCCCGGCCTCAACCCCTCACCTTTCCCATTAAATAACCTCACTCACTAGTGAGTTTGGGCATCACACAGTGTGGTCACATTCTCAGGATTATGATCCTGCCTCGGACCTCAAGTTTGGTCCTGGGCAGGACTGCAGACACAACGCAGGCTATAGCGTGTCTTCAGTGACAATCTATTTCATATCAGAAAGTTTTTCTGGCTTGCCTGTCTTCCCCTCCCTCTGAGTGGAAATGTTTGTTTAAATGGAAATTTAAATTGTTGGGCAAGGCTTTTGCGTGGCCCTTGGCCGGATAGATCTTCTTTCTTTCCAGTTTATTAGATTTTAATTTCCATACTGCCCCTCTCAGCCTCTCAGGGTGACGAACGACAAAGTCAGCTTACAGTTCATATTGACAAACAAAACAATTAAACAGTATAAAACTTAAAAACATGGCTAAAAAAATGGTTGCCAGCACTATTAGTATGTAATTACTGGCTTACAGACATCATAGGATGAGGAGGTGGTAGGAGTTGTGGGGGAGGGGACAGGGTGGGAGGGAGGCCTGGTTAGTTGTTATAGGATTGTTCCTGTCCTTTGCTGCAATTCTCATTTTCTTGTTCAAGGCTTTTACAGCCCTAATTTGAAATGATGGCAAGAAAATATATTCTAAAGAAGCAACAGCACAGCAACAACAAAGCGAGGGTAACGTGCTAGATGTTTGTTACCTGTGAGGTAAGTATCGGGTGACAATTATAGCTCCTTCTGGCATGTCCTGATATGTAATCCTTTGTAACTAAGTATTAAATCTTCTTTATACTAAGGAAGCTGTCAGGTTTAAACAAAAACTGAACTACAGTTATTTCCTTGTTGGGGATCCAAAAGGTTTCATTATTCAGGAACAAACTGTAAACAATTGGAGTTGTGGGGGAGACTTGGAGAAATAGTTTCAGTCTAAGTCACTGTCCTGAAGCTGCCAGTTGACCATGTGAAGGTCAAACAGACAAGGTACTCTGGGCTTTTTAACCACACAGACCTCAGAGACCGATTCTGCACAGAGGCGTAAAACTTGCATAGCCTCCTGCTTGCAAATGGTTGGAAGCCACACATTTGCATGCTTCCTGACGGCAGACTCCTCCCGTGTTTTCCCACCGCCTTGTATTCAACAAAGATATTGCTTTAAATCACAAACCCAGCCCATGTATACAACCATAGGGGTACTTCCAGCTTGCCTGAAGAGAATGACAGTTAAAAGCTACCTTTCTTGGGGGTAGATTCAAATGACCAGCAGGAATACACAGAGTTTAATAATATAACATGATTAACTTTTGCTTATATATTCCTACTGATATGATGGTCAGTTCATAGTCTGAGGAAGAGTGCTTGCACCCGAAAGCTCACGCCTTGAATCAATCTTTGTTGGTCTTAAAGGTGCTACTGGACTCTGATTTTATTGTGCTTTCTTGGGGGGTAAATAAAGAAGCCAAAGAAGATGATACTAACAATAATAAGTTCTAAATGGCCCTGTTTGTAATAGGAGACTTTGGCCTACCAAGACACAGTAGAGGCAAGAGAGAGATCCTTCCCTTCCCCAACTTACTGAGCCGTTCCTTGGTCAGATGTGCCAGTAAGAGGCTATTGCCTGGGGCTTGGTGGGCAGATTATTAGGGCTGGTGATAGAAAAATCAGGCTGCTGGAGAATACTAACAGCTGGTTCCTAGAGGCAAGGGCAGGGAAGTGGCTAAAGTGAAGTCATCCATTTGCCGAGAACTTGCACATGTCTTCCAGGATGAAGAACAGGCATCCAGCCAGAGAACAGAGTATGTCCTATCAATGCACGTGCTGGGAGACATCAGTCAGATTCCTGCATGGTGCCAGAGGCTGGAATGGAAACCAGAAAGCTTCTTAACTCCTCGATTCCTCTGATCCAGCCACTCCGCCTCTTTCTCCTTTCGGAAAGCAGCATCAATCTCTCCAGGAAACCCGTTTGAAGCTCCACGTAGGCCTTTTCTCGTGATGAGCGTCCACAGCTCTGGCCAGCGAGACACCTTGTCTCCTTCTGAGAGAGACACCAAAGCTAAATAACCCAGGGCTATCTTGGTCTTTGTTTCCTTTTTCCCAGACTCCACCTCTGGGTCTGGGTCTGTCCTTTGTGGGGTTAAGAGGAAGGGCCCGAAGAGAGGATACAGCTGGGAAGGAAATTGCCAAGGGTTATTCTTAGCATGGAGCCAAGGAGGGGAATATCAGAAAGTGCCATGCCTGGGCAGATGTTTCCAAGAGGAGAGAGGGATGAAGACAGGGTTATTGGAAGGATAAAAGGGGAGGGGAAAACTGCATACCATGCTTTGAACTCCTTGAAGGAAGGAAGAAAGGAAGGTGTCATAAATCATTGTGCTGGGGGAAGCCTGAAGAATGCCTGAGACCCAGACTATACATTTGGGATTCTGGAATGGCATTCTGCAGGCTTCCCCCAGCTCAATGATTTATGACACCTTTCTTTCTTCCTTCATAACCTCTTCTGAGTATATGAGTCCATCTCCTCCTGTGCTAATAGTGCTGACCATCAGCTCTGAGAGGGTGGCTGTGTTGGAGCTCCATTTGAATCCAGGAGCACCTTAGGGACTGACAAGGTTATCAGGGCATAAGGTTTTGAGAGTCAAAGCTCTAAAGCTGTTCTGACGGAGCAGTGATATCAGGGCTCTCTCAGCCTCACCTACCTTATAGGGTGTCTGTTGTTGGGAGAGGAAAGGGAAGCCGCTTTGAGATTCCTTCTGGTAGAGAAAAGAACCAACTCTTCTTCTTCTTCAAAGTCCCTAAGGTGCTCTTGAAACTAGCTTTAATGTTGAAGTTGACACTCTTTGTCTGCTTTTTCACAGAAATGCCTCTTCAAAGAAGGTGTAGAATGCTGGATCCAACCTGACCTTACAGCATCACAACATTTTTTTGTTTAAAATACTGAGGATTACTTTTAATCTGCTCCCCTATATACCTTGAATTCAATTCATCCAAGTCACGTGTTTCTTAGGTGTTATAATTCCAAATGCTGAATAACCTAATAAATGGCTCATGGGGAAAAAAGCATTTCTTGTCTCTCATATTTCTTCCTCAAAGGGAAATAAAATGCCCTCTGATCTGAATTTCCTGACTGGCTCAAAGGTGGATTTGCTATACTCCTAGCGGCAAAATGCAAGAAGATTGTGCCACTCAACTGAGAAACATGTTTAAGGGAACAGAAATGAACTGTCTGTTTATTATTATTATTCAGTTAAGTTCATGTTGGGCTGGATGCATGTTGAACGAATATTTGAGTTCACTGGTGCCTTTAGGGCCGACAAAGTCTTATTCAAGGTATAATCTTTTGTGTGTATGAAAACTTGACCAGAAACTTACTCAACTCTTTGTATATTCTGGTTTCTTGTTAATGGAAACTTGATTCTCCCCATCAGATGAATCAGCCACACCAAGAGAACGAACTAAGACATTTTTCAAGGTTTGATGAATGTGAAGTCTATATTATAGTAACAATCTATGCTTAAAAAAAACATATTAGGAATGTCAGAAGTTTAAAAAGTTAAAACTACTCTTTGTTGAATAAAGGAGCGAGTGATGTAAAATCCATCTGAATTTTTGGGATCTGTAATAAAAAACTCAAGTCGGTTTTACATTACAGATGGTCTTACAGATGGTCCTGTGTAAGGGGAAAGCATGTACTGACAGTTTATTGTCACATCAAGAGAATTCCATGTCCGTGTTTTGGTTTTCGGTATTCCGTAAATTGTTTTCTATTTTTACTACAAGGGAAGTTTACTACTTTTTACTACTTCCCTTGTAAAGACTGAGTGCAGTTTATTGATACTCTTGGCCATAAACCCCAATTTTTGGGACAGTTTCTGAAATGGGAGGACTGCTCCAACAGTGATCCATTACGAGGCTGGCATCTCATCATATCCCTCCTAGGTAAGGGAGGGCCTTTTCTGAGGCTAGCACACAGGGACAGGTTGGAAAGTCCATTATCTGCATCTTTGCCCTTATGAACAAAGGACAAGAGGGATAAATAAAGCTCCCTTGGTACAATGGACTTTGTTGCGAGACAGAAACATCCTGTCTTCGTCCTTCTTCAGGAATCCCAGGTTATTGTCCCCACTCCCTGAAACCCCACCCAAACTTGATGCCACAGAGTTCTCCATGACGCAAGGAAACACACCCTCCTGGTAAATAAACTTGGCAGCGGATGATCAGGTGCAGAAGCCAAAGCTCTCCTCTGTCAGGCCCCAAACTGGACCCCTTTGGGAGGAATGGGAAGGCAACTGTAAGCCGCTTTGAGCCTCCTTCGGGTAGGGAAAAGCGGCATATAAGAACCAACTCTTCTTCTTCTTCTTCTTCTTCTTCTTCTTCTTCTTCTTCTTCTTCTTCTTCTTCTTCTTCTTCTTCTTCTTCTTCTTCCACAACCGAGAACCAAATCCTAAATTAGTTTTGGGGTCACAGTTCTGACGGAGTTCTGTGCATTCCAGACGCTAATTTCCATGACAGCTTTTGAGCACACAAAGTTGCTAAACACAGTGTCAGAGCACCAGTCTGTCCGGGCCAGTAGCCCAATTTAATGAGGACAGTGAGCATATGTAAGATTGCCAACATCCAGGGGGCACCTGGAGAGCTTCTGCTATTACAATTGCTCTCCAGAGAACAACAGTAGTGGTTAGGAGTGGCAACCTCTAATCTGGAGGTTTGATTCTTCATTTATCCAAATGAAGCCTATTGGGTGGGTGACCTTGGGCCAGTCAGTGTTCTCTTAGGACTGCTCCTGCAGAGCAATTCTGTTAGAACTCTCAGCCCTACTTGCCTCACAGGGTGTTTGTTGTAGGGAAAGGTGTTCATAAGTTGCTTTGGGACTCCTGGTACAGAAAAGTGGGGTATAAAAATTAACCTTCTTGTTCTTGTTCGCCTTGTTCGCCTTGTTCGCCTTGTTGGTGTTGGTGTTGTTCTTGTTCTTGTTTTTGTTCTTGTTCTTGTTCTTCTTGTTCTTGTTCTTGTTCCAGTTCTTGTTCCTGTTCTTGTTCTTGTTCTTGTTCTTGTTCTTGTTCTTCTTCTTGTTCTTCTTCTTGTTCTTCTTCTTGTTCTTCTTCTTGTTCTTCTTGTTCTTCTTCTTCTTCTTCTTGGGAGGCAACAGTGGGAGGGCTTTTGGAGTTCTGGCCCTACTGGTGGATCTCCCGATGGCATCTTGGTTTGTCCACTGCGTAACAAAGATTGGATGAGCCATTGGCCTGATCTAACATGGCTTCTCTTATGTTCTTATTCAACCTGACCTGGACAGCCCAAGCTAGGCGATCTCATAAGATCTCAGAAGTTAAACTGGATTGGCCTTTGTTAGTATTTGGATGGGGGGACCTCCAAGAAAGTTCAGTGTTGCTATGCAGAGGCAGGCAATGGCAAACCACCCCTGAATGTCTCTTGTTTTAAAAACTCATGATGGGTTGCCATAAGTTGACTCCTACTTGATGGCACTTTGTACATACTCGGAGCTCTCATTCACTTGAATCAGTTTGGGTTCACATTAATGGAATGTCTCCTTGCATGGATAATCCATATGCTGCTCAGTCCCCATGTTATGGGAATGTGTATATTATGCTCTCAAAACACGTAGCTAACAGGCTCCTGTAATGTGTGAATGGAATGCCACCACAACATTTGCAAAGGGCTTGTTTTACTCAAGCTTCTATGAGGGAAGCAGTGTGTGTGTGTTTGTGTGTGTGTACATTTTCTGGAATTTGAACGCAAGTAAAAAATATTTCTGCAAATAAACATTTTCTCCATTCCTGGAGGGGGTTTCTTTTCATGGATGATAAAATAAGGACATGTATACAAATCTATTTTTGAAATCTGTCAGCAGCTGATTCAGAAAAGAACTTCACCCATCCCAGATAGTGGAACATGCAAATCCAGTCAGTTTTCAATCACCTATGCAGATATTAAGCTCCTGGAAGAGCGAAGGGCCCTGTCGGACTTGTCAATTTTCCGCAGGGCCTGAAAGACAGAGCTCTTCCGCCAGGCATATGGTTGAGGCCAGGGCAGGGCCAGCTATTCAATCTGAGATCTCCCATGTCCTTCTCTCTATCTGTCAATAAATAGATCTGTCTCCCCATTCTCACCAGTAAGACAGTCAGAAGGCTGGCCCTGGTTGGTTGAGAGGGTGACTTTAGTTAGTTTTTTTCGCTTGCTGTCTTGTCACCTTTAGAAATTGTAATTACGGGTTTTTATGTGTTTTATTGTGTTGTTATTCTTTTGTTATGTGAACCGCCGTGAGCCCAATTGGGAACGGCAGTATATAAATTTAAATAATAAATAATAAAAATAAATAATATGGCTAATCAGCTGACTAGGGACTTTTTCTCA
Organism: Paroedura picta; assembly: GCF_049243985.1. NCBI lineage: Eukaryota > Metazoa > Chordata > Lepidosauria > Squamata > Gekkonidae > Paroedura > Paroedura picta. The sequence continues at coordinate 28,626,839 of NC_135373.1, read as the reverse complement.
TTCTCTAGCCCTATTGGTTCTGGCCTCACACTGCTTTGGGTCATCCCCTGATTTCCACACATATTTTTGTGCGTTTCGCTTTCCCTTCATTTTTTTTTTTCTTCCTTCCTGGGGTTTTTCTGGCTCTTTTGAAATAACTTTTGGTGACTGGCTCGCTATCAGTACATGTCAACATAAGTAAGGCAGTATCACAGACTTGAGAGTATATATGTTTGATCAGGGAGAATGTAAAGTTCTTTCCGTGGTGGGGGAAAAGCCCAAGGTCAGCAATCTCTCTTTTTCTCTCTCTCTTCTGAATGTCAGAAAAGCAATGGGATGTGACAGGATGTAATATATATATATATATATATATATATATATATATATATATATATATATATATATATATATATATATATATATATATACATACATACATACATACATACATACATACATACATACATACATACATACATACATACATACATACATACATACATACATACATATATATATAAAACAAAACTCCATGGATCTCTCTTCTGCTTCCTGTTGACTCATATCACATTGGAAAAGAGGAAGGGTCTGGTAGAACCTTAAAGGGGGCAAAGTTTGCAGCTGTGGATTATCTCTTTTGAATCACTGCTCACCTCTTCATATGCATCAGATAAATGCTGGACTCATGCGCTTTTCTACTGCTACTGACAGACAAACACACTAACACAACCGCCTGTCTTGAACATATCATGTTGTTGAAAGTCTGTCAGAGTATCACAGAAATATCTCTCTCTCTGTCTCTCTCTCTCTCTCTCTCTCTCTCTCTCTCTGTCTGTCTCTCTCTGGTCTGTCAGCAATTTGTCACAGAATAAAACTTCCTGCTCTTGGGGTCTCCATCTCTCCTGTCTTGTAGGGTAAGCCAGACTCAGGCTGCCCCTCCGTGGGTCCCACAATACACAGAGAGCCAATAAAACACACTAGAGCCAAATGTTTTTTGGGAAAAGTGTATTAAAAGATATTCTAAAGCTATAGCAAGCTGGAGTAATGATACAAGTATATTGCATGACAAAATTAAAGGAAAACGAACCCTAACTTTTCTCATCTCCCCCTACAGCTGAGAGATGAGTGAGGTCCAGGCTGGTTTAATTGTTCTTAGAAAATATCTTACCCATCTCCATCAGTCATTCTCAACCAGGGTTACTAGAAACCCAGGGTTACTCCACAGACCTGGATGGGTTACTTCAGTAGTGGGGGATTAAATTTAAATATATATATATACATTGAAATTTGTTTTAACGAACGTCAGGAGGAGTCAGGAGGACAGAGTGACTTTCTGCTCATCTGTTCGGTCTGCGGTGGCTTTGTTGAATTCAGATACAATGCAAAAGGAATAGAAGGGAAGAACTGAATATGCTGCACTACCCCCATTGGCTCCTCTCGGAATTTTTTGTCAGAGCCCCACCAGCTGAAAATAGCTGGAGGAAGGCTATTGCAAGCAAAGGGATTCAGATATTCAAGCACGAGAGGAGTGTGCCCAATGTCATAGAGTCTACCCTCCAAGGCAGCCATTTTATCATAGGAAATTGATTTCTGTAGTCTGCAATTCCAGGAGATTGCCAGGTCCCACTTGGAGTCTGGCATCCCTAGCTGAGAACTACTACACTTGGATCCAGTGCAAGGACTGTGCACAACCTGCTCAAGGATTCCTTTCTTCCCAGGTTTCCCCTTTCCTTGACAGCCATTTCCGACTCTGGGAAAATATTTTCTCAGGTCTTGCTAGGATCGCCAAACTACTGGCAGTGTCCAAAGATGAAGACCAGTCATACCTACAAGGATGAAGATAAAGAAAAGGCATGACATGGAAGCTGCACAATAAAGTCCTTTTAATCAAAAGTCTCAATCCCTTATTCATAGAATCATAGAATCATAAAGTTGGAATGGGCTATGCAGGCCATCTTGTTCAACCCCCTGCTCAACGCAGGATCAGCCCTAAGCATCCTAAAGCATCCAAGAAAAGTGTGTATCCAACCTTTGCTCGAAGACTGCCACTGATATGAATCCTGGAGCCAGCAAGATTGAGGTCTCCATTCTCATTTTCACCAAGCTTTTTTCAGTAGCTTCCTCCTACACATATAACTTGTCAATATTACAATAAATTCATTTTTGCACAAAAATTATAAATTATAGCTCAATCAAATATAACCACTTACATACCTTAACGCTTTAGTGAATATTCCAAATTTTTAATCTTAGAAGAGTAATCATGCAATATAAAAGTATCAGTTAGATACCAACTATATATTAAATATGTGCAAAACAGAACAAGTTATAAACACATGCCTCAAAATATCAATTAGGCCACTGCTAAAAAAATAAAAGGGAGGATCCTATTCATATAATCAATTCTCAGAGCAGGATCTCAAAAAAGTGACAATATATGCCAGTATAAAACTATATCACCCTGAGTAACAGGGGCATCCCCAAGTAACAAGTGCATCCCCAGTGACCATTGGGAATGATGGTAAATTAAAAGTGTCCTTGCATTGAAAACCAACTGATGGAAATACAGTGTTGCATTTTCAATCTTTTCACCCCAAACATCTGAAGTTAAATCTCCCAGTGGGACAGTTTCTTAGATTTAAACACAACAATGCTTCCCTTGAGGATTTTGAAAGAGCCTCAGCATTAATTGAGAGGGGTAATCCTGAGTTTGCTGTAATAGAGGCACAAACCAGGTCAGCTTCCACCTGTCGTGAAAGTCTTGCATTATAGATAGGATCACATGTTCCTCTGAATTTTCACAATATGCCAACCAGCTAAAAACTATGTCATTGGCACCTAGGATCTAACATTCTGGGGTGTGAGAAGAAACCAATTTTAGCCTGGCAAGGAAACCATAACATTGAGGGAATTGTTCACCCCTAGACCGTTTATGCACTGGGAACTTTGCTGCCCCAGCTCCCATGCAGGAGCACAAATCGGGGGCGGATCAGATGCACCGGGCCAAATGCTCCCCCGTGTAAGTGTAAGAAGAGATGGGGCAATTTGCCCTGACTAAAACTCCAGCCTGCAGCCTGGCATAAAACCTCCAGTGCGTAAACGGTCCTATAAACACCAGTGGCAATATAACTTTAAGAACTCTGCCTCATGGCAATTTTTGCTGTGTGGCAATTGTAAGGATCAATGAATTGCATCACACAGAGAACAATTTTCAGATTTTTATTTCAGCATTTATCATTTGTTTATCTAAGAACATTGTATACTGTATAAAATGTCCCTTCTAACCTTTTGTATATCAGCATAGCCACCAGACGTCTAATTGTTTGCATAGCAGAACACTTATCATGGATTAAAAATAACATTATGGAGGCTCTGCTACAGGAGCGCTGGAATGGATTCAAACACTCACTTGCAATTTTTTGGTATTGAATCAATTACATCTTGGCCACATTCAAACAATAGACATAATTCAGAGACTATTACAGAGAAAACACTTTTACATATTTCCCTTGTACACTGTAGTACCAAAGGGGCTGAATACTACATGTGAACTTTCCTGTTTCTTGTAATAAGATTAATTTTATTGTTCTTTAAGCGCCACTTGATTACTTGCACCTGGGATGCCCCTGTTACTCAGGGCAATTTATTTTTATACTGGCATACATTGTCACTTTTTTGAGACCTGCATTGAGGATTGATTATATTGATACTTTCTGACAGCTGAGACGAATGTTTCCTTGTTTGCTGCACACACAACAATGAAACCTTCTTATTTAACAGACATTTATGAGTGATGCCATGCCCACTGTAAACATGTGACTTCCAGGAGTGTGTGTGTGTGTGTGTGTGTGTGTGTGTGTGTGTGTGTGTGTGTGTAGGATGGCCAGCTGGCATCACTTCCAGGGTTACTTGAAGCCTGAAGAATATTTGAGGGGCTACTCCATGGTCAAAAGGCTGAAACAAGCTGCTGTAGATTAACTTCAGAAATTGAAACTTCCTTAGCAGTTTTACGGCTAAGCTGACAGATAAAAATTACACAGTTCAGACCTTCCCTAACCCCATGTCAGATGATCTTACATGATTTGTTGTTTCTTCTCAAGTAGTGCACATGTGCCCATTTCCTCCACAACAGGAGGGAAATGAAGATTTGGGCCACCAAACTGGGGTGGGGCAAGGATTTTAATCCTTTCTTATTATATTGTTCCCCCAATTTCAATGTCTCTCTCCCGCTACCAATGTCTCACTCCCGCTACCATTGACATACAGGCAACCATCTGACTGCTCAGTGTTTTTGCACTTAGGAGAAAAAGGAGCTGAGGATGGGGAAGGGGTTGACACTGAAGAAAAAAAAACACCCTAACTTTAAATTTAACTGTAAAGTGGTAAGATTGGGAGGGCTCTGAGGTTGCAGAGGAGAACTATTCCCTAAGTTCTTTATACTGGACATGCCAAGGGCCATTCAGCACGACTTAAATGTAGCAGAAGTCTTACCTTTGGTAAACGCTACAAATTCAACGTTCGGCATGATGTCGCACATAATCTGCAACACTCCTGCAACACTCCCGCAAAAAGCGCTTTGTTGTAGCGCTTTTCAGGGAATCAGGAAAAGTGGATTCCCCCTGAAAAAAACACTACACTTCTGTGCACAAGCTGCAACAAACCAGCGAAAGACATGTGCATTCTCAATGTAGCGGTAGAAAGAAAGTCCCTCCCCCATTCTTGCCTCGAACTTCTGGAGAAGCGATTGCCATTGTTTTCCCCTTAGACCTGCGAAAGCAACGAACGAGTGAGGCTTCTCTGGCTAAAGTCCCTCCACAAAAGTGATTTAAAGTAAAACAAAGCTCCCTAAGTCCCCAAGCACAACACGGCCCCTGTTTGGCACTGCCCATAATTTCGGCCACAAATCGCGCCTACTTGAGGAGTGTGTAAATGATTAATCGCCAGCTCCTACACCAGCAAAAAAGTCTTTCCGATGCAACGATTGAACGCATATTCGTTGCAACAGGTGTGTTTGGTTTTTAAAAAAACAGTTCTTAAAGGGAAAGGGGCTTTTCGCGAGCATGAACACAACAGCCCATTAGCTGTTCCATTTGATTGATGGCCAGGGGCGGGAAGAAGCGCAGGAAAAAATCGCTTCCTTTGTTGCAATTCCAGCGAGACCGGAAACCGGAATGAATGAAACGCTACTGGGATTTCTATATTCCACTAAAAAAAAAGGTATGCAGAATGACAAAATTCCACTTTTTAATATAGTGTTTCTACATTCTGTGAACATTTGGCAACATTGGTCCTTGTGCGGAAAGCCCCTAGTATTGAGCTTGTGAATTTCTGCATGCAGAGCAAGTGTGACCGCAGCCATGAAACTGCCTTATCCTGAGTCAGACCATTTATCCATCAAGGTCTGTGTCACCTGCTCTGATTCACAGCTGGTCTCCAGGATCTCAGATGGAGATTTGAGTGCTTGAGCCTTTTAGCAGGAGATGCTAAAGACTGAACTGTGGACCTTCTGCATACCAAGCAAATGTCTCACCATTGAGCTATGCCCCTTCTCCTTAACAAGACCACATGAAGCTGCTTAATCTTGCGTCAGATCATTCATCTATCAAGGGTTATGTTGCTTGCTGTGGGCTTTTGGTGTTATATCCGTAGGTTTGTGGAAGAAACACCAGGATTACTGGGCAAACAAACAGCTCTTAATTTTGACCTCAGCATGAGTACTAGCTGTAGCAGGCAACAACAAGACTGAGACCCCCCCCCCCAGAAAAAAAACCCAACCTATATACATATAATGTAGGGTCACCATGAATCAATCATGCATGTTGCAGAGGGAAAATTTAAAGAGCCCAAAATAAAAATGGAAATTGAATTCAATGTAGATGGGAGGGATTTATTCGAACTGGAAGTGGGTAAAAAGCCCCGTGCAGACTACACCTGGGTGTTACCTCTTTGAATGAGATGCATCGTTTTGTCTTAACCTGGGACCTGATCTTTTGACCCCCCCTTTCTTTCTTTGTCCTCTTCCTCCTTCCACATGGCCTTCCCTGGAGACACATGTCTCTCCAGGACTCCTGTAGAGACAAAGCCCTCTCACTCCCACACCTCTGATGCCAGACAAGCTGGCCATTTGTAAGAGGAAAAGTACTCGTTAGATCAGACTTTTCTTTCTCTTCTTTCAACAGCAACCTGCATGTAAACTGGATCCGCTCAAATAAATGGAAGTTTATGCATTTGGGAATATACGCCTTCGGTGATTTCTTTAGTGTACTCGGCATCATACTTCTGCGATTGGGCAAACTCTGCTATACGAACCAAATATTTGGACGACTAGTTCAATTTTGTATAAGGCCGCTTAATGTGTTCTTGTGGATGCAATTTATGAGCTTCGGCACTGGATGTTCCTCCACACTTCCACTCTTCAAATATATACAGACTGCAGTGTTTTCCCATCTCTTGATAAATTGAGGAAGGGCAGGGGGACCATCTCTTCCCTTGTCTCCGCTCCCAGTCTGGCTCCTGGTGCTAGTTCCCTTCTCTGCCCCACCCTGGTGCCACATGGGTGCAGCAATGAAAAGAGGCAGGAAAAAACAGAATGGAGAGGAGCGGAGTATAACATTATAAATAGGCCAGGGCTCCAGAGCCCCTATTCCAAAGTGCTGGCACTCAAACAGGAGGAGGTCCATTCTGATCCTCACCTATCATCCAGAAGATGGGACCAGGCAGACTTTTGAGCATCTTATTTGCAGTTGGTAAGAAGAATGACTCAAAGGGGCCTCTTGGGGTTCTGGGAGGGAAGTACCCAAATCACTGCATTTGCCCTTAAGCAAATTTCTTTCTTCTAGACTGAGTGCCAACTTGGTGTAGTGGTTAGGAGTGTGAACTTCTAATCTGGTGAGCTGGGTTTGATTCCCTGCTCCTCCTCCACATGCAACCAGCTGGATGACCTTTGTCTTGTCACAGCACTGATAAAGCTGTTCTGACTGAGCAGTAATATTAGGGCTCTCTCAGCTTCACCTACCTCACAGGGTGTCTGTTGTGGGGAGAGGGAAAGGGGAGGTGACTGTAAGATGCTTTAAGACTCCTTTGGGTAGAGAAAAGTGGCATATAAGAACCAACTCTTTTTCTTCAGTAATATCAGGGCTCTCTCAGCCTCACCTCCCTCACAGGGCGTCTGTTGTGGGGAGAGGAAAGGGAAGGTGAATGTAAGCTGCTTTGAGGTAGAGAACAGTGGGATATAAGAACCAACTCTTCTTCTTCTTCTCCTCCTCCTCCTCTTCCTCCTCCTCCTCCTCCAGCAGCATTTTAGGAGTTGAACAAAAATTGTATAATTGGTGCTGATATTTTTGTGTGGTTGTGTGGGATCTGGATAATTCTTTTCATTCAAATTTGCTTACATTAAAAAACCTCATTTATAAGTTTCTGTCTGGAACTTCTTGTCAACTTGGTAAGTAGAAGGTTGACAAAAAAGTCTTATAAATACTAATGTGTTACATTTATTAAATCAAGAAAGCTTGTATGCATTACAAATAATGAATGATGAACAATTCCTTTAAAACTCAATTTGTTTTGTCCGCAAGGCCTTCCTCAGTGGTACAAATTACTAAAATACACACCATAAAATAAAATTATTCAGAATACACACTGCAACATTTCTGTCCTAAGCTTTAAAACACGCACAAAAGTAGGGCCAATTCGTTAACTGGATAAATCCCATGTCGTAATTGGAATAAATCAGGACTATCAAAAATCATTTTCCAGATTGTGGTTGTTCATGATCCAAAAATCTCTGTAAAGGTCAGAATGAATTGTAGCTCTTTGTTGTATATATCTGCATTTAAGAAAGCAACTTTCCTGCTTATGGGTGGAACTGAATTTTTCTTTTAATGTAGAAAATTATTTGATTTAACAAAAGGATGCCCAATTGGATTAAAATTCAAGGACAGAGACTTGTGTTTTTGTTTTAACGTACCCTTCCAACTGAACTTTCAAAACTGAAATTTGATCACCTTTAGAATTCAACATGTCAAACTGACATTTTTGAAATGTTGTAGGGAAGGCGATCTGGAAGTCAAGTTGCAGATGACTTAAGGTTGCCAACTCTGGGTTAAGAATTTCCTGGAGATTCTGTGGGTGGATCCTGGAGATGGCAGAGATTGCAGAAGAGGGGGTACAATGCCATAGAGTCTGTCCTTCAAAACAGCTGTTTTCTCTAGGGCAACTGATCTGTATAATCCAGAGGTCAGTTGTAATTCCTGGAGATCTCTAAGCCCACTTAGAATTTAAGCCCCTATGGTGACCCCAGTAGTTTTTCAAGGCAAGAGACGAACAGAGGTGGTTGGTCTTTGCATAGCAACCATGGGCTTCCCTTGGTGGTTTCCCATCCAAATACTGAGCAGGGCTGACCATATATGGCTTCCAAGATCATAGAATCATAGAGTTGGGAAGGGATCTCCAGGGTCATTTAGTCCAACTCCCTGCAAAATGTAGGACACTCAGAAATACCTGCCCACCCACAGTGACCCCAATTCCATGTCCTGATGGTGCCTCCCCCACAACCAGAATCTTTGGCCAGTCTAGCTTGGAAGAAAGTGGTGGTGGTCATATCTCTGGGCATGCAAGAAAGGGCTACAAGAGTCAAGCACTGACACAATCCCTTCTGCCCACCCACTCACAGTCTGATGAGATCAGGAATAAACCCAGGACCTTTTAACACCAAGCTATGACTACATTACATCCTACTACCTGATGCATTTCTTCTTTCCTAGGGACTGTCTACGGCACCAAAGAATCTCTGGAGATTATTCCTAGCAACGGGGAGGTGCAATTGGGCGAGAAGGCCATTTTTTTGTGCAAAGGTGAAATCAGACCATCTATCCCCACAACCTTGTGTCTGCCCAACCCAAAATATTTCTTTCTCTGTCTCTCTATTCCATCCCTTCAAGAGCCAGTTTGGAGTAGTGGTTAAAAGTGGTGGCCTCTAATCTGGAGAGCCAGGTTTGATTCCCCACTCCTCCTCAACATGGAGTTAGCTGAGGAACCTTGGACCAGTCCCAGTTCTCTCAGAGTTCTCTCAGACCCCCCTACCTCACAGGGTGTCTGTTGTGGGGAGAGGAAGGGCAAGTGATCACAAGTCAGTTTGAGACAACTTCAGGGAGCAAAAAGTAGGCTACGAAAACCCTCAGCTCTTCTTCTCCTCTAGCTAAGATTCTTATCCATTTTGTTTTAAAACCTCATCTTGCCTTGTCTTTTCCAGCCAGATGTTCTGCTGTAATAATTGTTTATATTTACTCTGGCACTTTGCAGTGAGAGGAAGTGGGGAAGCTGATTTAATCTGGATTGACCCTGAGGGGGAAGAAATCTCAGCGGAGTCAGACAAACCATACAAAGAGAAACACATTGATGAGGTATCCAAGGAGCTGGAGATGACTCTAACAGACCCGGGAAGTGGAGGGATCTTCCAGTGCAAAGGAGAGTTTGACAATGGAGAGCTGGTCATTGTCCCAATCAAAATCCGTGTGGTTCGTAAGTGACATTGATTGGAAATATCCAGTGAGCCCTCTATCCTTCAACGAAGCTTGTGTACCAAGTAATCAAATGTGGATTTGAACTGATGTTCACGTTGGATCATGTGGGAAGGAGAATAAAAGAATTGGGTAAATCTGTAGGGCAACTGATCTGTATGATCTGGAGGTCAGGCAAATCAGGCTTAATCTGTCATGGCTTCCACCCAAAGGAACTTGGGAGTAGAATCATTTATTTGTTTTATTTATTATATTTATATACCCCCCTCCCCGAGGGCTCAGGGCGGTTTACAGAAAACAGGAAAAGATACAATTAACATATGGTAACAGGTAACAGTAACAGTAATAATATTATAACAATAATAACAAGATCATAACAATAACATTATAAAATAGAAATTGTGAGAGCCTCAGCTCAACTCTTACTGGGACCCAGTGGGTAAAACCGATTACTGTTGGTCGTAGGGGGGAGCTTGGGGGCCAACTAGAAGTGGTGGTTTGGGTTGACCTCAACCAAATGCCTGGCAGAGGAGCTCCCTTTCGCAGGCCTTTTGGAACTGTTTAGGTTCTGTCAGGACCCTGATCATAGAGTGGAAAGGGACTCCCAGGAACATCTAGTCCAACCCCCTGCAGAATGCATTGTAGTCTGCTGAGAATTCTGTTGGAGAGTCTTTCTGCCTCCTCACAGGACTGCAGTTCCATGTTTTTCTGGGAGAGGAGAATGACTGTTAAATCCCTTTAAGTCTGCATGTACAGTGGTGTCTTTGGGGAGAGGGCTTGGAACTCGCTAGTTTTCTGTATACTCACCCAAGTGAGCTTCAGTGTGGTATTGTGGTTAGTGTGTTGGAAAGGGACTAGAAAGAGCCTTGTTCAATTATTATTATAGTTATAATAGTTATAATAATATATAATATTATATATATATAATATAGTTATAATAATAATATGTAAATTATGCTGGATTATCCCCTCATTTCCACCTTTTTCCTTTCTGGTCCTGGTCCAGAGAGACCCACATTCGTCACTAGGATGGACTCTGAGAAGGAGGTGATAGAAGGCTCAACAGTAGATTTCAACTGCCTGGCCACGGGCATCCCACCGCCATCTATCAGGTGGCTTTTTAGAAACCAGGACCTCAGTCTTCTTGAGGCTGGTGAGTAAACATGTTGGGTTGAAGACCACTGAGAATGTCCAACAACACCACAGCTGTCAGCACCTTTCTTCTGGTTGGCACAGGTCGTATCATTGTGAACAATGGCCTACTGGTGATAGAGAACACCCAACCTTCAGATGCTGGGGTCTACAGCTGTGAAGCCAGCACTGAAGAGCGGAAGGAAGTGATTTTCACAAACATCACTCTCCACGTTAAATGTAAGAGATGTCCTGTGTCTTAACTCTCTGCAGAGGTGTGGGACGTTGGCCTGTTAAAGGAAGAAAGGATTTCAGATTGAGATTGGGGACAATGAATTGTAACTCATCTAGGGTAAAGCTGGTGATGTGGGGGACGCATGAGTCTATGAATCTGTAAAGGAAAGATGTAAATACGTAAATACGGAGAAGGTAACAGTAGTCTGCCTGTCCCCTATTAGTAGGGTGTAGGAGAATCAGGGCTCAAACAGACCTCAATAGAATTCAACTATAGGCTTGTGGAATCTTAGCTTGCCTTGGGGCCATGCAAGGAAAGGAGAAACAATTTGACACTTCAGTCTCTACTATGTGTTATTCTTCGAAACTGGACTTCTTTTTTGTTATTAGAATTTTAGGTAAAGGTAAAGGGATCCCCTGTGCAAGCACCGAGTCATGTCTGACCCTTGGGGTGACGCCCTCCAGCGTTTTCAGACTCAATACGGGGTGGTTTGCCAGTGCCTTCCCCAGTCATTACCGTTTACCCCCCCAGCAAGCTGGGTACTCATTTTAGCAACCTTGGAAGGATGGAAGGCTGAGTCAACCTTGAGCCGGCTGCTGGGATTGAACTCCCAGCCTCATGGGCAAAGTTTTCAGACGGCTGCCTTACCACTCTGCGCCACAAGAGGCTCGTAATTTTTTTTTAATTTAAAAAAAATTAAGAAAAAAAAAGAATTTTAAAGAAACAAAATTGTGTTTTTTGCCACTTGAAATGCTGGCAGCAGAATGGGGGAGCAGATTAAAAACAACAAAATCAAGGAGAGGTTAAGCATGCTCTTCCTTCTTTGCAAGGCCCTGAAGTAAAATGAGGCTGCACTAGGCTGTAATTTGTGTTGTATGGACGGAAGGAGGGATATTCTGGATTTTGTGGGGATTTTTTTCAAAGGGTGGCTTGCTTGGAACAGATGCAAACTGACCTCCATTCTATCCCAGTAAAATTTTAAAAAGGTCATGCCACGAAGTCTATGCAGCAGTGGGAGGGGTTTGAAAGAGGTCATCCAATCAGCTTGAACTGTATCATTTCAAGTTTTTTTTGGGGGGGGGGACAAATACTTTGCAGAGAAAATTAGCAGGTCAGAGAGGTCACCTGAGACTATTGTTCCATTTCCCCTGACCCCCCCAGAGACGGGAGTGGACTGGGAAGTAAAAACAACCCCGGAACAAGCTAAACTGAGTGACCCCTGAGATATGAACTCAGCCAATGAATGCTCTGAATCATGAGGCACTGACCTAGCTTGATTCTGGTGGCTTCTAGTGTCCTTCTAGAGTGGCTGCCCACCAGGAAATTTCTATATAAATTCAATGGCTTGTCCATCCCTGATGTTCTGAAACATAACTTTATAACTGAGGCTTGTCCAAACATGTTTCTTCTTACTAACTTCTCAAAAGGGAGCATGGTTGCTGGGAGTGTGACTTGCATGAGCAGTAGGGAGAGCACAACTTGATACTATCTGGTTTGCCTTCCCAGTTACTCCGAGGATAAAGCTCCTACGGGAAGAAATGCTTGGCACCTCCCAGATTGGGAATCCCACCCAAGTCAACTTCACCGTCCTGGCCAACCCTATCCCATCTGTCTTCATCTCTTGGAGGGGCAAAGTTTTTGAAGGCAATGAAATCAAGAAGGTGGCACAGGACCAAAACAATTATGTGTACTCCTTTGAGGTGAGGCATGGCCCATAGCGGGAGGGAGGTCAGTCCTCCAAGGTAGCGATCCCCAACCTGTGGGAGTAGATGACCCTGGAGATCCGTTCCAGCTCTATCATTCACTTCTATGTCAACAAAAACAGCCATTTTGTATGTAGTCTTGTGCTAGTAGCTGAAATACCGCCCATTGTATACAGATCCTAGGGCCAAATTTCTTGCTGACCTACTAGATGGGATAAATGGTAAATCTGACCAGGTAACATTTGTGCTTCTTGCTATCAGATACTAATTCATTTGTCTCTAACAAAATGTCATTATTTGCCATTGCAATTAAGAAAATAAGGGCCAAAGTGGTTCGGCAGAGAGCACATACCAAGAATAACTGTAGGTGGATATCTACACTCTAGAAATGATCTTATTGTTCTTATGGTAATTAGTAATTTGAATCGGTGTTGCTCATTATTTTTGTTACTATTTCACTATTGATTTGAAATGTTTTAAATCTTTTTATACTGTAATAGCCTATGGCTATATGCAATAAAATTCTGACTTGGCTGAACTAATAGTTGAAACATTTTCTTTAGTTTACCCCAGCTTCCCAAGAGGATATTTCAAACTTCTCAATCACAGCTATGAATGAAATGGGCAGCACAGTGAAGGAACTTCCCTTTAAGCAAGGTAAGCGTAAAGCAACCGGCCATCAGCTGTGGGACACATGTGGACTTCAACTAGGTTCATAGTACTTCCTCTCCAGGAGAAGCAGAAATCTCTCTTTCTCTCTCTCTCTCTCTCTCTCTCTCTCTCTCGTTTACATCTTTGTTCAATTGTGGTTCCTAAACATGAGCACAATCCTCCAAGTGGGGTCTTACCAGAGCAGAGTAAAGTAGTACCACCACCTTGCATGATCTGGACACTATACTTCTTTTGATACTGCCTAAAATCCCATTTTCCTTTATAGCCACTGAGTCACAGCGTTGACTCATGAAGAAACCCAGGTCAGAGGGGGAAAAGGCCAGAAAATAATTCCCATGCTGATTAGGGGAAATCCCTAGAGTGGTACCAGGAAGTGAACAGGCACCATCCTCAAAAACTCACTTGTTAAGGCAATGCTGGCAACCATATCAGGTGATACGATTGAGCTTCACAACATGAAAATATTCAGCTGCCCATTTCCTTATTTGAAACCTTATTTAAAGTGACAGGACATTTTGTTTTGGCAGCTTGGAAGCCTTATTTAGGCCAAATTGGGACTTGAACCTGATTTCCCCCATATCCACAACCCACACTGTCTTTCCTACATTTCATACTGAGAACATTTTCGTGCCACCTGTTTCGAAACTATTCAACTTCCAGGCCTTCCCATCATAGAACTGTGTGACGTGTAATTGTACAAAGAGACAGGAGTTCACTCAATGACCTTGGCTCAATGACTTTCTCTCAGCCTATCCTACTTTGCAGTTGTGAAGACAATCTGTAAGAAGGGAAAGATTCAGGTGGGTGGCTGTGTTGGTATTAACTCCCAGAACAAAGATGACCTCCAGTGGCACCCTTAAGGCCAACAAAGTTTTATTCAACTTTGGTGAGCTAGTTTGGTGTAGTGGTTAGGAGTGCGGACTTCTAATCTGGCATGCCAGGTTCGATTCTGCACTCCCCCACATGCAACCAGCTGGGTGACCTTGGGCTCGCCACTGCACTGATATAACTGTTCTGACCAAGCAGTAATATCAGGGCTCTCTCAGTCTCAACTCCCTCACAGGGTGTCTTCTTCTTCTTCTTCTTCTTCTTCTTCTTCTTCTTCTTCTTCTTCTTCTTCTTCTTCGTCTCCTCCTCCTCCTCCTCCTCCTCCTCCTCCTTCTCAAAAGATAAGCTTTTGTGTGCAGTCATACTTCTTCAAGAGCCTCTTGTGGCGCAGAGTGGTAAGGCAGCCGTCTGAAAGCTTTGCCCATAAGGCTGGGAGTTCAATCCCAGCAGCCGGCTCAAGGTTGACTCAGCCTTCCATCCTTCCGAGGTCGGTAAAATGAGTACCCAGCTTGCTAGGGGGTAAACGGTCATGACTGGGGAAGGCACTGGCAAACCACCCCGTATTGAGTCTGCCATGAAAACGCTAGAGGGCGTCACCCCAAGGGTCAGACATGACTCGGTGCTTGCACAGGGGATACCTTTACCTTTTTATACTTCTTCAGATAACAGTGAAACAGAATGCCCTCAACCATTATGTATGAGAGAGGGTGTCAGTTGCCATGTGTGAGATTTCAGCCAATTGCCACAATAAGAAAACTCAATTTGAAGAAGAGCTTGCTTTATTGGAGATTAACATACTGTTCCTACAAGCTGTTTGCCAAGACTAGGAAGAAAATGGCTGTGAGGCGATTTTAACCCCATGCTGTCCCGCTCATGAGTGCCTCCTCCTCCAACCAGCTTGCCTGTCTGTCCAGCAGCCAGCCAACCGCTTTCCGTCCCCCACCCCTGACCACCCCATCCCCCTTCCACTTCCCTCCGAGGCTCGGAGGCTGCAGATCCCTGCCACAAGAGAGCTGCCCCTGCTGGTGAGTTCCCTTCCCGGGAGCCTGCAGCCTGCAGCCTTTCCAGGTCCTGGGGGGAGGGAGAGGCCATCCACAGAGTTCTTCCACCCCAACCCTTGTATTCTTGAATGCAATGGGCTTTGCCCTTAGTTTCCAAATAAGGAGTGAAGGGGAGGTATAGGCACAGGGAGGAGGTATATTTGAAGTGTCTTAGTTTTCTCAATGAACACTAGTTTTTCAGTCCTTTCGGCCCAGGTGAGATGGAAAGATGGCATATCAATTCTGACGTATGTAAAATAAGTGAGATCACTGAGGATTGTTAAAAAAACAAAACCCAAACAGACCATGTAATCTCTAGATCTGTTCATAAGCTACAGTGAATGCACATATGATCCATGTACAGTACACTCAATTGATCTTTGCGTGTGCGTAATTCTCACTTTACCGTTAATGCACATCTGGGACAGTGATACTGTGTATTCTGGGAAATAGGAGGCAACAGTGGGAGGGCTTTTGGAGTTCTTGCCCCATTGATGGACCTCCTGATGGCACCTGGGTTTTGGTCACTGTGTAACAGAATGTTGGACTGGATAGGCCATTGGTCTGGTCCAACGTGGTTTCTCTTAAAGCTGAACATGAAATGCAAACCCCATATTTATGCCCCCAAGTTTCATTTGTAAAGTGAACACATCTTGCCTCTTTCTTACAAACCAGATGTACGGACATCCAGGCAGGGTGTACATGCATTTACCGTAATACGTGAACAAAGCCTCTGTGGAACAAATGCTGTTCTCCTTTTCCAGAGGCTCCCAAAAAGGGACTGGGAATTGGCATCATCTTGGCCATCGTCCTGGCGATCCTTCTGGTGGTCTTCTTGGTGGTGGACACATCCTGCTATTACAAGCGGCGACGAGGCTTGCTGATGTACTGCCGGACCAACGTCCTGCAAAAAGATCCCCCTGGGGCCATGTCAGGAAGTAATCAGTAAGTTAGCAAAGAATTCCCATCCTCCCAGTACAGTCTGGAGTTCTCCCAGATTGACAGCTGATATCCAGACTATCAAAGATCAGTTCCCCTTGATGGCAAGGACAGCTTTGGAGAGCAGCCTCCATGGTATCCTGAGCCCATGGAGTTTCCTCCCCTCCCCAAACTCTGCCCTACATCAAAAACACCCCTAAACCCCCAGGAATTTTCTCAGCTTGTTCTCGGGCCCCTAAGTTAGCATGGCTGGGGAGAAGGTGAGGCACAAGTGGACCTTTTAGATATAGGTAAAGGTAAAGGTATCCCCTGTGCAAGCACCGGGTCATGTCTGACCCTTGGGGTGACACCCTCCAGCGTTTTCATGGCAGACTCAATACGGGATGGTTTGCCAGTGCCTTCCGCAGTCATTACCGTTTACCCCCCAGCAAGCTGGGTACTCATTTTACTGACCTCGGAAGGATGGAAGGCTGAGTCAATCTTGAGCCGGCTGCTGGGATTGAACTCCCAGCCTCATGGGCAGAGGTTTCAGACTGCATGTCTGCTGCCTTACAACTCTGCGCCACTCTGCGCAATCTAGATATAGATTGCCTTTAATCACATTAAAGGTGGACCTTTTAATAGCCTTTAGAAGAAGATGTGCATGTCATTTATGGGAATACCAGTGTGACTTAACCACACCAGTGTCTCATCTGCCACTTCCACTCTACATGTCTGGGTTGGTGTCAGTGGGAGTTGCACAAACTGCAGAGTGGGAGATTGTGATCCTGTTATTGGATCCAAATCAAGTTATGTTGAAGAGCACAGCATGGGAAGGTGGTAGAGCATCTAGGTATGCCAGTTTCCAGGTGGGATTTGGGGATCCTCTGGCATTACAGCTCAATTCCAGATTAGAGAGGTTGGTTTCCCTGGGGAAAAAAATGGCTTCTTTGGACAGTATAATCCAGGGGTAGTCAACCTGTGGTCCTCCAGATGTTCATGGACTACAATTCCCATGAGCCCCTGCCAGCGTTTGCTGGCAGGGGCTCATGGGAATTGTAGTCCATGAACATCTGGAGGACCGCAGGTTGATTATCCCTGGTATAATCTATGGAATTGTACCCATTGAGGTCCCTGTCCTTCCCAGGTTTCATTCCAAATCTCCAGGAATTTCTCAACTTGGATCTAGTGTCCCTACCCTGCATCCCCTGTTGGTGTCCAGGGGGGACATGGCAACACTAAGACCATCTGCTTGATATGTAGAAGGTCTCAGTTTCAATCCCCAGTGTCTTGAGTTAAGAATTAGGTGGTAGGTGGTATGTAAAACCTCCATCTGAAACCTTGGTGAGCCACAGCCCATCAGAGTAGACAGACGGACTTTGATTGAGCAACAGTCTAACTTGATATAAGTCAGCTACGTGTATTCACAGGAAAACTGAACTGTAACCGTACATCCGCTTTCCTGCATAGCTGTTGACTGAGTCAGAAACTTGATACCAGCAGATTTAAAAGATTCTTGAAGGCACATGTCAATTTCCCATTGCTATAAATGGTAATGATAGTTTAACGGTAAACGCACACCTGTTTAAATGAATGGGCAGGTGCAAGTGGACAACATGGTCTTTCTCCCAGTGCTTACTATCAAGTGATAACCTCATGGTGAAGAAGTTAGAGTACTGGACTTGGGTAGGGGATATCTGGGCCGAATCCCCATTCTGCCAAGACAGTTGCTGGGTGACTGGCCCAGTCAGTTCCCCAAAGGTGAACCCTGGAGAAAAGCTGGGATGAAACATGTGCTAGATAGCTGAAGCTGTAAGCAGCTGGAGTTAAAATCTCTGTGTCAACCTAGCTTAGCTACTTTGTCTCTGCTCCCTGGAAATAACTCCTCTGAGCACGTGCAGAATGTCAGCCCTGTCATGACTGAACCAACATATTCATCTCCTCTGGTTGTAGGCAGAGCTAAGTACGGTCAATGAACTTTCCAGAACATTGATTCAGCTAAATATGAAAGGCAAAATGATTATGGGGTTTTCTGCATTCTTATTTTTCTCACTTTGTAAGTTTGTGTTTCTTCACTCCCCTCCCCCCCCTGTTCTGCATGGGGTTAGCTCCCTCTAGTAGTCAATTAGTTATCACAAAAGTTTAATAATTGCAGGGAGATACACCAGGCATGAACTTATGTGATATCAAATTGATCAGTACGGGGAGAAAAACCTTGGTGGAACAGACCCCCTCCTGAAGAAACAGGAACATACAAGAGAGGAGTAGGAGAGTGCAGGAAAACCTTGTGACAGCTACCGTGGTTTTCTTGCTTCAAGAAGCTGCCAGAAACTGAAGAGGAAATTAGTGGTGCTTATTTCCTGTGAACTTGTTTCTACAGAAAAGGGCTCTCAAAGTCAGAAAAGAGCACGGTGGTGAATGTCTCCGGCCTGGAGGCCTGATTCTCTTGTGATGATGAACAGAGCTTGTGGAGAGATGGGACCGCTCGTGAAAGCTTAGATGCACTTTGTGTGGCCAACATCTTCCCTTTCACCATGATCCTCCTGTCACCCTTCGATAGGAGCACTCTGAAACTATAAACCTCCAGAAACAGTCACTGAAAGACTAGCATAACCTCCAGAAACAGTCACTGAAAGACTAGCATATAATCTACACTTACATTTTCCCCCACTGTAAACCTTGCCAAATTCTGGTTGATTTGAACCCATATCTACAGCCTTCCTTTCCCCCGATTTGAAACAGAGATCGCCCTTCTGCATTTGCATTGTCCAAGTTTTCAGTCTCCTTCCCGCCTCATTGGGGGGGGGGATTGGGTGAACCTTCAGCCAGCATTGAAGGAGCACAAGGCTGGAGAGTGCTTTATTTCCTGCCTTTTGACTAGTGCCGAGTCTACAGCCAGAGTAAGCCAGTGGAGCTCAAGCCTACTTGTCTATCTTTCTTTTCCTGCAGGAGTGGGGTGTGGGAAGGGGAGACAGCAGCATCACAGAGAAGGAGGAGGGGAAAGTAAATCCAAGAGACAAATCTTTGCTGAGAGAAGTGTGGGCTTTTGGAGCGCAGTCACTTTAAAACAGATCCCAAAATAAGGGTGAAAAATAAGTCTTGTGAGGGAATGGCAACTGGGAACCGGGCAGACTTTGAACTGACACCCTGACCAATCAGCGACAGACTCCTTTACTATGTCAGTATTGGAGGCGCCGGGGAGCAAAGAAATGTGGCAAAACACAGAACATCTACACTTAATACTGGGGCTCCCAGAGCTGTTTCCTCAAATGTGAGTTATATCCTGTACTGGATATCGCAGGGGAAAGGTAGTGTCATCACGGATCAATCATAGACATTGCAGAGGGGAGATTTAAAAGGCTAAATATAAGAATGGAAATCTAATAACATGTAGATAACTTTCTTTAATTCGGGATCACTGAGGATAAAAAGCCCAGTGCAGAGTCACCCTAGGTTCAGATGTCACCAAAATTGGTTTAATTAAACTCAGCGGTTCTTGTGAATGTCCAAATGATGTCTGCTCATCTATTAATTGTTACTCAGAGTACATCAAAGCAAGATCCAAAATTATGATTTGAGTTGATTTGATGACCTACAAATCATAGCTATCGTCTCATGTGATTAGAATAAGATAATTGCAGGCACGAACTTCAGCATCACGAAGCACAGAGAAACTGGTTGACCTGTCAAATGACAAACATGATGTCCAAATTCAAGTTTATGCCATAATAAACCCCTGGATGTGCTAAGCAGGTGTGTGGTGTGATGTTTTTGTGCCAGGGACAGATTTGAGTTCTCTATATCAGGTCTACTTAGCTGGGGTTACCACCAAATTATATGCAATGTAATTGCAAGGGAAACTCATTGGGTGAAGCTGAACTGCTGTGAACTCTGTATAGAACAAAGACAGGTAAGATGTGAGAGCCAGCCTCCCCCCCCCAGCAGAATTTATAACCTCATTAAGGAGGAGGGGGCTTTCTATTGAAAACATAGCATGGGAGGATAAACTATGCGCCTCTTATCTCTGTCCTAGTCCATATTGGGACCAAATTCAGCAATTGAGATTTCTTCTACCAAACCAAAGGTGGCCTCGTTTTTTCCTTCCCATACTGACTAAGAGGTAGTCTATGCTGGGACATGATCAATTCCACACCTAAAGGTGGTCTTGAATTCGAGTCCCGCAAATTAAAGCTGGCGCTCTTTCCGATGTCTTTTCGGACATGAGTGTGTGTGCAGTGTCAATAAGTCGCAGCTGACATGTAGCAACCCCCCAAGGGGTTTTCAAGGTAGGAGATGAATAGAGGTGGTCGGCCTTTGTCTGCTGCCGTGCAGCAACTTTGACGTTCCTTCATGGTCACCCATCCAAGTTCTAACCTGGGGCAACCTTGCATAGCTTCTGAGATCTGATGAGATCAGGCTAGCCTGGGCCACCCTGATCAGGGTCTCTTCAGATATAGTCTTTAAAAAATAATTGTCACCC
The DNA here is from genome assembly GCF_049243985.1 of Paroedura picta. Lineage (NCBI taxonomy): Eukaryota > Metazoa > Chordata > Lepidosauria > Squamata > Gekkonidae > Paroedura > Paroedura picta. The sequence goes on along the minus strand of NC_135373.1, from coordinate 28,606,335 downwards.
CATTGGTATAGAAATGCTCCTTAGCAGAGTCATATTTACCTAGAATTCTTTCTAGGCTCATATTACTATTCCAAGTGAGGATGTGCTGAATATTTTTCTAAAGTCCAAAGCACCATATGGTGGCCCTAGGGTTGCTAGGTCCCTTGTAGCTGCCAGAAGGGATTGGGGTGTGCGTTCCGGGAGTCACTGGAGCAGTGAATATTAATGCAACACACTGGTGTTACTCAGAAGTGACAATGGGGGCAATGTTCTGGCTTTTAGGCAAATCTCTATGGTAGAATTAGCTTCTTACCATAGAGTTTTGTCCCGGAGCCAGAGCGTCCCACCTCACCATTGACTTCCTGTTTCTTCCCTCCTCATGCCTGGGAACTTCCCTTGGTTTCTGGGAGCCCAGAAATGGGGGGAGAAGCTTCAAACCAAGGGATCCCCAGGCCCCAACTGACAATCCTGGTAGGCCCCGAGACCTAAAAAATAAAACAGGGATGGTGAAATCGCCACGTGTGATCAAAAAGTTTTTAACATCATAGAATCATAGGATCATAGAATCATAGAATCATAGAGTTGGAAGGGGCCATACAGGCCATCTAGTCCAACCCCCTGCTCAACGCAGGATCAGTCCTAAGCATCCTAAAGCATCCAAGAAAAGTGTGTATCCAACCTTTGCTTGAAGACTGCCAGTGAGGGGGAGCTCACCACCTCCTTAGGCAGCCTTTTCCACTGCTGAACTACTCTGACTGTGAAATTTTTCCCCCTGATATCTAGTCTATATCGTTTAAACCCATTACTGCGTGTCCTCTCCTCTGCAGCCAACAGAAACAGCCTCCTGCCCTCCTCCAAGTGACAACCTTTCAAATACTTAAAGAGGGCTATCATGTCCCCTCTCAACCTCCTTTTCTCCAGGCTGAACATTCCCAAGTCCCTCAACCTATCTTCATAGAGCTTGGTCCCTTGGCCCCAGATCATCTTCATCGCTCTCCCCTGTACCCTTTCAATTTTATCTACGTCCTTCTTGAAGTGAGGCCTCCAGAACTGCACACAGTACTCCAAGTGTGGTCTGACCAGTGCCGTATACAATGGGACTATGACGTCTTGTGATTTTGATGTGATGCCCCAAAATGGCATTCGCCTTTTTTACTGCTGCATCACACTGACTGCTCATGTTTAGTTTACAATCCACAAGTACCCCAAGGTCTCGTTCACACACAGTGTTACCTAGAAGCGTATCCCCCATCCAGTAGGCATGCTTTTCATTTTTCTGACCCAGATGCAGAACTTTACACTTATCTTTATTAAATTGCATCTTGTTCTCATTTGCCCATTTTTCCATTGTGTTCAGATCTCATTGAACTCTGTCTCTATCTTCCGGAGTATTTGCCAGTCCTCCCAATTTGGTGTCATCTGCAAACTTGATGAATAGTCCCTCTACCCCCTCATCTAGATCATTAATAAATATGTTAAAAAGTACCGGGCCGAGCACTGAGCCCTGAGGTACCCCGCTACTCACCTCTCTCCAGTCTGATGAAACACCATTGACAACAATCACTTGGCCTGTTTCAAAAACGAATGAATGGCCAAAGTTCTCATATTGGACATTGCCAATGTCCTGTACCCCTTGGAGTGGGGAGGCATCTTTCTGATGAAAGGGAATCCCAAAACTGTGATCATTTTGTGGTGAAGAAGTGAGCTGTGACTCCCAGAAGCCAACATCCTGCTACAAATGTTATTAGTTTTTGACATCTTTTTTTTAATTTTAAGAAACAAGCTAATAATATAAAAAGGACACAAAAGAAAAGGAGGGACTACATATCAAATCACATATATCAAAAGTAGTTATACACTATTGGGTATAGAATAATACATATTTCTCCCCACCATCTCCTTCATGGCACTCCTCGAGACAATCTGTACCAAATACAAAGCACAGTGAGACTGCCTCAGTTGCCCCCTGTTCTGTGTGCAGGCGTAACGACGGCACATTCTGCCACTGGAGAGGCGTCTCCTGGGGCATCTGTAAAGGTGTAATGCAGTGGTCCCTAACCTTTTTATCACCGGGGACCGGTCAACACTTGACAATTTTATTGAGGCCCGGGGGGGGGGTGTCGTCTTTTGCTGACGGATGTTGCCGCTGCCTGAGCCCCTGCTCCACTTGCTTTACCGCCGGTGGCCCTGACTTCCCACTGCCCGCTGCGCAGTACCACGCCGAGGGGGAGCCCCAATCATGGTGGCTTCTGGAGAGAACCAAAGGTGAGCTGGCGGCAGAGTGGCAGGGCAGCCCCCAAGGCAGCAGCCAGGGAGGAGGATGAGGAGGAGCCGCAGCCTGGTACCGACTGATCCACGGACCGGGACCGGTCCCTGGACTGGGGGTTGGGGACCACTGGTGTAATGTACTGTGCAGCCCAGCCTCTTGCCCCATGATCGCCGAGCGGACAGTAAAGTTTTTTGTCCATCACAGCTGTGGAGATCTAACCTGGAGATGGAGCCTGTTGGCAGGGAGCCTGGCCTGCGTGTTGGACTCCCTGGGGGTTTGGGGTCTCTTAAGAGGCAACGCATAGCGGGTAACACCAACCTGGCTGGGAAGGCAGGAGTAGGCTCATGTGCCAGGTGATCTAGGGGTAGTCGAGGTTGGCGCACTTTGGCTCTCCTGCTGAAGTCACTTCCCATTAGGATAGAACTCCAGTAGGCAAGGGGATCCACGTTCTTGGCTGAGAATCGGTGCAAGTCCCCAGGGCTCCTATGGAGTCTGGGGTTTAGGCAGTCCATTGACTGCTTAGGTCAGGCTCCCTCTCAGGCCAGACCGACCTTCTTGAGTGGGGGATAAATATAGCTGTGGCCATGTTTCAGTCCAACACTTGTGTCGCATCTCCTTCCAGCCACAAGGTGCCCGCTTGCAAGTCAATAGTCCTTACTTCTATTCAAATGTTTTAAATTTCCAATTCCATAGCTGATGTATTTGACAATGATATGATTAATTTCATCACAACTCCATATTCCATGGTGATAGATTCAGGTGGGTAGAATCATAGAATAATAGAGTTGGAAGGGACCAGTGGCTTCAGTAGACTCAAACTTTCTCCTCCACATTCCATGTTACATATCCCATCAGTCCTACATACTAGCCACAGCTTCCCATATAAAGGTAAAGGTATCCCCTGTGCAAGCACCAAGTCATGTCTGACCCTTGGGGTGACGCCCTCCAGTGTTTTCATGGCAGACTCAATACAGGATGGCCTTGCCAGTGCCTTCCCCAGTCATTACCGTTTACCCCCCAGCAAGCTGGGTACTCATTTTACTGACCTCGGAAGGATGGAAGGCTGAGTCAACCTTGAGCCGGCTGCTGGGATCGAACTCCCAACCTCATGGACAGACAGCTTCAGCCAGCATTTCTGCCGCTTACCACTCTGCGCCACAAGAGGCTCATTAGCTTCCCATATACCCAGGTTCAAAGTCCAAAAGGAAATCCATCCTAGTCTTGTTCCAGATCCACTTCCTTATACCTTTATATTCAAAACTTGCATTGTGATTCATTTATGTGGATTGCCATACGTCTATATACAACTTTAAAACTAGTTAACATGTAATTTAGTGAGCATTTAACTCCTCCTTACTGTTTCTACATTTCCTGGTAAATGTTCACCCGCTTTTCTTGCCTAGAACAAATAAGGAAGTGGTTCCCTTGATCCAGGAACTGACTGATAAAAATGCAGGGGAACTTTTGGGAGGGTGCCTCTTTGAATGCGGTCAGACCTGCACACTCGTAGCAAAAGCTCAGGAAACACTGGCCGGTGGGCTGTTGTGAGTTTCCTTTTCATGCCGTCTATGAAATACAGCTGCATGGAGACAGCACCATCTACTGTGCATGCTGAGTGAGGCCAGTGGCTGAGCAGCAACTGGAATGTGTGGGGCGTTAAGGACCTGTTAAAGTTCCCCAAGGACCTGCAAGCATCTTGGCTATGGAGGGGTTCTGTGAAATGCCCTTTTAATACAGGCACTTAAGAGAGTGAAGGCAGTAGGGCTTGGAAAATATGGTGCTGTTCATGCTGTTCATCTGGAAACCTAGGGGTGGATTTATTTTGCCCCATTAGTAAGGTGACCAGATTTTAACACTGGTAAAGTGGGACACCATTGACCAGGGGGGGGGGTCTTGATTAAAATTTGGTCTATATGGAGCAACAAAAATGTTCATAGAACGCATAGAACGCAAAAATAGTATTGTAATATATATATTCTTAAATTTCAACATAAGTACAATTTGCCAAAAGGCCTCTTGTGGCGCAGAGTGGTAAGGCAGCCATCTGAAATCTTTGCCCATGAGGCTGGGGGTTCAATCCCAGCAGCCAGCTCAAGGTCGACTCAGCCTTCCATCCTTCCGAGGTCGGTAAAATGAGTACCCAGCTTGCTGGGGGGTAAACGGTGATGACTGGGGAAGGCACTGGCAAACCACCCCGTATTGAGTCTGCCATGAAAACGCTGGAGGGCGTCACCCCAAGGGTCAGACATGACTCGGTGCTTGCACAGGGGATACCTTTACCTTTACCTTTACAATTTGCCAGGTGACCCTCCAAAAGTGGGACAATCTGGTCACCTTAGAAGAAGAAGAAGAGTTGGTTCTTATATGCCGCTTTTCCCTACCCGAAGGAGGCTCAAAGTGGCCTTCCCATTCCTCTCCTCACAACAGACGCCCTGTGGGGTGGGTGAGGCTGAGAGAGCCCTGATATCGCTGCTTGGTCAGAACAGTTTTATCAGTGCCGTGGCGAGCCCAAGGTCACCCAGCTGGTTGCTTGTGGGGCAACACAGAATCGAACCTGGCATGCCAGATTAGAAGTCAGCACTCCTAACCACTACACCAAACTGGCCCATGAGTCGTCCTTTCTCACCAGGATGCAAAGTATCTATTGATACAGTCAATAGGAAGAGACATTGAAGAGTTCTAGGTGCAATAGGAGTGGGATTTTGGTTCTCACCTGAGCAACTGCAACACTGGTGCCTGCAACAAACAGCTCTTGCGCTGTTGGAGAAGCTGAGCTTTAATTAGGGCTATCTGGTTTTACTCTGAAGCAGGGCTGCTGGCAGAGCGGGATTGAGGGGACCAAATTTCTAGGGGTGGGAGGGGAGTACGTTGAAGCCAACATCATGCTGCATCCAGAAAAAAAAATCTTTTCATTTGGTTGTTGTAGGCGTTCCCAGGCTGTATGGCTGTAGTCTGGTAGGGAGTAAAAACCATGGGTGTGGAAGTCTGCAAGAATTTGCCTTTCCGTTTATTTTTTAATGTTGTTCTAGCTGCAGCCACTAGGGGTGCAGGGGAGCCTGAGCACAGCAAAAGGCTGTGCTTTATCTACTATCGGCTGGACTGATCTTTTGCCGAGACTGAAGCAAACTTGCCTAATGGATCACAGGAGTCCACCAAGCCAATGCTGGAGCTAAGCTAGTGAACATGACTAGGGTTGCCAACCTCCAGGCAGAGGATGGGGATCTCCTGGGATGATGTCTCCATGCAACAGTGATCAGTTCACCTGGAGAACATGGCTGCTTTGGAAGGTGGACTCTATGGTAGTGTTCCCCACTGAGGTCCCTCCCCTCCTCAGGCTCTAGCCCCCAATCTCCTGATATCTCCTGGACCTGTCCCCACTGAAGAAGTTCCCTTCTTCGGATACAATGCAGAATGGAGATCTCAGAGCCCTTTTACCCCGGCCAGAAGGTCAGAGGATTATTGCAAAGAAGGAACTCAGGATGCAGAGGTATAATGCACATTGCAATAATCTAGAGATGGGCCGAGAAGGAGAAATTCTGCCCCCCCCCATAAAATTAGCATCTGTAGTGAGATAAGGATCCTATGTCCCTATTCAGTCCTGGCTGATGTCCATTGTTCTGAACTTGTGAACTAATTCAAGCTCAGCAATCTCACATTGTAATCTTCCCTTGAAGATCTTTGTTTGTGGACTACCACAATATTCCCCCGTTGTTTTTTGAGTGTTGTAGTTCTTCATGTCAACGATTCAACTGGGAGATCTCCATGCAGCCTCCTATCTGACAAAGGGAACCTTGGTTTTTGAGAGCTTATATCTCAAAACTCCTGTGGGTCTGTAAGGGGCTACTGGGCTTAAATCCAACTCTGTCACTGTCTTTGACAAAGGCCGTTGGGGAGGAGCAGGGTGGCCTGGAGATTAGTCTCAGATGGGAGAAACAAGGGTTCCACACTCCCATGAGTGTTGATGCTCCCATGGTGGGGACAATCACTCTTTCTCAGGTGAATCTAATTCATAGGGTTGCTGTGAGCATCCATGTACACCACTTAAAGCTGGGAGAAAACAAGTGATAAATGTCGTTGAGAAAAGTGGGGTAACTGACCACACCAAGAAACATAAGAAGAGCAAGCATATCAGATTAGACCAGCACTCCATCTAGCCCAGCATCTTCTCTGAGATATGGTAATCTTAGAAGGTCTACAACAGGGCATAGAGGCCAAGATTTTCCTGGATGTCGCCCCCTAGTGATATGCCCCAGGTATGCCCTTTGATGTGCAAGGAGGAAACGCGGCTGCTATCCTCTGACAAGCAAACACAGGTCAAGCCAGGCATGGCTACCCATAAGGCCTTGCATGTGTCAGAAATACATCAAGACGTAGACTCCATGTGAAATCAGGTTCCTTGGAAAAGGTCTTCTAGCAGCCAAAGGAGTAATGCAATCATCTGTGCAAAAGGGCAGGGCAGTATGCTCATCCCCCACCTGAGCATCACCAAGGAGGGGACCCCACCTGGACCAATGGCAGATCTAGTTAACTATCCTGTGTTATTTCTTCTTGGTAAAAATCTAATCTTCTAGCAGCTCCTTCTGTCTTTAATACTGGCACATCAAAATCCCATTAACAGGGAGCTCTCCACACCTGGAGTGCCTGCCCAACCAGAAAGTAAATGAAGTCCACACCCAAGGACTCACCCAAAGTCTTTTACTAGTCCCAGAACTCCATTGTCAAAACCCAGTCCACCCATTAATGAACCTCCACCCTTTTGACATTGTCTCCTAATCACATCAAGGCTTTGTTTTAAGGCTCCCTACCCCTAGCCCCAAGGGGCAAATTTCCTATAAAAAGAGAGCAGAGACAAGCGCTCTTGTCTGTCATATTTGGCTGACCCTCTGTGCGAGATCCAGCTTGTGGGCAGGCCACTTCTTGTTCTGGAATCCTTGCCTCTTGATGCATCAGATAGTAATGTATGCTTTAATTGGCCCATTATTTCCTCTACCAAAACCCGATCACCTGTGTATTTTCTTCTGTGTGTATGCACTAGATTAAGCTCTTTGTATGTTGTTATAGATTTCTTTTTATTAATTTCTAAAGTTTGCCTCTGTCTAAGATTTCTTGCCAGATACTCCCTTTGTAAACACTGGTGAAGATCTTGCTGTTACCACCTTTCATATTGCTTATTATTATCCTAGAACTGCTAATTACTTCCTCATATGTTTGGGAGACAGCTCTGTTTCTAGTAACACCTAACACAGGTTATTCAGGGGGTTTCTGATTCTGGCCACGATAGATGAGAATTTTACTGACAACATAAGCACTGAACGAAGGGGACACTTTGTGTGTGTGTGTGTGTGTAATCTGAACTTCTTCCAGGCCTATTTCCTTCCCCTCCCAACCCTATATCAACCAGGTTTCCTATCAGGGGAGGACCATTGGCACCTGTCATTTAGGGTTTGCCAGCTCTTGAGAAGGCCAGCTTGGTGTACAGCTTAAGAGCAGCGTCTAATCTGGAGAACCGAATTTGATTTTCCACTCCTCCTCCACATGCAGCTATCGGCATGACCTTGGATCAGTTACAGTTCTCTCAGCCTCACCTACCTCGCAGGGTGTCTGTTGTGGGGAGAGGAGGGGAAGTCGATTGGAAGCCGCTTTGAGACTCCTTCGGGTAGTAAAAGTCAGGGTACAAAAAAACAACAGATTTTCTTCTTCTTGAGAAGTTCTAGGAAATTTGTGGGTTGAGCCTGGAGAGGCCAATTTTTAGGGAGGAAAAGTCCTTCAGCAGAGTATAATGCCATAGAGGCCACCCTCCAAAGCTGCCACCCCCCTTCCTCATGGGGAACTGATCTCAGTCACTTGGAGATCTATTGAAATCCTGGGAGATCACCACACTTCCCCCTAAAGATTGGCCTCCTTTCTCTTCGTATTGGATTCCGCAATACACAGCTCCTACCTGCCCCAATCCCTTGACCGGATCTGCCTCGTGCAAGCATCACATCGAAACATTTGCTGGAAATTGGAGGAAGGGAGTTGTGTCTCTTGAAAGCTTCTAGTTATACCCTGGCCATCCTGTTGGTCTTCAGGGCTGCTGGACCAGAACCTTGTTTTTCTTCTGAAAACCTGATTCCTGTGATGGATTGGCCCTCCGCTGAAAGGCAATAAAAAAAAAAGAGAGAATGTTGCTTGCAGACAGATATTTTTGAGTCCAGTAACCACAACTTCCTTCCAAGCAGTAGATAAAAGAACTAAAAAAGGAGAACAGGCTCTACTTCTGCTGACATACAATGATATTTACCCAAAGCGACTGTTTCCCTAGGTTCATTTCCAGATGGTGAGCAGTACTGTCCAAAGGACCGTGGGGACCTCAGCATTCACAGGTAAGGGTAGTCCCTGGCCCTTCTGTTCTACGTTAGAATCAGTGGCAACACAAAATATGACACTAGAATTGCTTTGTTGCCTCTCCATTAGGAAATCCGCTGCATTGTAGATACTTCCTTCTGCATTTGAAATGTTCATTAAAGGAAGTTAGTGTCTAGAAAAGGAACAAGTTAAAACATGTTGAACTGTAGTTTTGTAAGGTCCTGATTAAGAAACAGGGCAGAAACTGGAGTTTCCACAGTTGTAAACAGACTATTGGATGGATTAAAATCCAGCTACAAGAAGAGGAAGAATTGGGTATGTTCCAGCATCTGTTTTGTGCAAAAATACTTGCTTCTTAAGGAAGACCTGTTGCTGTTGATCTCATATTTCATCGTGCCCAGAGATTAGAGTGCATATATTCCTATTAGTACATTGCTGCAGGACTGGTTGCTACATTGTCATTTAACAATGAGCTGGCTTATGCCTTTCCCTATACCCAGGATCCTGTCATTTTTTGAATCGGAGGGTATAGGATACTAGGGGAAACACTAGCAATATACCAAAAGACTTTGCACACCCAGAAAGAATATATAGAACACCCAAATCTGTGTTCTAGTGCTGAGCTATGAGCTGTCCCCCAATGCCAAAAAATTGCACTAGGTCCTCTTGGGTGAGGCTGGGAGAACACGTTCAATGAGAAGCCAACCTCTTGGACCAAAATTCTTCAACTGGAGCTACAGGGATTCTAACAACCTTGAAGGAGCAGAAACAGATGATCCTCGATCTTTTACTCTGCTCTGGTTCAGCCCTATTTGGAGTCCTGTGTTCAGTTTTGGGCACCACACTTGAAGAGGGATGTAGACAAACTGGAGCATGTCCAGAGGATGCAACAAAGATGGTGAGGGGTTTGGAGACCAAGATGTATGAGGAAAGATTGGGGGAGCTTGGTCTGTTTAGCCTGGAGAGGAGGTGACTGAGAGGGGATCTGATAACCATCTTCAAGTATTTAAAAGGGTGCCATGTAGAGCAGTGGTCCCCAAACTTTTATCACTGGGGACCGGTCAACGCTTGACAATTTGACTGAGGCCCAGGGGGGGTAGTCTTTTCCTGAGGGACATCACCGCCGCCTGAGCCCCTGCTCCACTTGCTTTTCTGGCGGCGCCCCTGACTTCCCACCATCTGCTGGGGGGCGCTGCCAGCAGCAGCTGCGGAATGAAACGCCGAGGGGGAGCCCCAGCCATGGCGGCCGCCAGAGAGCACCAAAGGTGAGCCAGTGGCAGAATGGAAGGGTAGCCCCTGAGGCAGCAACCGGGGAGGAGGACGAGGAGGAGCAGCGGTGGCCCAGTACTGACTGATCAACGAACTGGTTCAGGTCCCCGGACCGGGGATTGGGGACCACTGGTGTAAAGGATGGAGCAGAGTTGTTCTCTCTTGCTCCAGAGGGAAGGACCAGATCCAATGCAAAAGAATGCAAAAGTAATTCCATCTAAACTCCTGGAAGAAGATCCTGACAGTTAGAGCAGCTTCTCAGTGGAACAGGCTTCCTCGGGAGGCTGTGGGTTCTCCATCTTTGGAAATCTTTAAATAGAGGCTGGATAGCCATCTGACAGAGAGGCTGATTCTGTGAAGGCTTAAGAGGTACAACAAAATCAAAATAGGATGGTTTCAAAGTGAATACTGTTCAGAAAAAGAAACCTATCCTAAGGCAATACAATCAACTTAATACAATCAAAAACAGGAGTAACCTCTCCTTATGTATCTTTCTTTTCTGTTCTTATTCCTTTATTTGTCAGGACTTCTACCAGAACAGCATCCCGGTAATGTCCGTTTTCAATACAAAACAAACATACAAATCAATCTTACAATATATTGCATAGATCTGCAAAACAAATTGTACATAGTATAATTTTAAAGCACATACCTCCAATAGTAAGTTTCCAAATACTGGTTCTCTAACCAATAGCTTATTTTAAACCTGTCGAAACAACATAAACTCTAAATGAGTTTTTACATATTCTATGTGAACCGAAGCCTAATGATGTTAAATCTTACCAGTTATAATATACAAACGGCCACCAGCTCTACAAGCTCTACAAAGTGTGGGGAGAAACATGTAAATTACTAAGTTCCCAACCTGTTGAGTTAGCAACTCTAATTTATACAATCAAGGTCATACCAGGTATTAAGTTGATTGTATTGCCTTAAGATAGGTTTCCTTTTCTGAACAAGGTTCAAGGGGGTGGCAGGTGTGAGAGTCCTGCATAGTGCAGGAGGTTGGACTAGGTGACCCAGATGGACCCTTCCGACTCTAATATTCAATGATTCTATGATTGTATGATCTTATGCTGCTCACTCAGGGTGGCAAAGGAGAAGTTCGTTTGCTGGTTGTAAGCCCTTGATATGTCGTTTCTGTCTTTTGCATAGTCTGGGACTTTCAGGGAACTCACTGGTGGAGGTTTGCACTCAACAGTGCCAGAGTGTTCTCGACACAGATCCAGAGAAAAAGTTGAGTCCAATGGCACTTTTAAGACTAACAGCTTTTTATTCAAGGTGTGTGCTTTTGTGTGCATGCATACTTCTTCAGGCGATGAAATGGAAATCATCAGACTACATATTAAGGAAGCAGTAAATTAGTAAACAGCATCATGAAACTATCCCACAAATATGCAATATAATGATTCAAGCTGGAATAACAAGCTGAATTTATATTTGGCTGAGACCAGACATAATCAACAGCGACCGAAGGGCCCCTGCTCCCCCCTGCCCCCCCTCCGAATTCCACCAATAAGCCCTGGACCTGTTTGTACTGTTACATTGTTGTATTGTTATATTGTACTGTTATACATTGTTATCTGGTTACAACTATTAGTTATGATTATGAGGTTATTCACATGTTTTTATAGACCGTTTTATGTATTGTTCCTTGTTCTTATGTAAACCGCCCTGAGCCTCCGGGGAGGGCGGTATATAAGTATGATAAATAAATAAATAAATAAATAAATAAATAAATAAATAAATAAATAAATAAATAAATAAATAAATAAATAAAGTTATCAGTCATTTGGGTTCAACTCCAGCTTGAAAAAAACATAGAAGAGGGAATAAAAATCTCCAGAGTAGTGATGAAGGGCAGATGCATTTCCAGTTACAGAACAGAGAAATTAAAAGAGATCTGTTGCTATAGATACAGTTAACGTAATGGAAATCACCGGACTACATATATGAGGAGACAGTAAATTACTAAACCATGACTGTTAATGGACTTGAAGCAGAAGAATGAAGTAAGCAGCTGAGCATTCTAACCAAGGAGAAAAGTGGCAAATCAAGGAGGTAAATAAATACATACATTAGAGAATAAATGATGCAAAGAACAAATAAGCAAATAAACAAAATGTTTGTTATATCCTGAGATGGTCCTTGCAGGTCCATATGCTACCAAAGGATTTATTCCAAACAGGGAATTTTTGTGAAAATTGCTGGTTTCCAGGACTGGTTGTTAGGTGAGATCAGAATTTTTGGGTCTTTGTAATAGGCCAAGGGGCAGGTTATGGGCCCAGTTCCTTGCCCCTCCTACCACTTGGTGAGGATCATGGTAACGATAAAAACAAGGTGAATGAGAGACAAATATAATCCGTTTTTCTTTCTTCAGGGTTGGCGCCATCTGGAAGTAAAAATGAAGAATTTGGTTTGGCTGCTCTTCTTTCCAGGTAATGATTTGTGTCTCTCTTTGGTCTGTGGGAAGAATAAGAAAGAAGGATCCAAGGCAGCATTGGTTGTTTCATGGACCGATTATGCATGGGCAGGAAGAGCTGGTCGACGCCTGCTTGACACGCAATAATGGGTTTAAACTACAAGTACAACGATATAGGCTAGATATCAGGAAAAAAATTTTCACAGAGCAGTTCAGCAGTAGAATAGGCTGCCTAAGGAGGTGGTGAGCTCCCTCTCACTGGCAGTCTTCAAGCAAAGGTTGGATACCAACTTTTCTTGGATGCTTTAGGATGATTTGGGCTGATCCTGCGTTGAGCAGGGGGCTGGACTAGATGGCCTGTATGGCCCCTTCTAACTCTATGATTCTGTGATTCTGTGACAGTGGGGCTAATCCCCGTTTATGCATGGCGTTGGTGTTGGCCCGGCCCCCTCCCAGCCATGGCCCGCTTTAGGGCCTCTGATGGCCCACAGCAAGGGAAGGCTGATTTTCCAGCGTTCCCTTTTTTGCTGTGCTGCCATCAGTAGCCAAGCTGGGTCAGGCCCATGCTACGGTGGCTGGGAGGGGACTGAAAATGCTCCTCTCAGCTCCACGGTGCTTTGCAGTGCTGCAGGGTTGAATGGGGGGTTTTCTTGCTAGTTTGCAAGAAGATGGGATCACATTTTCACACAATCCCCTTTCCTGCAAAACAACTGCCCTCCACTGCCCCATGTGGTGGAAATGTTCCACCATGGTTGCGTTTATCAAGGAGATGCATTTAGGCAGCGGAGCTACTCCATCCGCAAAACATGCAGCCCTAAGGAAGCACGCCTGGCCTCGACCAGGGCCAGGGCCTTTTCGGTCCTGGCCCCGACCTTGTGGAATGAGCTCCCGGGAAAGCTGCATGCCCTGCGGGATCTTTCAACATTCTGCAGGGCCTGCAAAACGGAGCTCTTCCACCAGGTTTATGGTTGAGGCCGTGGCCGATAATATAGATCTATGCCCCCCCCGGGGACTCGGGATTCGGACCCGAAGTAAAACATCACCAGGACCTCCTCTCCACCCGCTAGTAGTGGGAGGGGGGGGGAAAGTTGAGCTGCCGTTCCTGCCATGCTGGTAATATTGGTAACGTTATTATTGTTTTAATGGGATTTTAATGGGGATTTTGGAATGCTGTTACCCGCCACGAGCCACAAGGAAGTGGCGGGAAATAAATCTAATAATCATAATAATCATAATAATCATAATAATCATAATAATCATAATGTCCCCCATGGGGGTGCAGAAAGTGGCAGACCAGCTCCACCATTGAAATGCATCTCCTATGGGGACACAAGAAATGGTCGGGAGCATGGTGCTCCACCACAACCAATTGGCAACAGCCCGACATGACTGCTTCCATATATGGTCATGGTGTAACATGCTGAAATTTCCACTGGCTGTATATAATCAAATGTATATTCCCTAAGGCTATACTTGTAATAGTTCTTGTTCTGTTCTGGGCATCTAGAGGCTGCCTTAGTTAGCCTCAGATAAGGAGGAGGAGGAGGGGGAGGAGGAGGGAGGAGGAGAGGGAATTGGCTAACAACTGTGTTGTCCTCATTCTCGTTATTGAGAGGAGACTTCCCCCATTTTATCTCACATGGACTATCCCACTCCACTCATGGTTTGCGTGATATTTAAATAAGCTGAGCAGAGCTAATGATGACCCCCCCAAAAAAACAAATACACTGACAGAATGAACAGAACAGACAGCAAGGACTCTTTCTCCCCTTTTTATATACAAAGGCGTTTCTCTTTTAAGGAGCTTGGTGGTTTGCTCTCTTTAATATTTATTTTCTGCAAACGGTGAAGGATATACCGGGAAATGAATTATGACCCCACATTGGATTCATCCCCCATAACTGTTTTAATTTCCTACCCACCCCACTTCCCTGGAGTTCTCAGTGGAAAATAAGAACTAAAATTGTAAACTGAGGTTGAAGTGATAGAACCCAAGAGTGACTTAAAAAACAACATCAACAACCCAACCCATTGAAGCTTGGAACATTCAGGCCATTTGAACTGTAGGGTTTTACCCCACACTTGTATCTTTAATGAATCAAGAAAAGTAAACATCTCCCCACATGAATTTGCTTATCTGGGAGCAAATATGAATTACAGTCCCCATTACCACGTGTTTCCCGAATCTTCAGATAAGGAGATATTTAATTTTCTGTGGGAGTTAACTGGGGTTCATTTGGTGGGGAAATCCTGCATTTGCAATTTTCTGTCCATCACACAGCCTGCGCATTTTCCAGTGACATGTCTGTATCCGGATTTCCACCCTTCCCTCCTCCTCGATTTCCATCCTCTGTTGTTTTTTTTTAAAGATTGATCGCATTGCAATGTGGGAACACAGCAAACGTCATCTAGGGATTTAAAACGTTCATTTTTTTTCCTTTTGGATATTTTATTGATAGTCTTTATCTATTTATCTTCACCCATAACTGATGACTGATGAGTGCAACAGGCCGTTTCTAAAACAAGGGATATAATCCCACTCATTCCCTCCTCTGCCGCCTTCCAAACTCACCGTCTGTGCGTGTGTAGTCATTTAGTTCTAGGAGAATACAGGGAGATGACCGGATTCTGCCTTGTGTTCCTTCCATTTCAGGTTTCCTTTGCAATCTGAACCCATTGAGGATAAACCCTGATTCCCTGGTCACCTGGAACGGATCCTGTGTAGTGATTCCCTGCCAGATCAATCAATATATGGGGGCTCTTCTCAGCAACATCTCCCTGCTTTGGTATCATCAGCCTTTTTATGATACAAACCAGTCAGACTACTTGGGCCACTTATTGTACTACATCTTTACCATATCAGGAATGTACGGCACCCAAGTGCAGTCTTCCCCTGCAAGCCGGTTGGAGTTTGTAGGGAATCTCCAGGATAATTTAGAGACAAAAGACTGCAGCTTGAAGATCTCTCAAGTCCGAATGGAGGACAATGGCATCTATGGGGTAAAACTCTTTGCTTCATATAATCGTCCAGTTCAGCTAAATAAGTGGTTTCTCAACGCTACAATCAATGTTGCTGGTAAGAACTGAATTGAGCCTTTTCTGTTTTCTCCTCATCTGTTTCAAAAGTTGACTTGCAGGCGGCCACTTCTTGGTCTGAAAGGAGACACTTGCACCATTAACACGTTGGCAAAAAGAGGCCACAGCTTATATTTATTAATCCAACAATTCCAAAACATTGTGTTGGCCACCAAGGGGAGAAAGAGCCTGAACCCGGGCCCCTAGGCCTTAATAACCCCTATACCCTCCACAGCGCCCTGGAGAATCTGCCCAGTATCCAACTAAAGATAAAGAGTTGGTTCTTATATGCTACTTTTCTCTACCCAAAGGAGTCTCAAAGCAGCTTACATGTGCCTTCCCTTTCCTCTCCCCACAACAGACACCCTGTGAGGGAGGTGAGGCCGAGAGAGCCCTGAGATTACTGCTCGGTCAGAACAGCTTTATCAGTGCTGTGGCTAGCCCAAAAGAAGAAGCTGCACATTTCTACAAGAAGATCTTTTGAGAAGTCCCACTAAGCATAACTTGGGCATTTGACCTTCTTTTCAGCATTGGACTGAATAGTACCAACAATTAAACTAGGTTTGGTTACTTAATAACAGGCATATCCCAATTTATTTTCTGACTGTAGAATCACCTCCAGATCCTAAGATGGACCTCAACCCAAAAGATATCCAAGAAGGGTGGATAAGAGTGACCTGCTTTGTACCGTACCATTGCCCTGCGGAACCACTAAGATTGACTATCAGTGGCTTAGAAAAGACTCGTTTGTCTTCACAAGAAACAACTATCAGTAATGGAATGATCCAAACAGTAGTGAATTTGGAAATGACCTGGGAGGACCATGGAAAGTCTCTCGTCTGCTCTCTGGAAGAACAGAATGGGTTAGAAATATCCAAGAGCACCATGCAGCTCTATGTGAAATGTGAGTTTTTCCCCCTAAGGAGAGACCTGGGTACTGTGGGTGGGGACAGACCATGAAAAGAAGTTGTTGCCTGACCTGAACAAAAGATATACTTCATCTGATCACCCACAACACTAACTGCGAAAGCTGGGTGCGGAAGGGCGACATAGAAGAACAAAGATATTTTAAATTTAATTCAAACGAAAGAGTAACTTTACTGGGATAGCAAATACTGCTATAGATATAAAATAAGAAAGGACATCTTCTTGGATCTTCTTCTGAACATCTTGAGTACCAACACAACTTCAGCATGCATTAAGGAAAAATTGTTAATACAAAGGAGTTTTTTTTTATTGGTAATGATTTCTTTCTGTTTCCAAGGTCTCAGCTGACTCCAAACTTGAGAATTTAAATCAGGGCAAACCAAATCAAAGCCTAAGCCTATATGCAATGGATTTCCCTTTGTTCTATCAGAGCACAATCAAATTTTAATCATGATAGGCTAAAATTATTTCATGAAATTTCATTCAAAAGGGGAAAAAGGGGGTGGGGGAGAGAAGAGAAAACTGAGATAACATTTTAATGCAATATATCCTTGGGTTTGTATATCTGTGTTTATTAAAGCAGTGTCCCAAATATACATGAATGCATCCACTGTAACATTAAAATGCCCTTTACAGCTGCTACATGGCAACAGCAGAACTTTTGTGGTAGGCTGTGCTGGTCACACTGTTTACCTCTTCTAGGTGGATATCAACTCTATCAGTTACATGAATGGCTAACCTATTAGCTCCTTCCCTCTCCCGTTCTGCCACATTTCACTCAGTGTTTTCCTCTGTTGCACCAAAGTTATGAAAAGCATAATGGACATTAAAAACGAAAAGATGTGGCTAAGACAGCTTTCCCCAAGATTTCTAGAAATGAATGGTTGCCATTGTTTCCAGCAATGGCTAGAATACTATCAGCAACAATGAAAATAGACTTTGGCAATTTGGTTACTTAATATCAGAGTGCACATCTCAGTTCCTGTGCCCCCCTGTTTTCATTGATTTCATTGCTGAGGGACAGCCAGGTTCAGAAGCGGTACTTGATCATCAAGTAGTTCTTATGGATCAAATTTTACGCAATGCCGTTTTCTCAGATTCTACCCCCCACCCACTAAAAGAAGCATGTGTCCCCCTCTACATACCCAAAAGGGCACCACATTTCAAATCCAAACACTTGATAGTCACAGCCAGGAAAAGATCAGGCTAGTGTTTCCAATTGTTTAAAAAGGGCAGAATTGCCCTTTTTGAAATTGGGCAGAATTGGCATGCAGTCTCCAAGTAGCATGCAGCTGCTGCATGTGAATATTTGCAAATGAGTGCTGTATATATTGTTATTATTTATTAAATGTATAGCCCACTTTCCTCCTGGAACTCAAGGTGGGTTACATATAAAAATATCTCCATAAAACCCAACCCTAAAACAGCATTAATCCAAAAATTACTAAGATGACAAGATCCCTCATACCTCCTGCATCTGACAAGGGGTATGCTAGATATTATAGTGAAGCCTGAGTGAGGCCTATTGATCTTGCTAACCTGGCCTCAACCATGAAGCTAGCAGAAGACCTCTGTTTTACAGGCCATGCGGACCCTCAGATAGGCTGAGCCCAAGCCACAGATGCCCTTAAAGTTCAAATCCAGAACCTTGAACTTGATCCTGGCCCCAACTGGTAACCAATGCAGCTGCCTCAGCACTGGCTGGATATGGGTTCTCCAACATGAACCAGTGAGGAGGACCCTAGCAGCTACGTTCTGCACCAGCTGAAATTTCTGGGTCAAGGACAAGGGCAGGCAAGCATAGAGCGAGTTACAGAAGTCCAGGCTACAGGTGATTTTTGCATGGATCACTGTGGCCAGACAGTCTGGGGGTAGGTAGGGTGCTAGTAGCCTTACTTGGTGAAGATGATAAAATAATGTATGCGCTATCCCTGTGACCTGTGTCTCCATCATAAGGGAGGCATCCAGAATCACTCCTAAATTCCTTGCAGTGGGCGAGATGTTGCCCCACAAAGGTAGGGAGATGCACTTCCTGTCCTGCCCCTTTCCTGCTCAGCCACAGGACCTCCATCTTGGAGGGGTTGAGTTTCAGGTGACTCTGATCTAACCATATGAGAACTGAGTTGGTGTTATAATCATTCATGAGCATAGAGAGCATTGGTGAATTGTACATTTTTAAAAAAAATTTCTATGACCTCAACCTAGTTTCTTCCAACATATTTCCTACACAGCTTATCTGATTTCTGCTCCTTTCCCCTGATGATTTCTTATTTTAGATGCTCCTAAAGATGTTCGGGTGATAGCTTCGCCTGGAATGACCATACGAGCGGGAGAGACGCTTTCTCTGGAATGTACACGCAGCAGCAGTAATCCGGAGGTTTATCAGTACCTTTGGTATAAGGATGATCAACTGATGTTTGAATGGCTAAAGCTAAAAAAAATTGAATTTGAAACCGAAGGAGACCAGCATTCTGGTGCTTACAGATGTGAGGCTAAGAACAGTGTTGGGTCTGAGAAGTCAGAAGAACTCCGCATAGATGTCCAGTGTGAGTTGATTCACTGCGATGGTGCAATTGATGGAATACTGAATGTGGGAATTGTCAACATAGCAGTAGGGGGTCTTTCTAGTACACCTTAGTCGAATACAGTTGAGCCAGGGAGCTTGCACCGATGCGTTTCCATACCAGAAATAGTCCACACTTGATCTAGTGCCTTGTTAACCTCAAGCAAGAGGATTCTGGCTATCACAGAGTAACATAATTAATTGGGATATTGAATGTGGTACTTCTCAACATAACAACAAGGATCTCTTTTCAAGCTTGTGATGCTAGCCAGCTTCTTCCAGTCTCCAGTTCTTCCCAGATAATTCTTCTGAGAGAAAATCTTCTGATCCATCATGCAAGTGATGGAACTTGTAATGATCATAAACAGAGGTGAGAAAGTATAAGAAAGCAGTGTTATGTTGTGGCCAATGTAGGATATTATTATTGTCATCAGCATCATTATTTGGATTTATTACCCACCGCTATCGCACAGTGTCTCATGGTGGGTTACAATAAAATGATAAAACCCTCCAATTACATACAAAAACGAAACCTGCTCCAGCAACAAGCCAATCCTTAAAAAACCAAGTCCTACCCTGCCCATTCCCCTCCTTCCCCCATCGCTTCAGGGGACCATAACATTCAGAGGTGTCAACAACCCCAATGCTGGTGATGTTCAGTGTGGAATGGGCTCCCAATCTTGCATGCCCTGTCCTTAAATCTTGCATGCCCTGTCTGGTGGAAGAGCTCTGTCTTACAGAACCTGTGGAACTGTGCATGCTCCTGCAGGGTCCTCAGCACTTCTGGGAGCTCATTCCACTAGGTTGGGGCCAAGGCCGAAAAAGCCCTGGCCCTGGCCCTGGTTGAGGACAGGCGAATCTCCTGTGGGCTGGGAACCACCAACAGGTTTGTACCTGCAGAGCTTAAAGCCCTGTGAGGGGCATGAGGTGACGGGCGGTCCCTCAAGTGTGTGGGTCCCAGACCGTGAAGGGCCTTCAAGGTCAACACCAAGAGCTTGAAATTGATCTGCCCCGTAACTGGCAACCAATGCAGCTGCCTCAGCACAGACTGGATATGGACCCTCCAAGGTGTTCCAGTGAGGACCCTAGCAGCTGCATTTTGAACCAGCTGCAATTTCCGGGTAAAGGACAAGGGAAGGCCTGCATAGAGCGAGTTACAGAAATCCAACTTGGAGGTGACAGTCACATAGATCACCACGGCCAGGTGTTCGGGGGACAAGTAGGGTGCTAGTGGGAATTATATAATGTTATATTGCTATTTAAATAATTGATCTGATTTATCTTCCCCCCCTGACATTTGCTTATTTCAGATGCTCCTAGAGATGTTTGGCTGATAGCTTCACCTGGAACGAGCATTCACGAGGGAGAGAGACTTTCTCTGAAGTGTATGCTCAAGAGCAGCACCCCAGAAGTCTCTGAGTACCTTTGGTATAAGGATGACCAAGTGATGGATGAATGGAAGAATTTCAAAAAAATTGAATTTGAAGCTGAAACAGACCAGCATTCTGGTATTTATAGATGTGAGGCTAAGAACAGCTTTGGGACCCAAAAGTCAGAAGAACTCGTCATAGATGTCCAGTGTGAGTTCATTCAGCAGGAGGGTGGGAATCATAAACATATAAAAGTGATCTCAAATCAAGGTTTCTGATGCCTGCCTCTTCCATTCTCTTTCTCAAGTTGTTGAGGCTTATTTTATACCCCAAGCTGTATATCCTCATGCAAGTTATGATTTGTTTAATGATCGTAAACTGATGGTCATGGTGCTTGTCACCATCATAATTGGAATATAGGAAGCCAGTTGTACATGCTGATCAGCACTGGATTTAAATTGACATCACAGAGCATTTAAAGGCTATACACGGCATGGGCCCTGCGTATCTGCGGGAAACCCCTTAGCTCCCCAGTGAGATGCAGAAATGGCTCAGCAGAGTATTTGCAGGGAATATCGTGCCATCAGGAAAGATTGCTTAGTCAAAGGCTTCAAATGCAACAGAATGCCGTTGTCCAACTGAATGGATGCTCAGCCCCACCTACCCACCTGGTTTGTCTTATGTCCTGTTTGCCAGAGGTGGACAGGGAGCAGTTTTTCAGCAGACGGTTCTTCTGATGAGTTCATGACTTTTCAGCATATTGATCCATTACATTCCTTTCTAACAACACAGTTGGTTGAAACTGGCCACCATTCCCCTTCCCTCCTTACCACCCTTGCTACTGGAGGGCTATTAAAGTTTTTAAATAGGTACCAGAAATAGGCAAGGGCCTAGGCATGCAGCCTTGGTTCACTGAAAACCCTTGTTCCCTTGTGTTCTGTGATTTCATCCAAAGCAAAAATGAATCAGTCTGTATATCCTTGAACCAAACTTGATTGAGGCTGCATTCCATGACACCACAATAGTGTGGCCAATATGGGCAGAGGCCTAAATCATAGGTGTTCTCTGGAGCATATAGCTTGTTTTGTCTGTAATTAAAAGGTTCTTAAAGAACAGGGATAGAATGAAAAATGAAATTATTTGAAAGGTTTTTGTCTTTGTCCCTAGCTCACTTGCACTACTCATCATCCCTGCCTACCTCTGGATATCAACGCACAACGGAGAGTGGTAAGTCTATCCATGTTTATGGAACACAATGAGTTTGTGGTGGAATGGGCTTGCTCTGGCCTGTAGGCCTATTCCACCCTGCCCACTCAAAAGGTTTTCCAACACCTGAAGAAGTATTTTGGTCTCTCTCTCTCTCTCTCTCTCTCTCTCTCTCTCTCTCTCCCTCCCTCCCTCCCTCCCTCCCTCCCTCCCTCCCTCTCTCCCTCCCTCCCTCCTTTCCTCCCTCCCCCTTGATTTCTTCTTCAGACTTCAGTTAAGAGTTCTGTCTGTCCTGATGGACTTCTCACAGAAGAGACTTTCTGATCATCATAGTCTAGACATCCTTGAACCAAGCTTGACACATGCTGCATTCCATGACAGCCCAATATTGACAGAGGTCTAAAGTCATCCCCCTTCTGGAGCTCCCTTTTACACTAGCATGTCAATGATGATGGAAGTCTATGTTCTACATACAACCACCCTACCAGCACCCAAAGTTATTAACAAGAAAATTTCAGAAGCATACATTGAGAACAGCACCAGACTGAGCAAGGGATTCCTGTTAGATCTCCAAATATAGCACAGCCTCCTTTAGTTTAGGAAGTTGCAGATCTCTACAGAGTTTCCATTACCTAGAACTTTCCTTCAGCTCTCTAGATGAGCACATGGTCTCTGAATTAGCAACTGCGCTCTTGAAATAGTGGCACATATGTGTTTTATTAGGTTACTTCCTCATTGGGACACCTTTGTGTGACTGTGAGCTAATAAATGTTTCTGTCTTGCTTTGCAGGAGGACCACAATCTTCTCCAGCATCTCCCTCCACCACCAAAAGTGTCTCATCCTGTGATGGCAGAACCCTGTGGGAGGAATTCAGTTTCCTCAGGGAATTGCCGAACCAGGCTGGAAAGCCCCGTAAGTGTTACTTTCTAATGGACACCCACATAGCATCAACACCGATCCCCAAATAATTGCATGGTACTTCAGAAGGTTTGGGTTGCTTCACATCTAGATGTAGAATCTGAATCAGGGACCTTCTGATTAACCCCTGAGGCTCTCAGCAACTATGTTCTCAGAAAATCATGCCTCAGAGCTACGTTGCAAGAATGCAAATAATAGCTGCGACTTCCTTGATTGGCTAGGAGAATGGAAGATGGGAGAGACCCAAAGCTCAGTCAGACAGTTGATTCTGTCATAAGCCAAATGGTTGGCCATTAGCTGATTGTTTATAATAAATCTACGGTGATCTGCCTTACCTTGCCTAAAATGAGGGCCAAGCCTCACTGTATATGATGTGAAAACACACACGATGTATCATTCTGGGAACATATGATCTGACCTACAGATATGTGCCTGGCCTGAAAAAGCATCAAGTGGAAGGATTTGAACTGGGGTCAAAGCCCGGGGATAGAAGTGAGGGAAGGGTAATTCTTTCCTCTGCAATGTTTTCCTGGTTAAAATATCTCACACTTCAGTGCTAATTCATCCCAACCTGTGTGTGTGTGGGGGGGGGGGGGGCAGGGGGCAGGGGAAGGACATGGATTTATATTTGACCATTCTTTCTTGTGAAATAGTCATGAGGCACCCCAAGGCATTGCAACTTGGAAACTTGCAAGAAGGCACCTTGAAGTACAGCTTGATTGTGGTACCTCTGTGTCATTTGGCTCTGCATATCTCCATGTATATGAGCCTCTTGTGGCGCAGAGTGGTAAGGCAGCCGTCTGAAAACTTTGCCCATGAGGTTGGGAGTTCAATCCCAGCAGCCGGCTCAAGGTTGACTCAGCCTTCCATCCTTCCGAGGTCGGTAAAATGAGTACCCAGCTTTCTGGGGGGTAAATGGTAATGACTGGGGAAGGCACTGGCAAACCACCCCGTATTGAGTCTGCCATGAAAACGCTAGAGGGCGTCACCCCAAGGGTCAGACATGACTTGGTGCTTGCACAGGGGATACCTTTACCTTTACCTTTATCTCCATGTATTTTCCTTTTCCTTTTTTCTCTTCAGGAACCCAGTTTATCCATAGCTGCAAGGAGTTAACTTCTGCAGTCATCCACCTCACTGAAAAATTTCGGAAAGCGTTGCTTCAAATAAGGGAGAGGACTCGCCCGGTTCCGAATGAGATCAAGAAGCAGTAGAGGAGAAAACCACATTTCAGCCCATTTCCTCATCTATTTTGATTCTTTGGTATGGCAGCCCAGTCTTGTTTTAAGAGTATCTTCTCATTAACCCAAGTCTTAGGGAAAGATTCATTCCTTACATTTTTTAAAAAATTAAATATTAATTTGTTCCATGAGGCTACCATTTTTTTCATGGGGAGCAATGTTTCAGCAATCAATGATTATTCAAATCACTGGGAAGAAATAATTCCCTGTCCTCTGCAGTCTTTGGTGTGGTTTCCCTGATGCTATGCTGAACAAAGATGAACTTGAGTATCAAGTGCCGTGGCTGGCCCATGTAAGTTTGGTTATTTTCTAGTGGGCTTGAATTGTACTCTTGGAAGGTGCCCCTCCCTTCCTGCCACATCCCGCTTTTCCCAGCCTTCTGTATCTCAGAGACTCTTTGCAGTCCAAATCCCTTATCATATGTACTAGAGTGGTATGTGTAACATATCCGCTAGTTCCTCAACACCTGGGTGTTAGTCAGACAGACATGGGCTTTCCGCACTCCTTCAAAATCGCACAATGGTTGCCAATTGAAAATGCTACTGATTTGCCGTTATGCACAACGTCGTTGACAATCTGCCACACACCTGAAACCGATCCGCAAAAAGCGCTTCGTTGTAGCGCTTTCAGGGAAATCCCCAAAAGTGGATTCACCTTCCGGAAAGCGCTACACTCCTGCAACCAATCTGCAACACTAGCGGGAAAGTTCTGTGCGTTACCATTGTTGCAGGTTCTGCAAAGTCCCTCCCCCTGGCTCTCTCCTCTGATCTTCCGGTGAAGCGATTGCCATTTTTTTTCTCCGAGTGAGCGGAGATCAATGCACCGGCGAGCCTCCGTTTAGCCAGTGAGGCTTCCCCGGCTGCAGTCCCTCCCCAGAACTGTTTTAAGTCACTAAGCACAAACAACAGAGAAGCCCGTTTGCTGATGTATTTTCCCTTTATTTTTCACATTGTTTTCGGCAGAAAATCGTGCCCGTGAGGGGGGGGGATTTTTTTTTTTCACTCAGGGGGAGCGTGGCAACAATGAAACGGCAGCTCAAACACACCTGCCAGCTGGATGGGTCTCTCCGTTGCAACGAATCAACGAATATTCGTTGCAACGGGTGTGTTTTAAAAAAACCTTTCTTAAAGGGAAAGGGGCTGTTTGGGAGCATGCTAATGGCCACCCATTGGCTGCTTGACGGCCAGGGGCGGGATGAGCTTGGCAATAGCGCTTCCTTTCTAGCGATTTTTGCAGAGACCGGAAGCCTGTGGGAAACGATAGAAACTCAACTGGATTCCACTACAAAGGCAGGTATGCATAATGACGAATTCCACTATTTAAAATGGCGATTTTTCGTTCAGCAAACAATTTGCTACAAGGATCCCGGTGCGGAAAGCCCACAGTCTCCTGTTTACACACTGTAACAGTTCATAATAACATAATGTGGAAAAGAAGCTATGTGCCTAAAATCTGGTCGTTGGGGGGCGTGGTGTCCAAAGCTATAACTACTCTAGTCTCGCTTTGTAACATTGTCGTTGACAATGGCTATCTGCCTATGATCTTCCGCTGATTGCTGCCTGCTTTCTTTCAATAAAGACTAACTTCAGTTTTATCCCAGTGCCTGAGATTCCTGAGAATTTGTTCTGAGTTAATTTTTGATTTCACTTCTAGGATGATGGAATAAGGACACATGGGAATAGGCAGCACAGAGACATTCCAAGATATTTACTTAAATCTTTATAAATAGGAGTAAAAGAAATGAAAAATGTCACTCATTTCTGATTGATCATTTCATAATAATAATTATGTCACCAGCAAAGCATTTTATGTCTTTGATTAAAATTACAACAATTCAATTAAAATTGAATAAAAATAAGATGAGGGAGAGAAATAATAATCAAGAATGGAAGAGGGAATGGGAAGGGAGACATAAAACAAGAAAAGAAACAAAAAAGCAGGGAAATTATATTAAGTTTTTTTGAAAATTGTGTTTAAAAAGAGAAATAAAATGAAAAATCATTAAAAGAGAAAAAAGATATATCTATTTTTGTTGGCTCTTAAAACTCTATAATAATCTGTTACATTTCACCCAGGGAAGACCAAGAAATACAAAAGTAAAACGTGTGTGTGTATGTGTGTGCTTGCCCCATAGCTGTGCTTTTGTTTTCCAGCATGCGGATTGCTCCATAATCTGAAAAAATAGTACAAAGTCCAGAGTCCTTTTTTTAATATGCTGGGAATTACCAGAGATAGTTTTTACTAGATAATAAGTAGAATAAGAGAGTAATTCATATTTGTTGAGCAGTCTACTTTTTGAATCTGTCAACCTACTCTTTTCTTGGTGAATTATATCAGAACTGAAGTTTCTATCCATATTGCCAGAAATGTGCCTTTCTGCCATATAACATCTAGTTTTAATACAATTCCGACACGATGGAGAAGCATGTTAGTTTGGTTAGGGAAGTTGCAGAGACTGCAGAAGCCTCACCTGTATGCAAAACTCTCCAAGTAGAAGTTTCACAAGGAGTGACTGGACTTCCTAGAGTATAGGGTATCCCTGGCAGAGATTGGAAATGGACAGTGAGACTGTTTCTGCATTAGCAATATTGTTTAGATTTGCATTTTTAAAGGGCTGACTTTTTCATCTGTTTCTGCATTAAAATCTGCCTGGCAGAGTGTTTCTTTCTGTCCTCTTCCACTGTCAGGAGGCAGATGTGGAGGCTGGCAAAGGAAAGGGAGAGCGGTAAGCTTCTCTGTACCTATGGGCTGCTTCCAAGGCCCCTGCACACTGGAGTCTGTCATGATGGCAGCCTCAGGAGCCCTCTTTCTATTCTGTAATCAATATCACTGCTTCCATGTAAAAGAGGGCTGGTTATATGAGGTTTGTTATGGGGGTTGCATTAGTTTGACCGAATCCCCTTGGGAGTGTGCTGTCATGCCCCCAGCTATGGCCTCCCACCACTTTCCCTACTTCTACTTTTTAAAAAAGCAGTCTTGTGTGTTACAATGCAGCAGCATTGTAACATAATAACTTGGGTTTGTTTTTTTTTTAAAAAAATAACATCCAGTACCTTGGGGGAATAGTGTGGAGGTGATGAAGGGCACAGAATGCTGAAACGAAGTGGTACAATTAAAAGAAAGGTGCAAGGAGGCACCATTTTGCAAAAAAGAAAACTTGGAAAGGGAAAGGGAGCAAAGCATCATGGGAGTCTTCCTCCTTCCAACTCTCAATGGGGAAAACGTATGACTAATTTCAGTCTGGGAAACAAGAGGGGGGATGTAGAAAGCAAATGTCAACTTGCAACATCCAATCGAAATCAAAAGTGAAGCTAAAAGAAGGTATGTCTCCTAATGCAGAAACAGTATAAGTCTGGGGCTTTAAAAAATGTTCCCATTCAGGTTGCCATTTCCCTGGAAGTTTACATATTTGTTTCATAAACATAACAGACACGCATATTTTCGACTAGTAAAGTCAGTTTCCTCACACCTCAGCCACTAGAATAGGTTCGAGTCCCACTGCTTAGGCATGGTCAGTAGACCATGGTCCACTGGCCTACCAATTTAAGCACTCAACAAAGGGGATACATGTTTATTCTGAACTTCCTTCAGGCCTGTTTCCTTCCCACTCACCCCCAGGCCAGATTCAGCCAGGTTTCCTCTTGGGGAGGACAACAGGCACCGGCCAACTCTTGAGAAGTTCCTGGAGATGTGTGAGTGGAGCTTAGAGAGAGCAGGCTTTAGGAAGGAGAGTGGCCTCAGTGGGGTACAATGACAGAGTCTACCCTTGAAAGCCACCAATTCTTTTTCAGGGGAACTGATCACTGCAATCTGAAGATCTGTTGTAATTCTGGGAGATGTCCATTTCCCTTGAAGTTTGGCCACCCTCTCCTCCTCATGGCATTCTGCAATATGCAGCTTCCATCTTCCATAGCCCCTTGACACAATCTCCCTTGTCCAAGCGCCACATGGAAGCGTATGCTGAAAACTGAAGAAGGGGAGATGTGGCGCTTGAAAGCTTACCCTGGGCATTTTGCTGGTCTTCAGGGGCTGTTGGACATAATCTTGTTTTTCTGCTGAAAACCCGTCTCATGTAATGGCTTGGCCAGCCACTGAAAAGCAATCCAAAAAAGAAGAAGTCAGCTATTCTTGATGCCAGTAAGCAAAACGCTCCTCCAAAAAATAGACAGTGAAACTAATAAAGGAGAACAATCTCTACTTCTGCTTGACTTGCCATTATATTTACTTCAAGTGGCATTTTAAATAGTTTCCATTTCAAACTGTGAGCAGTACATAACGAAACGATCATCGGGACCTCGGGATTCACAGGTAAGGTGAGCCCCCTTCTCATTCTGGGTGGGTTGCCTTTTCTGTTCCCAGTTCTCTTCAACATTAGAATCAGAGGTAGCAAAAATATCATCGTTTTGGAACTGCTTTATTGCCTCTCTGTTAGGACATCCTCTGCATTACAGATACTCTCTTCTGGATTCTTAGTTTTCATTAGAGAAAGTCCGTGTTTAGTCTTGACAATCACAGCAAAACAAAGCAACAAACTATCTAACACTTGTGGGGAATGGTAGTAAAGTTTGGTAAAGTTCTGTTCAAGCAACAGAGCAGAGAAGTTGAGTTTCCCGGACTGTAAGCAGATGCTGTACTGTGTGGAGCTTTGTATTCCAAGGAGGAATATGTCCAATGAGTTGACAAATGTTCAGGCAGATCTTATGAGGCTGTAGAACTAGATAAGAATCACCCGCTCTGCCTGTAGCATCCAGGAAGACCAATTCCCCAGTCTTCCCAGATGCTTAGATCAAGGATTCAAAGTCACCATACTGGGAATCAGGATACGCCTAAGCTCCCTTTGGTAGGCTGTCACCACCCCCAGGTCTAGGGCTCCAGGGCTGACCCTCAGGTCTGTCTGGGAACTATGCAAGATGTTACAACCCAGTCCAGGGAAGAGAGACCTTAAAAGCAACTACATTGGTAGCTATTCTTCAAGCAAAGGTTGGATACACACTTTTCTTGGATGCTTTAGGATGCTTAGGGCTGATCCTGCGTTGAGCAGGGAGTTGGACTAGATGGCCTGTATGGCCGCTTCCAACTCTATGATTCTATGATTCTATAACCAAGAAGACATTGGGTGGGCAGTTCAAGAATCAGACAAAAAGTTCAAATGACACATAAGCTATACTAGTTAGTAAAAAACAGTATTTACTATAGCTATAATACTCGTACTCACAAGCAAGTGGATTTTAAAATCAAAACATGAAAGATTACGAACCATTTCCCACATGGGGTTCACACAAATGGTCCAATCACAGAGTCTTCTATTAATTTAGGGATCAGACAATTAAGCACATAATAGCAGAGTGAGGTGCTAACTGTTAAGGCCCCAATCAGGATCCTGTGCTGGGATGCTGACATCACTTGACCTGCCACTGCAAGAGGGTCAGGCTCTCACCCCAGCAAGGCTGATACTACTTAGAAAAATCCAGAGAGAACTCTGATCTTCAGACATCCAGTCTGGGAACAAGTTCTTGATCTCAAAGTTGCAGGTGCTCATCAAGGACATACCAATCCAGCGTTAATGGGAAGACATAGGTCTACAGGGAAATCTGTGTTTAGGCCCATGGGGAGTGGGGGAGAGAATGTGTAGAATAGCCCATGTACCAAGCATGTATTCTAGTGCTTAGCTATGAGCTGTCCCCATAATGCAATTAAAAAAAATGCATCAGGTCCTCTTGGTTGGGCATGGGAGGCTGAGTTCAAAGAGTAGCCAACCTCTTGGACCAGGATTCTTCAGCCTGAACTACGGGGAGCCAACCAACCTTGAAGGAGGAGAAACAGATGGTCCTTGATCTCATGGTGCTCACTCAGGGGGCAAAGGGGAAGTTCCTGTGCTGGATGTAGGGCCTTGATGTGCAGTTTCTCTCTCTTGCAGAGTCTCAGGCTTTCAGGGAGCTCACTGATGGAGGTTTGCACCAGAGTGTTCTTGACACAGATAAAGTTAGGGTGGTCAGCTGCATAGCTATTATGACATAGGATTCACCCTCTAAACAGCCATGGGTATGCTTGGGTTTTCCTTCTCTTTAAATCTATGTGTGTCTATAGTGAGATGGCAAACCCAACTCTGGGTTAGGAAATCCCTTGAGATTTGTGTGGGGAGCCTTGGAGAGAAAAATCCTTAGCTGGATATAACCAAAGCAGCCATTTTCTGTATTCTGTAGACTGGAGACCAGTTGTAAATACAGCTTTCCAAGCCTGTAGCTGGAGGTTGGCAACCCTAGACCCAGAACAGTTTGTGTCCAGTGGCACCTTGAAGACTTACAGACTTATTCAAGGTATTTGTCAGATACCTGAAGAAGTGTGATTGTACAGGAATAAAACTCTGTTGGTCTTAAAGGTACTGTGGGACTTGAACTCTGCCGCTTCAGACAGAGAGATATGATTAAATGGTTGGGGGAGGGTACACTTTTGGTAACAGAGATCTATAAACGATATATTTTCCAAAACAACAAGTCACTCGCTACCTGATTGGCCCTTGGCCAGGAATGGCCCTCCCTTGTAGCCTAGCTCCTATTGGGAGGGAGCCCTCAGCTAGGAAGGGCTGATAAGGAGTCAGCTTTCTGCCTTCAACTTCCCAGTACCCTTGGAACTTGCTGGGTGGAAGGGAAGTCGCCCTCATTGAGTAGCTCAGCCCTGGAGGGGGTGAGAAGAAAAGCAGAGCCAGCCCCAGTGAGTTTCTCTATTATAGGGGAAAAGCCACAGTGCAGGCATGTATTCCTGGGTATAACGGCCTTTGCCTTTATTCGGGATACAATACCATATAGTTCAGCCTCCAAGGAAGCTATTCTCTCAAATACAAAGACTCTCCAAACCTTATATTCTGAGGAAGGCAGGGTAAAAAGAAAAACAAATATTATCTTTTCTGAATGTAGCTTGTGTGCCATTAAAGGAAGGAGAATAGAGGCCAATAGGAAAAGAGGGCAGTCCCTTAATATCAGATTAATAAGCATAATCTTTTATGTCTTTTGAGGATCTGGAAATGCATAGCCATTCTCTCATTAAAAGTGTGGTTCAGACACAATGCAAAACCATGGTTCATGTTAACCATGGTTAGCTTGCCAAATTCAGGTTTTGCTGATGGGGGAAAAAAACCCACACCCTACATTGTCATGACAGATGCTTGTCTCTTTATTTTCTTCCTGCAGCCAGGGAAGCCATGACACCTATGAAGGAAGAAAAAGAAAAGATTTTGGATTCTAATGCTGGGTTACAAGTCTTTTTATATCCCCTGCAAATCACACAAAGACCTCTAATGTCTAGCTTCTAGTCTAAAAAAAAAAAGTCAGATGAACTTTTGATAACCTTGTTCCAAGCCGCAGGCAGGTATGATCTTGGTGATTAGAGATAGTTAATAGTAATGTGGTGGTCTACCACCCTTTATTCAGAAACCCACACACCTCAACCCTACCCTAACCCACCATTTCTAAGGCTCCCCAAGGGAACTGCTGTTTAAACATAACAGAGTCTGTACAGTAAGTCACTCAAATGCACCCAGTGTGGTTTCCGTCCCGTATGCAAATTAAGTCATGATCAGGGAGGGAGGGCAGAGATGGGCTCTGTAAGGTCTGTCAAAAGGCGGGGAGGCCTTCTGCAAATAAAGCCAGTCAGCCTTCTTAGCAGTAGGTACCTTTCCAAAGGAGACCAAGAAAGCCAAGCAGGTGGGACAGATCTTGTCTGGCTGTAGGGTGAAGAAGATCTCTTGAGTGTCCATATTGTGTCCATTTCTGCTGCAGTCCCATTTGACTCAGGAGCAGGAGGGTGCCACTGCAAGCCGGATCCAGGGAGGAAGGAGCTTAAATCACATGACAGGTGAGTGGTGAAGTTCTGTTTTTACTGATCCAAAATGTATATGAGACGTGACACCAGGGTCTTCTGCCTATTTTTAAGTGGGGAAAGCGGCTGCGGCTAAAGATGCTAACTGCAGGTTAGGAAATTTCTGGAAATATGGAAGTGGAGCCTGAAGAGGCAAGGCTTAGGGCAGGAGAAGGCCCTTAGGGCACAAGAAGGACCTCCAACAAGGAGATAGCTCTGAAGAGTGAAGAAATCCCTGGTTTGGTGTTGTTAGGAACTGACTTTAGGGACCTAAAGCAGTGGTCTACAACCTTTCTAAGGCTGCGGACCAGTGTGTGTGTGTGGGGGGGTCCGGCGGCTGCTCATGCCGTGCATGCACGGCAGGTCTACGTATGTGCGTTTGCCCCATGCGTGGCCACAAATGCGCATGAGTGGCACTTCCGCGCATGTGTGCATGCGTGGAACTGCAGCTCATGCGCGTTTGAGCATGCGCGGCCACCGGATCGTCCTCCCCCCACGGGAAGTTTCTCACTGCGGGGGGGGGGGGAGAGGGAGCCACGGCCTGGTGCCGAGGCCTTCGTGGCCCGGCACCGGGTAGCAGCCCGGTGGTTGGGGACCACTGGCCTAAAGAGTCAAGTAAAAACTCAAGATGAGTACTGGTGTTTCAAGGGAAGGGATCTAGGTTCTAAAAAGCCTTCTGGAAATGAAAAGAGAAAGTGATTAATAAAGTGTACTGGAGCATTTGATGATAAAAGTGGAACAAAAGCCTCTCAACATAAAGATCGAAGTCACTGTCCTAAAGTCTTCTAGTTTTACCTCAGAATTTTCAGTCTCTGACTTCACCTGGCCTTTCTTCTCTATGTTAATAAAATATTTGAATTTCTGAATTGCAAGATGTCTCAGGTGCCATTTAAGAAGAAGACTCAGAAGAAGAAGAAGAGTTGGTTCTTACATGCCGCTTTTCCCTACCCGAAGGAGGCTCAAAGCGGCTTACAGTCGCCTTCCCATTCCTCTCCCCACAACAGACACCCTGTGGGGTGGGTGAGGCTGAGAGAACCCTGATATCACTGCTCAGTCAGAACAGTTTTATCAGTGCCGTGGCGAGCCCAAGATCACCCAGCTGGCTGCATGTGGGGGAGTGCAGAATCGAACCTGGCATGCCAGATTAGAAGTCCGCACTCCTAACCACTACACCAAACTGGCTCTCAAGTTAAATGGGGCTCCCAAATGTCCCCTCAGGTTGTTGGGTTGAGCCTACAGTCAAAAGAGCATCTTGTGACAGGGTGGGACAGCCAGAGTTCTTCATCAAAGAAGTAAGTACTTTACTTGGGCCGCACAGACAAACAGGGGAAGAAAAACGGACAGGAAATCTTTCCTCTGAGGGATGGAAGCTGCCGGGGCCTTCATACCTACTTCACAGGGTTGTTGTAAAGGTAAAATGTTTGACAGGAGAATAAAGTAAGCAGCTTAGCATTCCAACTGGGGGGAAAAGAAGCATAAGGAGATACATAAAAACATACACTGGGAAATAAATATTGTAAATGAACGAATAAGCAAATCAACCACATATTTCTTTGATCCTGAGCTGGTCCTGACCGGTCAATATGCTAACAAAGGTTTTGACTAAAAAGGGAAATGTTGTGAAAATGGCTGCTTTCCTGAACTGGTCAATAGGTGAGGTCAGAATCTCTGGGTCTTTCCATCAAGGGCCAATTGGTATTTTGTTGCTCACTTTCATGGGCCTGGAGCCTTGCCCCTCCTACCATTTGGTGAGAATCCTGGTAGCAATAAAGACAAAGTGAATGAGAGACAGATATAATCCACTTTTCTTTCCTCAGAGTTGGCTCCTTCTGGAGTTCACAATGAAGAACTTGGTTTGGCTGCTCTTCCTTCCAGGTAATGATTTGTGTCTCTCTTTGGTCTGTGGGAAGAATAGGAAAGAAGGATCCTAGGCAGCATTGGTCATCTCGTGGTCTAACAAGCTGAACTTTCCCCTAGCAGTATATAATACCAGTTGCACTCATGCAGATATGCAGTCCCTAAGGCTTTTCATATCCATCATTTAGGAAGGGCCTGGACTCAAAATCAAAACCTTTAATAGTTCTTGTTCTGTTCTGGGCATCTTGAGGCTGCCTTAGTGAAGCTCAAATAAAGAGGGGTGGGAATTGGCTAGCAACCAGGTCCTCCTCATTCTTGTTATTGAAAGGAACCTTTTCATATTTTATCTCCCATGGACTCACCCAATCCAACTGAGGTTCCCATGGCATTTCAATAGGTTGAGCAGAGCTAACGATGACCCTCAGCCTGTTCAAACTATGCTGGCATTTTGCTTGACTTGTTTGTTGCTATGACCATGACAAGCTTGGGATGAGGCAGTTGTTTGGTTCCTTCAGGGAAACTGATCTCTGAATTCTGGAAATATTTTAATGCCAGGAGAAGTTCAGGATTCACATGGAGGATGGTAGTCTTATCCCAACTTTTAAAGCGCTGCAGCGGGGCACACAAAAGCTAGTTAAAGAATCTAGGTCTTTTGCCTTGCCTGTTTGTGCTGCTGTTTCCACTACAAGCCTGGGACGTGTGTGTTGACCTGAGAGCAAGTGTTAGTTGTTGCACTGTTGAGGTTTTGTGCTGCAGTGTTTAGAAGTCTACATTTTATCATTTGAAAGGCTGAACATTCCAGGAGAAGAGATAAGGAGCCCATGGATATGCCTAATGATCTAACTTTGGTCCTGCTATGGGACAACCACTTGGAAAAGTTAAATTTTGCAAGCACTTGAGAAGGGAGATTATTCAGATCCAAATTGTAGTGGAGTCAGAGCTAATATTTCATAGTTATTAGCCAGCCTTTGTTTCAAGATTCCAAGCATAGGATGGCATATGGTATACAATTAGGCAGTTGTAAGGTTTTTCATAAGAATTTGAACTGAGTAGTGAAATTCCATACAACAGCTGTGTGCTTATTTTGGCATTCAATACCTCAAAACATTTTGATTTCCTCTGGTGGTGGTTTTGGCCATATTTTCTGCCATCTTGAGATGAAGAGTACAGGTGAATGGTATATGGAAACATATATCTAGGTAGTCACAGGAAGGCGCTTGACCAATTCTAGTTTATTATCATTGATTTCAAAGTTGTGAGATTTCCAGGTTCTTGAGAACAAAAGGATTTTCTCATACCTCTATCCCAACCTATTAGCCACAGAAAATTTGGAAAACTATTTCAGTAGCGATACAGATTCACCTGGGAGTGGGACAATAAATTGGCATAAAGTAGTGGTTCTCAACCTGGGGTCGGGACCTCTTTGGGGATCAAACGACCCTTTCACAAGGGGCGCGGCACGGTGAGCAGCTTGGCTGGGGGGTGCTGCCACTCTTGCTGCTCCTCCTGCAGGTGCCTGCGCTCGGATGCCAGGTGCTCCAGCAGTGCCTCCCGCACAGCTCAGTCTCCTGCCAGGCGCTCCAGGTGACAGCACAGCTCGGCAGGACAAGAGACAGAACTGAACTGAGAAGCCCGAGAAAAAAAAACAATTTATATACAATCATAAATAATGGATCTTTATGCCATTTGTCAGTTTTGGTTTAATTTCTGTGAAAGAGCCCTTGTGTAATTTTATGGTTGGGGGTCACCACAACATGAGGAACTGTATTAAATGGTTGCGGCATTAGGAAGGTTGAGAACCACTGGCATAAAGCAACAAGGGCTCTGGGACAAGCAACGTCTAGAGCTATGGCCATCTACTCCTAACAAGGTTGGAACAAGGTCATTTAGGAACAGGTTGAATAAGAGGTAAATATGACAGTTACAATAAGATGTCTTTTAAAAAGTGAGGAAGAACGACGTTTATTCTGAAAAATACCCCTCAGTGCATCACTTGAGACAAATGTTAGGGCTCTTCTGAAACAAACCCTCAGAACCTAACTCTTAACTTCACCTTCCCTCCTGTCTCCTTTTCAGCTCCTAACTCCCTCAGCACATGGATTTGGAGCATGGCTTTTACTGGTTCCCTTGTCCTCTGTGGCACCTATTTTAGCTCTGCCTATCACAGATGCAGGCTAGGATCCAAAGGGGCAATCCAAGTCTTGTATAAGCTTACTTACTGTTTCAATAACCCCAACTCAAACCAA
The DNA here is from genome assembly GCF_049243985.1 of Paroedura picta. Taxonomy (NCBI): domain Eukaryota; kingdom Metazoa; phylum Chordata; class Lepidosauria; order Squamata; family Gekkonidae; genus Paroedura; species Paroedura picta. Next base: position 28,570,790 of record NC_135373.1, on the reverse strand, counting down.
AGCAATATGCATTTGGGAAACTCCTCCAGCTTGGAAAATAGCTGGGGGTGCTTCATGAAGGGGTGTTAAGTCCTAAGTTCACTTCTCAGTTGAATGGAACAACTGCTTCAGGGCTCTTTGGTTCCAGCCATTTCTGTGTGACATCAGAGTGGAGGCAAAATTTCGGGGACTCATAAGTGTCTGTAATATTTAGTTCTAGGAGAACACAGGAAGCTGACCCAATTCTGCCTTGTATTCCTTCCATTTCAGGTTTCCTTTGCAATCTGAACCCACTGACGATAAACCCTGATTCCCTGGTCACCTGGGAAGGATCCTGTGTAGTGATTCCCTGCCAGATCAATCAATATATGGGGGCTCTTCTCAGAGACATCCGCCTGCTTTGGTACTATCAGCCTTTTTATGATACAAACCAGTCAGACTATTCTGGCCGCCTACTATACAACAGCTCTGTAGCATCAAGAAAACAGTCTTCTTCAAACCGGTTGATGTTTTTAGGGAATTTAAAGAATGAGAAGAAAGACTGCAGCTTGAAGATCTCTCAAGTCCAAATGGAGGACAATGGCACCTATGGGGCAAGGATTTTTGCTTCATACAGTCATCCAGTTCAGCAAAATAAGTGGTTTCTCAATGCTACAATCAATGTTGCTGGTAAGAACTGTTTAGACATTTCTCTTTCCTTCTCATCTGTTACAAAAGGTTTTCAAGGGATCAGGTGGGCTGTGAGATTTGAATGGGGAGTCTTCTCGACTAGTGCTGGGGGATTGATGCTAAGACAGAAACATTTTCCCTGTCTTGGAATTGGAAACTGCCACTACACTTCTGAGTACCCCTGCTGATCAGCAAAAGTTGTGATGGGTAGATATACAACTATCTATAGCACAGCTTTGTGGTTTAAGAACGTGGACCAAGCTGCGTCCTCCTAGCAGATGATCCGCTTACTCACTGGTTGCGGGAGCAGGGTTGAGAGGCCTGGGAGCTGCTGAGCATGGTGTTCAAAACAGCCAGCAAGGGAGTGTTTGTGCGGAAGCAAGGTGTCCATTAACTAGTGACCTTGCAGCCTGTATCGTGATCTGATTCTCATGTTTTGCCCTCAGCCTGTGTTTTAGAACTCTTCTTTTGGAGTTCCCCTAGGATTTGATGCTGTAAGTTTGGACAAACCAGTGTCTGGACTTTGGACTGGCCTCTGGACAGACTCTGATGGCTAGCTGCTCCCTTTGTCTACTCTCTGTGTCTATAGCAGAACAGTTTAGGAAATATTGCCCAAGGGCACATATTCTATCAGCTGGTGCAGCCCAGTCAAGTTTCTCCTCCAAACCACTCTGAAAGCCCCAGTTCCCTCTTGCCCCTTGTCTTCTGCCTCTCCCTGCTAACCTCCACCTTGTCTTCCTTTCCCACCAGCAGTGGAACCCCTCTGGGTTTCCTCCTTGCTCTTCCTCTCCTAGATTGGCTGCTTCATAGTTGCATCACATCACTTGTTACTAGAGCTATATTTCTGAAGGAACTGCCATCACTGCAGGGATCTCCTTAGAGGACAACATTGGAGGGCACCAGAGTGGCATCTTTGACCATGCCTGTGACCCATGTCGATGCTTTATCAAAAAGGGTCAATGCTTTGTTCAACCAGCACTGTTGGCAGCTCTCTCATCCAAAGGGACTGGTGGCCCATCTCCTGGCAGAATATGATCATCCCCAGGACCATAGTAAATTGTCATTCAGCTAAATCTTTGCACTTCAGTAGACCTTGAAGGATCAAACTCAGGTTAGGATGGCAGCACATGTGCTAGGGCAAACCAGTGCAGACACAATGCATGCTGACTATCCAACAGGGACACCGCCTATGTGATCCTCTTGCAGATGAGATACTGTTGCTGGTATCACTTCACATTGCTCCCCATTCAAAAGTGGTTTCTGAAGTACAGGAAGAGAAGTGGCCCTGCCTGGAAACTCATTGGATAGGGTATGGCAGAGTTCTTTATCCTCTCTATGCTGGGCTTTCTCTTGGCTCTCCTCCTAGGATTGCTACTTGTCAAACTGTACTTCCTACATGTGACTTTTCTGGTGTGTGCTGGCAGTGACTTCCTCTTTAACAAGCTGCAAGGTCCTTCTAGAAGTCATGTTCTAGCATGGTTACCAACATACTTGGAGAGAATTATGTCTTTGTATGGTAGGTCACTAGACAGTGGAGAAACCTGTCATCCCCATTTGTTCTCTTGGATTTCCCTAATCTGATGGGAAAAATTAATGAGGACATAAAGTTGACTAGCTGTCTTCCCATGGTCAATTTCATTTCCAGATCACACTTTTGAAAAAGAGACGAAGGAAAGCAGCTTGACATGTGCCACATGGATTGTCATTGGCCATTCATGAAAGCAGAGGGCCAATTTTTCCTTACCCAGTAGAAGGTCACTGTAACTCTTGAAACCCCTACCTGAACAGGTCTCACATGTGAAAGGGTGTAGGTTGGAGTGTCATGCTCTGGGTCTAGCTGCTGATTTTTAGATATGTGCCTGAAGCTTCTGTGTACATGCATGATCCAAAATAAGAAGCTACACATTTCTATAAGGAGACTATTTAAAAAGTATTCCAACCATAACTTGGGCATATTCCAATTTTTATTTTCTGACTGTAGAATCACCTCCATATCCAAAGATAGACCTCAACCCAAAAGATATCCGAGAAGGGTGGATGAGAGTAACCTGCTCTGTAACATACCATTGTCCTGCGGAACCACTAAAACTGACTATCAGTTTCCTAGGAAGCACTCGTTCGCTTGCAGAAAAAACAACTATGAGTAATGGAATGCTCCAAACAGTGGCGGATTTGCAAATGACCTGGGAGGACCATGGAAAGCGTCTTGTCTGCTCCCTGAAAAGACAGAGGACGGAAATATCTAAGAGTACTGTGGAGCTCAATGTGAAATGTAAGTGCTGTGTAAAGAGGATCTGGGCACCGTGAGTGGGGAGAGACCATGAAAAGAAGATATTGCCTGACCTGAACACAATATACATCTAGTCTGCTCAGCCACAACACTAACAGTGAAATCTGGGTGCAGTAGGGTGTTATAGAACATCAAAAGTATTTTTTTATTTATTTCAGATACAAAGTACTTTGCTGGGATAGCTAATCCTGCTATAGATATAAAAAAGAAAGGATATCTTCTTGGATATCTCTTGTTCTCGAAATCTTGATAATAACACAACTTTACATACTGAATGCTTTAAGGAAATGTTAACATGAAGAAGATTTTTTTTCAGTTGTAGTGGTTTCTTTCTGCTTCCAAGATTTCAGTTGACTACAAATTGGGGAATTTAAATCAGGGAAAGCCAAATTATTCCCTAGGTCTTAAAGGATTTCTCTTTGTTTTGTGATAGCACAATCAAATTTTCATAGAATCATAGAATCATAGAGTTGGAAGGGCCATCTAGTCCAACCCCCTGCTCAATGCAGGATCAGCCCTAAGCATCCTAAAGCATCCAAGAAAAGTGTGTATCCAACCTTTGCTTGAAGACTGCCAGTGAGGGGGAGCTCACCACCTCCTTAGGCAGCCTATTCCACTGCTGAACTACTCTGACTATGAAAATTTTTTTCCTAATATCTAGCCTATATCGTTGTACTTGTAGTTTAAACTCATTACTGCGTGTCCTCTCCTCTGCAGCCAATGGGAACAGCATCCTGCCCTCCTCCAAATGACAACCTTTCAAATACTTAAAGTGGGCTATCATGTCCCCTCTCAACCTCCTTTTCTCCAGGCTGAACATTCCCAAGTCCCTCAACCTATCTTCATAGGGCTTGGTCCCTTGGCCCCAGATCATCCTTGTCGCTCTCATCTGTACCCTTTCAATTTTATCTACGTCCTTCTTGAAGTGAGGCATCCAGAACTGCACACAGTACTCCAGGTGTGGTCTGACTAGTGCTGTATACAATGGGACTATGACATCTTGTGATTTTGATGTGATTCCCCTGTTGATACAGCCCAAAATGGCATTCACCTTTTTTACTGCTGCATCACGCTGCCTGCTCATGTTTAGTTTACAGTCCACAAGTACCCCAAGGTCTCATTCACACACAATGTTACCTAGAAGCGTATCCCCCATCCAGTAGGCATGCTTTTCATTTTTCTGACACTTTACATTTACATTTTACATTTACAGAACTTTACATTTATCTTTATTAAATTGCATCTTGTTCTCATTTGCCCATTTTCTCATTGTGTTCAGATCTCGTTGAACTCTGTCTCTATCTTCTGGAGTATTTGCCAGTCCTCCCAATTTGGTGTCGTCTGCAAACTTGATGAGTAGTCCTTCCACCCCCTTCATCTAGATCATTAATAAATATGTTAAAAAGTACCGGACCGAGCACCGAGCCCTGAGGTACCCCGCTACTCACCTCCCTCCAGTCTGATGAAACACCATTGACAACAACTCTTCGAGTGTGGTTCTCTAACCAATTTCCTATCCACCTAACTATCTGAAAATCCAGATTGCAGTCCTTCAATTTATCCATCAGAACATCATGGGGAACCTTATCAAAAGCTTTACTAAAATCCAAGTAAACGACATCAACTGAATTTCCACGATCCAGCAAACCTGTCACTTGGTCAAAAAAGGAAACCAGGTTGGTTTGACAGAACCTGTTGGAGACAAATCCATGCTGACTTCCTTGGATCACCAAATTGTCCTCAAGATGTTTGCAGATCACTCTCTTTAATATCTGCTCCATTATCTTACCCACAACAGAGGTCAGACTTACTGGTCTATAGTTTCCTGGGTCATCCTTCCTCCCTTTTTTGAAGATTGGGATAACGTTTGCTCTCTTCCAGTCCTCCGGGACATCTCCAGTCCTTAAAGAGGTCCCGAAGATGATGGACAAGGGTTCTGCAAGTTCTCCGGAAAGTTCTTTGAGCATTCTCGGGTGCATTTCATCTGGCCCAGGGGATTTGAACTCATCCAGTGCAGCTAAATGTCTCTCCACAACCTCTCTGTCCATGTCAACCTGCCACCCAGACACTATCTCTTGGCTACTGCCATCTCTAGATGTGCCTAAACATTTTGACCTGTGGGAAAAAACAGATGTAAATAGGTGCTGAGCCTTTCTGCTTTCTCTGCATGCTCCATTAGAGTTTGTCCATCTGCACCCAACAGTGGGCCTATTGCCTCCTTTACTTTACGTTTGCTCCTCACATAACTGAAAAAATATTTTTTTGTTACAATGGGCTTCCCTGGCCAATGTTAGCTCACTCTCAGCTTTGGCCTTTCTGATGATTGATCTACAGTGCCTAGTAACCTGTAGGTACTCTTCTTTAGAGCTCTGTCCTTCCCTCCATTTCCATCCATTTTCCTTTTCTTTCTTAGTTCCTCTTGAAGTTCTCTGTTCATCCAAATAGGCTTCTTAGAGCCCCTGCAGTGTTTTCGTCTTTTTGGGATAGTCATTGATTGAGCATGCAATAGCTCTTGTTTGAGTAGCGCCCACCCTTCACATGCTCCCTTCCCTTCCAGCATTCTCGTCCATGGTATGACACTCATCATGTCTCTGAGTTTATTAAAGTTTGCCCTATGAAAATCTAACATCCGCGTCTGGCTACAAGCTTCCTTGGCTCCCCATCTCAAAAGGAATTCTATGAGGGCATGGTCACTTCCCCCTAGGGTCCCCACCTCCTTCACCTCATCCACCAACTCTTGCCCGTTGGTCAAATTTTAATCTAGATAGGCTAAAATGATTTAGGAAAAGGTGCGGAAGGAGAAAGTTGAAAAAGATACCGTACACCTGCACGCAGTATATCCCAGGCATGTGCATATGCAGTGTCCTGGATATATATGAAGGCATCTGCTGTATCATTAGAAGACTGTTACAGCTGAATTTTTGTGACAGACACTATGGTTAATTTTCTTTTGTGTCAACATTGTTTAACTCTTCTGGTTGGATATTATCTCTATCAGTTATATAAGCAGCTAATTTATTTTCTCCTTCTCACTCCTATTCTGCCACTTGTCAGTCTTGATCCATTGTACCCTCACTAAATCTACAAAAAGCAGAATGATCTATTTAAAATAATATGTAATTTTAAAAACCTGTGGTCAAGACAGTTTCCACCAAAATATCTGGAAACTATTGGTTACCAGTGGTTACCATTGTTTTCAGCAATGGTCTGGGTAATACCAAAAATAATTTGGGGTATTTGATTACTTAATATCAGAGTACACATCTCAGGTCCCCAGCCTGCCCCCCCACCTTCATTTATGAGGGACAGGTTCAGAAGTCGAACTTAATCATCAAGTAGTTCTTATGGATCAAATGTTGTGCAATGCAATTTTCTCAGATGCTCCCTCCCCCCAGGAAGAGAAGGCATGTGTGCCCCTCAACATATCCCAAAGGGCATCACATTTCAAATCAAAATGCTTGATAGACATAGCCAGGAGAAGATCCAGCTAGTGCTTCCAATTGTTTGAAAAGGTTAAGGGAAGAAAAGTGGTATGCGGATTTTGCATGTGACTATTTGTAAATGTGTGGCATATATAATATGGAAATTGAGTTGGTACTATAGTAATGCATGACCACAGAGGGCATCAGTGAATTCTATGATAGTTTTATTTCTAGGACCTAAAACCTAGGTTCTTCCTGTACATTTTTATACACCTTACATGATTTATGTTCCTTTTCCCTGATGGTTTCTTATTTCAGATGCTCCTAAAGATGTTCAGTTGATATCTTCACCTGGAACGGCCATTCGAGAGGGAGAGACACTTTCTATGGAGTGTACATGCAGTAGGAGTAACCCAGAGGTTTCTGAGTATTTTTGGTATAAGGATGATCAACTGATGGAAGAATGGGCAAAAAACAAAAATATTGAATTTCAAACTGAAAGAGACCAGCATTCCGGTGCTTATAGATGTGAGGCTAAGAACAGTGTTGGGTCTGAGAAATCAAAAGAAATCCATATAGATGTCCAGTGTAAGTTGATTAAGATGGTGCAATTGATGGCATATTGAATGTTTGAATCATCAACATAGCAGTAGTGGTCTCTATTTCTGGTACACTTTAGCCAAATATGGCTGAGTCAGAGAGCTTATACAGGCATGTCTGCACACTACTTGTTCTAGTGCTATGTTAATCTCAAGCAAAAGGATTCTGGCTATCACAGAGTAATGCAATTAATTGCACAGGGGGCATGATCAAGCAACCTCTTTTTCATCTAGGAATGCCTCAGACTATGGTAGAATGGTCTCTGGCAGTTTGCTAATTTCCATGATATCTTTCAGCTATCTTCCCCACAACTGTGCCCATTTTTTTCCTAATTCCTTCCCTCATTAAATCACCTGCTTGTTGTTTCCTTATCCTTGTGCACCAGATCATCAAATCCATTTTTAGCAAAGTGACTTTGCTACAAGAAAACACCCATTCAAGTAGGAGTGCTCATGTTGCAGCTGCCTGAGAACACTCTTTCTGAATTACCTCACCGTGGAGGTTTCCCTTTAACTCAAACAAGGTTTCTTTGTCACAGACTTTGTAAAGCCATTAGCTGGTCTCCATTCCTTTATTTCACACTGGTCATTAGTTCAAATGCATTGTTTTAGAGACTAACTGTCCAGTCTTGCCCTCAGGATACATTTTTAGCTATTTGAACACCACTGTAGAATTGGTCTTATAATCTACAATATGCACCCAACCTTGCATCCTGGTTCGTCTGGTGCTTTTCTCATCTTTATTAGACTTCTTCATGTTTAAGGAAGATAGATATCAAGCCTTTTCTGACCCAAAATCTTTTCTTTCTTCTCATATGCTTCTTTAGTTTAAATAGCATGAATGTATGTTAGGGACTTCTGTTGTTCAATAAAAACCCCTTTAGGTTAATTTTTAAGTTTGCCTTTGCCTGAGATCCCCCCTCCCCCTTGCCTAGGTGGAAAAATCTTGCGGGTTACCTCTTTTGCTCAGCAAGTCTCTTGGAATCGCTAATTCCCACATTATATATTCAGGAGACCAGTCTATTTTAGGCAACACAAGTTTGTGACACTAGATTACCTTTTATTTATTTAATTATTCATACAATATGTACCCCACCTCTCATTGTGATGTCTCGGGGTAGTGTCATACTCTTCCATTATCCAGTTCTTCCCAGATAAAGCCAATGATTCTGAGGGAAAACCTGCTTTTCCCTCAAGGAAGTGGTGGATCTTGTAATGGTCATAAATGAAGAAGAGTTGGTGATAAGAAAGCCAGTCCAGTGGTGGCCAAAGTAAGATTTGAATTGATACAGCTAACCATTTAAATTCTTCGAGGAGGCTGGTATATAAATATCTATAAGACCGCCCCGCGGTACACTGCGCCACATAATAAATAAAGGAGTAAGGGCTCTGGGGGAGGAGTTAGGGCAGGACCCGTCTGGGATAAAAACTCGGAGAGGGCCAATCAGGGGCCAAGTGGCCAATTGGGAGGCATGCCTCCCTATTGGCCACTTGGCCTGACCCGGACTCCACCCACAAACTCTGCTCCCAACATTGCCGCAACATGGCCGCCCGCCTGCTGAGGAGCCGCCACCGCCACAGACGCCCGACGGTAGGCCACTCCGCGGGGGGGAAGGAGGCTTCTGCGGCCCCAACGATGCCGTTGTGCTTCGGGGATGGTGGGCGGGCGGCAGCCGGCCTTCTCTCGCCGCCGGGATTGGCCTCGCCGCTCCTGGGGGTGAGAGAACACCGTTTTGGGCCTCGGGGAGGAGGGGCGCGGCAGCCAGCCTTCTCTCACCACCGGGAGTGGCCTCGCCGCTCCTGGGGCCACAGAACTCCGTTTTGGGCTTCGGGGAGGGTGGGGGGGGGGCGGCAGCCAGCCTTCTCTTGCCACCGGGAATGGCCTCGCCGCTCCCAGGGCCAGAGAACGCCATTTTGGGCTTCGGAGAGGGTGGGGGGCGGCAGCCGGCCTTCTCTCGGCCCTGGGAATGGCCTCGCCGCGGTGAGGCCGCTCCCGGCGCCGAGAGAAGACAGGCTCCTAGCGCCCATTTTATTCAGACATAAAATGGGCTTTATTTCTAGTAATAAATTAATAATATGTTACATGTGACCAATGGGAAATCTTTTACAGCTTGGTGCAGTCAAGGGGACAACATGTCAAAATTCTTAATACAAAGTTTTATTCTTCTGTACTTCTTAGAGCCCCTGCTCTGTGTTCTCATATGTCATTGATTTTCACCCTCTCTTTCTATGACATTCTATCCCAGTCATTTTATGTATGGCGCCAGATTGTGTGCGCTGCCGCCATGCCATTGCGGCAGGGCACAATGCCCCGCTGTTTCCCATGAATGCACGGAAGCGGGGCATGCTGGGTTGCTCTGGCATAGCTCGCACGCGCATGCTTTAAGCTGGGGCTAAGAGGCCCGGACGAGGTAAGTGCAGCAGAGCAGGCGGGGGAGGTGGGGAGGGCTGGGGGGAGCGGGGATCCGGGGGGCAGGGGGTCACCCCTGCCAGCTCCATGCCACCACGGAGCCCGCAGGGGCGTGCGGTGTCCCTTAAGCGACAACGCAGGTCGAGGCTGGGCGGCCTGACAGGCCCGGTGCTGCCGATTATAGAATCATAGAATCATAGAGTTGGAAGGGCCATCTAGTCCAACCCCCTGCTCAACGCAGAATCAGCCCTAAGCATCCTAAAGCATCCAAGAAAAGTGTGTATCCAACCTTTGCTTGAAGACTGCCAGTGAGGGGGAGCTCACCACCTCCTTAGGCAGCCTATTCCACTGCTGAACTACTCTGACTGTGAAAATTTTTTTCCTGATATCTAGCCTATATCATTTTACTTGAAGTTTAAACCCATTACTGCGTGTCCTTTCCTCTGCAGCCAACAGAAACAGCATCCTGCCCTCCTCCAAGTGACAACCTTTCAAATACTTAAAGAGGGCTATCATGTCCCTTCTCAACCTCCTTTTCTCCAGGCTGAACATTCCCAAGTCCCTCAACCTATCTTCATAGGGCTTGGTCCCTTGGCCCCAGATCATCTTCGTCGCTCTCCTCTGTACCCTTTCAATTTTAACGACGTCCTTCTTGAAGTGAGGCCTCCAGAACTGCACACAGTACTCCAGGTGTGGTCTGACCAGTACCGTATACAATGGGACTATGACATCTTGTGATTTTGATGTGATGCCCCTGTTGATACAGCCCAAAATGGCATTTGCCTTTTTTACTGCTGCATCACACTGCCTGCTCATGTTTAGTTTACAGTCCACAAGTACCCCAAGGTCTCATTCACACACAGTGCTACCTAGAAGCGTATCCCCCATCCAGTAGGCATGCTTTTCATTTTTCTGACCCAGATGCAGAACTTTACATTTATCTTTATTAAATTGCATCTTGTTCTCATTTGCCCATTTTTCCATTGTGTTCAGATCTCGTTGAACTCTGTCTCTATCTTCCGGAGTATTTGCCAGTCCTCCCAATTTGGTGTCATCTGCAAACTTGATGAGTAGTCCCTCCACCCCCTCATCTTGATCATTAATAAATATGTTAAAAAGTACCGGGCCGAGCACCGAGCCCTGAGGTACCCCGCTACTCACCTCTCTCCAGTCTGATGAAACACCATTGATTATGCACAGCGCCAGGCCATCGCAGCCCCAGCTTACCTGGGAAGCTCCAGAAGATCCCGTGTTCGCTTAACTCAGGTCTTCCAAAGCCCTGGGCCAGGAGGCAACCGTACTCACGGTGGCAGCGTGCGTTCTCGTTGATTTTAACCAAAGCCCTGGTGCCACCAGTGGGGGCCTTATGGCCCATGCATAATGGGCCCCAGTGAAGTTCCTTCCTTCCCCAAACCCACATTCCCCAGCTTTACCCTCAGATCTCCAGGAGTTTCCCACCCATAGCTGGCAACCCTTACCAAGCAAGATATAGAAATCACCCGTCTTATTATTTTCCACAATACTCGTAGCATCAGGAAACAGCAATTAATAACACTGTTTCCAAGTGAATGGAATGAACCCCATATATTAGTGACAGAACATTAACCTGAATGTTAAACCCAGTTCTTTGCAAGTCTGTTGTGTGTCATGTTTCACGGCAATAAACCTTTTTATCATCTCTCAAATTCCATAAATGATCTCACAACAGGATGGATTAATCTGGGAAATAAGTACTCTACCTTCTAGAAACAGATCAGAGATTTTGAACCCAGATACAAAAATTCAGATGATTCCCAATCTGTTGTGATACCTTTCATGGTATCTCCAAATCTGTTGCCTCTCTTTTTCAGATGGTTCAGCTTACTCTTCTACTGGATGCGATATTGGTACATTGTTATGTTTCTTTGTCCAGCATTTGTCCTCTCCTGTCTCTCAATGGAAATAGAGCTCTTTGGTCTTGCAAGAACTGTCAACAAATACTTGAAGGAGGATTCCTAATTTCAGCATCTATGTATTCTGCTTAGATCCACCTAAGGAGGTTGAAGTCCAAAGAAAGCCCATGCAGTTTATCAAAGAAGGTGAAAAAGTGGAATTAAAGTGCTCTGCTAAAGGAAATCCATGGATCTTCAGTTACACATGGTATAAACTTACACAGGCAGGTGTATTCCGAAAAAGCTTTCAGTTGCAATTCAATGCAATTCAGGTTGAAGATATTGGCACCTATTATTGTACAGCCGAAAACAAGCTTGGAAAATCAGACTCTCCACCAGTCACTCTGGATGTTCTTTGTAAGTAGCAAGAAATGCAAGAAGTGGAGCATGCATGAATGTGATATGTTTGGTTGTTTGAAGGAAGCAGATCACGTACAAGGGATCAGCAAAGTGGGAATTGTTTTCCTCTCTAGACCTGCCTGGTTACTCACTCCTCCTTACATCACTTGTTATCTGTAGCTGGAAGTGGGCTGGTAATGTATGAGGCATGGTGTCCAATGCAGCATATACAGAAATGGGTTGTCTTCATCATTAGTCAATTGCTTGGGAAAGCAATGTTTGGGGGAAGCAATGATAATAACAGCCTGGGTGTTTAATTTTCCAAGATCAGTTCTCATGAGTTCAGGAGATACTTGAGAAAAAGACTCTTGGTTACTTAGTCATTGGTTACGTGTGTTTCATTACAGTCAATTTCTTTTTCAAAACCAGGCTGAGAAACACCACGTGAATTGTGGACGGTTTGTACAGGGTATAGATCAAATAACTTAGATTTTTGTCATAGCATCTCATTCTAAGAATTGCTTTTCTTTTAATCTCTGCTACTATCCGTACTCTACTGCTGTATGTACATAATGCAGCAAGCATACAGCATGAAACGGTTGGTCCATAGTAGGGTAGATCATAGAATTGTAGAATAACAGAGTTTCAAGGGGCCTCCTGGGTCATCTAGAAGTTGGTAGAAGTTGGTGGGTATGTACTTACCATGAGGGATTGAGGAGATCATGACAGCATGAACATATCACTTCTGGCATGAACTGTTGGAACTGTTGACATCGCATCAGGGTGATGCTCTGGTGAACATCCCAGAACTCCTAAAGGCAAATTCCACAATGCCCATGCTTCTGTGTTGTGCCGGAAATGATGCCATTGTGTCAAGTAGGTATCTGCTGTGGCTGCACCTACCTTTACTAAACAAACATAGTTCTTTCTTTCAAGGTGGTAGTAGGAACCGATGTTCAACATTGACTTTTTGGGATTGAATCTTGACAATGCCTGGCTAATCTTCAAGTATGCACCTTCACTGCATCATCCTCACCCTCTCGCCTTCTCCATAAAGAAACACACTGATCTGATTTTTCCAGATGCTCCCAAAGACGTCCACCTTGCCATTGAAAATGACCACCGTCCCATAAAGGAGAAAGACACCGTCAGACTAAACTGTTCGTTCAGCCACAGTAATCCACGTAATCACATCTGGTACATATGGCATAAGGATAAATCAACTCTATCCAATCAAGAACGCTTGCTGGTCTTCACTGCAGAATTAGAACATGCTGGTAATTTCACATGTCAAGTCTGCAATACCATAAAATGTGTTTCATCTCAGCCAGTCTCTGTGGATATACACTGTGAGTAACTCCACTTAATGTACTTCTTGAAATCCCTGAAACCCCTTTCACTGTTAAATAGAAAACATTCACAGCAGGTGGGAGGGAGAGAACAGGAGGAAAGTGTTTTCAGGCACCGAAGCCTGATCTGGGCAAGTGCATAGCTCAGGAACTCCCCTTCTTATTAATGTTGCAAGTGCAGGGAACCACAGGCAGAGCACATGGCAAAGCCAGTGTGCAAGATAAAACACTGCCATTCGGTGTAACATATGCAATACTACGATCCCCTCCAGGATTGACTTCTGTAACCCACTCTACATGGGCCTACCCTTGTCCTTGACCCTGAAATTGCAGCTGGTGTAAAATGCAGCAGCCAGGATCTTCACTGGAAAACCTTGGAGGACCCATATCCAGCCTGTGCTGAGGCAGCTGCATTGGTTGCCAGTTGCATCCCAGATCAAGTTCAAGGTCTTGTATTTGACCCTTGTGGCCCTTTGCCTGATGCTCCCTGTAGGGCCTTGCTTTCTGCAGGTACTGACCTGTTGGTGATTCTGGGTCCATGAGAAGCTTGCCTGGCCTTGACCAGGGGCAGGGTCTTTTCGGTCCTGGCCCCGACCTGGTGGAATGAACTCCCAGAGCTGCTAAGAGCCCTGCAGGAACTTTCTCGTTTCTGCAGAGCCTCTAAAACGGAGCTCTTCCGACAGGTCTTTGATTGAGACCAGGGCATGGGTGATCACAGGATGTAGGATCTTCTCATCCAAGAACATTTGGCACCCGTGGGGACTGGGACCCTGAGGTGCTGATGGAGAGGGGGACATGGGAAGTGGAGGAGGGGCTTTTATTTTTCTCATTGCCAGAGTAGGTTGTTATTAGATTTTTATGGGATTTATATTTTACTAGTCCAAAAGCCTGTGTTGCATCTAGGAATGCAATGGGTACTAGCAGTGGGCTCCCTGTACAGCGTGTGCACTGCCCTACCTGAGTACGCTACTGGCGGTACATCCAATGTCCCCACTGGCAGCTGGCCTGCAGGGCTAGGTAGCAGCCGGGTCGGGTGGCATGGTGTCCTGGGTACCATAGGAGTATCAATTGCTTTTCTTTTGGTTTAGGTTTGGTACAGTATTGAATAGGCACTCATTGGTTGCTTATCTGTGACTGCATTCTTGTGGCATAAAGTGGGCTATAAGTACCAAAGATTAACAATGTCACAGTGTCAATGTCAGGAACTTTTTTAGGATGCTTGTCTTGATTATGGTCAATCAATAAAGAAAAGAGTGTCTGCTCTAGATGTTAGTAGTGATTTGGACTCCTCCTTTGAATCCAGCTACAATTTCCCTATCACATGGTATAGAAGTCAAATGTTTTATAACATGGAATTTCATAAAGGATTTATGATGTGAATTGTGATCTGTCATCTGGTTCGAATTACACAGGAAGATCATTCAAACCAAATTATTTTGGAGAATTTCATGGTATAGAAACTGATGATAGAGTACTGGGGGGGGGGAGGGTAGACAGGACCAATTATGGGTGTGCAGAGGAGAGGAGTGCTATTGACTCAGCAGGATTCCAAATCTGCACATGACTGCTTGGTTTCTTATTAGTTGTTAGAGGGGTGGGTTAAGAGGGTGGGCATGGGTTGGTATGGGTTGAGTGGATGGGTGCTTAGATTTAATCAGTACAGCTAAGTTTGTTTCAGTGGTTGGGACTCAGTCTCCCTTTTTGTGCTCTGCTGTAGACAGCCTCAGTCTGTTCCACCTGTGGGCACCCCTGGTGGGGTTACCTATGGAAGTTCTGCAGATGGGTAGAAATGGGGGTAATGGGGAAGGGACCCTGCCCAGGGCAAAGATTCCAGTTATTCTGGGCCAAGGGAGATATAGTGATGGGAGGAGATTCAATAATAGGAGGGCAGTGAAGTACATAGGTCCAATAAGTCAGTGGGTTTCCTATGGCTGGTGGCCTGGTCAATATATGCGCTGCCCTTCAAATCTTCATCCCATCCCCAGAATTGGGGGAGAGAGGGCTAGAGTGGAACCATTGTTGATGCTTTGCAATTCCAGGTCAATTAACAAAAAGACCTCAACCTTGAGGGACTATTTCGCGAAGGACGAGGTTGACCTGGCTTACATGACTGAGAGCTGGGTGCGGGAAGGCAAGACAGTCACCTTGAATGATCTGGCTCTACCCAGTTTCTTGGTCCTACATCAGCATCAGCTCTATGGTAGGGGAGGAGAGGGTATGGTGATCCTGGTCTGGGAGACCGTTCCCTTCAGCGCTCTCCCTGCACCATTGATTCTGGAGGTTGAATGCTTCAGTCAAGGATGGGAATCAGTGGCAATCTGGGTGGTGTACCGCTCATCTACTTCACCCTCGGATTCCCTGCCAGGCCTGCTGGAGGGGGCAGCTGTTTGGACATTGCATTACCCCAAATTATTGATTTTGGGGGACTTCAATGTCCATGTGGGCATGCTGTCTCCAGGACTTGGTTCTGGATCTGGTGTCTGCCATGGAGATAGTTGGGTTCTTGTAATTTGTTGCCAGTCCTTCCCATCAGGCTGGCCATACCCTCTATTTAATCCTTTGTTCAGGAGTAGAGGTAGATCTAGTGGTGAATAACATTGTTCCATGATCAGACCACCATGCCCTGAAGGTCTGAATAAGGATACCACCCCCTCCCCGTTTTGGTGACGGACATATTTTAATCTGCCCATGGAGACTTATGGAATCCGAGAGATTCCTGAATGCCCTGTGGGACCCGATGCCCTCCAGCGTCTTGTTAGCAGCCATTGTGGAGGACTGCCAGTCCTGTCTAATGGCTGCCTTTGATGAGATTGCTCCTTAGTGCCCTCTCAGCCTTCACCTCAAACAAGCTCCTCAATGTTCCGAGGAGCTTCAGGAAGAGAGAAGGAGGTGAGACAGCTAGAGCGAGTGTGGAGAAAGACTCATGACGAGGTGGCAAGGACATCGCACGGTTATGAAGACATATGATGTAGTGGTGAAAGTGGTGAAGCATGACTTTTATGCCATGAAAATCTGTCTGCTGGCTCTTGACCGGTGATACATTTTAGGGTAATTAGGCTTCTTACCACCTTTGAGGAAGATACCAAAATATTAGTCAATTGGATTTGCACTGTGAGGCTTTAAGGAACTATTCTATGGACAAAGTCTTGTCACTCTGCAGGGATCTACCTGCCATGTTTGATACAGATTGTGCACTGGAAGCTCTGTGGCCATCATGGGAGTTAGTATTTGATGGCTTCAGATGGCTCTCATTAACTGAAGTGGACAAATTTCTGGGGTCAGTGTGGGCAACCACTTGCTCCTTGTATCCCTGCCTTTCTTGGTTACTCAAATTGGGTCACCAGCAGATGGGTGGTCTGTTAAGGGAGATTGTGAACCTCTCCCTTAAGTGGAGTGGTGCACACTGTCTTGAAAAAAACATTGCTGGACCCGGAATTCTACCAGCTACCATATCTCATACTATGTTTCTGGGAAAGGTAGTTGAGTGGGCTGCAGTTCCTGGCATTTTTTGAAGAAACTTCATCCAGTCTGGCTTTTGTCCTGGCCACAGCGTGGAGACTGCGCTGTCTACCCTGATGGATGATATCTGGTACAAGGTGGGCTGGGGAGGTTCAGCCATCCTCGTGCTTGTAGATCTATCAGACATATTTGATGTGGTCGATCACAAGTTGTTGGCCTACTGCCTCACCGGGGCCGAGATTAGGGGGGACTGTGATGAAATGGCTGGTCTCCCTTCTCCAGAACCAGACTCAGGGTGTTGCAGTGAGGGAAATGTTGTCTAGCCCCTTTTTGCTCCCATGTGGGGTACCACATGGGGCGATACTGTTCCCCACACTTTTTAATATCTGTATGCACCCTCTAGCCCAGCTAGTCCTGGGCTTTGGGCAGGGGCATCACCGATATGTGGATGATACCCAGCTTTACCTCCTAATGGATGGACAGCTAGACTCCCCCCAGAAACATTTGCCAGTTGTTTGGAAGCAGTGGCTGGATGGCTCAGGCAGAGTGAAACTCTACCTCCCCAAGACAGAGGTCCTGTGGCTGGGTAGAATGGGACAGGACCAAGAAGCACATCTCCCCTTCCTGGACTGAGTCCAAATGACATCTGCACCAGTTGCAGGGTTTGGGGGTGATCACTGATGCCTCCCTCTCAATGGAGGCTCAGATCATGAAAATAGCCCAAACTGCGTTTCTCCATGTGTTCCAAGGATGGCTACTTGTGCCAAGGATGGCATGCTTAGGGCAGAGAGCTTGAACAGAATGTTAAGCAATGTGTTAAGCCACAACTATGTTGTATGCCCTGGATTTGCAAATTGGAATAGGCAAGGAGAGGTGTGCACATATTTTTTTTTCTGAATTACCATGCCTGTGTATGTCCAGTGTCCTCATGGAGTATTTTGTTTCTGTTCCCTCTCCTTACAGATGCCCCCAAAGAGGTCAAAGTTGTGCAAGAGACAAAAAATCCAATTCACGAAGGCAACTATGTTATATTGAGGTGTGAAGCAACAAAGGCAAACCCCAAAGTTGACAGCTACAGATGGTACAAAAATGGGGAGCCACATCCAGATTCTGTAGCTGATCAGCTGAGCATCTATCATTTGACTTCTGCAGATTCTGGCACATACTGGTGTGAGGCCACTAACAGTGTGGCGATTTCCCGCTCCCAAAAACTCACACTGGATGTCTATTGTGAGTAAGAGCATGAAAGGAACTTAGAAACAGGCTGACAATAAACCTTGAGAATATTATTCTTTTGCTCTAGGCTCTAGGAATCAGTCCTACCTATTTTACTCTTAAGGGCAATCCACTGATGTTTTGGTGTCTTAGAATGGCTCTGGCCCCCAATGGCACATGTATGGTTCAAATAGGAGCTGGTGCTTTGCCCTAGAATTGAAAACTCCTTGTGAACAAATGAGATTTAGTGGTTTAGTTGCTGGATTAGGAGGATGGGGCTGGGTTCAAATCCCCACTCTGACATGGGCTTATTATTGCCTCCCGGTCACAGGGTTGTTGTAAGAAAAAATGGGGAAGGGGAAATGCACTGAGCTTCCTTATCATGAAGAACACAAGCAATTTGATTCTTGGCCTAGTCATGGACCGTTTATGCACTGGAGGTTTCATGCCGGGCTGCAGGTTGTCCCACCTCTTCTTGCACCCACATAGAGTAGCATTTGGCCTGGTGCACCTCATCCACCCCCGATTTGTGCTCCTGCATGGGAGCTGGGGCAGTGAAGTTCCCAGTGCATAAACGGTCATGGAAAGGCAAACAAGGAGATTTATTTAGAAGAAAGAATCAAGTCTACTTCACATGAATATGGCAATAGTGTTCAAGAACCACCCCATTTCAGATTGTGGGTGGAGTATTCCACAAGTGCTTCTCCATGTGAAAAAAAAAATCCCCATGTGCATGGAAAACCAACAGATCATGGTAAAAATATTCCTTGGCAGTTTTATTGCCTCTGTATGAGAGGCAATTTTGTCTTTTTGTGCGGGGAACTCCACACCTAACTTCCAATCCTGGGGTTATGCATAATCTATTTTCTAGGAGATGAGTCTCCTGGAGTTTGAATGAGTGCTACCCTGGGGGCTTAGTTTCACTGAGGCAGGCTCATGGCTTAACGGTGGAGCGTCTGTCTCGTATATGGAAGGTCACTGTTTTAAGCCCTGGAATCTCCAGTTTAAAATACCAATCAGGAAGCAGGTGATGTGAAAGAAGACAAAATATTTATTTATGTATTGAAACATTTATTCCTCACACTTCCTCAAAGGCTTACGATAGTAGTTAAAACCAAAAGTGAAATGACCAACCCCACATCTGTACCTTAAAGATGCCTGCCATTCAGACTCCCTAGGAAGCCCTGTTAAAGAAGCATGCCTTGCAGAACCTCCAGAAGATCACCCCCCTCACCTCTTCAGGGAATCCATTCCACAGAACCATAGCCATGGTGGAGAAGGCTCAGGCTCTGGTTGATGCCAACCTAATGATGGAAAAGGTCCAGATTTTGGTAAAGAATCAGTAATTTGAGGGAACGGGGAAGTTACAATAAGAGGGAACAGCTACAGGAAGTGACTTGGCAGAGGAAAGAAAGAGAAAGAAAGGGAGAGAGAGGTAAAGAGTTCAGGATTTATTTCATCAAGACTATTCCTTATTATCTCTCTCTCAGTTAAAAACTACCCATTTGACATGGGCCTTTTCTCCACAACCTCAATGAACCAACGATGTGACTCAGTAGAGGGAAGCTTCCTGCATTTATATCCATATCCATATCATGAGGCTGATTTGATTTATGTCTTCCTTTCAATCGGCTTGTCTTGAAATGATGTTCAAAGCCCTAGGCCAAATGGTGGGTTACACTGAATGGCTCCTTCTCTTCTCTTGGACAGACAGACCCTGTAATGTCAGTCTGTCTCTGGAGAGGCAGGCAGTTGTGACAGAGGGAACAGATGTCTCACTGCTGTGTGCTGCTGACGCCAACCCACCTCCTTATAATTTTGAGTTGTACCGAGGCGAAGAAAAGCTGAAGGAGGGAAATGGCCGATTCCTGACTCTCCAAAAAGTTCAGGTCGAAGATTCGGGGGAGTATCATTGCAAAGCATACAACACAATTTCCGTGGGCAAATCGCAGCCCCTGATGCTCTCTGTGTCCCGTGAGTAGATATCAGCATCTGAGTTCCACACTGAGATATTAATATGGGATGTTGGATGAACATCCATCATTAAGCTGGTTGCTAGGTTAAATTGTTGGCTGGAGCTGGCATGAGCTTTTCACGGCCTAGAACGAAAGCTGCTTTCAGATGTAGTCCTTGCAAGCCTGTTTTCTTTCTTATGTTGTGCAGACAGCAAAGCTACCAAACTGAAGCATGGCATGATAGGCGTTGGCACCATTCTAAGTTTCATTTTCATGTTGGGCCTGCTCATCTTTGTTCTGAAGGCATGGTGAGCAATATTCTTTCTATGTGGGTACATAAGGGGGCGAATGTTGATTGAAGGAGATATAAACTACCACCTAATCACAGCTTTCTTATGGGAACCCTCTAGGGTTTTCAAGGCAAGAGATGTACAGAGGTGGTCTTCCATTGGCTGCCTAAATTTCCTAGGTGGGTTAACCCTGCTTAGCTGTTGAGGTTGGGCCATCATGGGCCATCCAAATCAGGGTGACATGTCCAAGGTGACATTTTTCTGTTCTCCTGGCCTCCTTGGCTGTACCACATCACTATGAAAAACTGTTGGGGTAGATAGGTTGTGTTCCCCAGATGCCAGGGCTTTGTCCTGATGCAAAGAAGCCTTCTCTTCTCTTGATGCAATAGACTTCTTGCATCTAGAGAAGACACCTAGTGGCTGAGGAAAGTGACAATGGATCCAGCACATTGTGTCACATGAGGGCCGCTCACTATATCAGTTCACAGTTCACATGAGGGCCGCTCACTATATCAAAGAACCGCCGTGATCTCCCAAATGCAGGCTGAACTTTACTTGGACAGGGGGCCCTTCCCAGCATCACTGTATTGCCAGATCAAGATTCATCTGCTGATTTTCTGCAGCTGTTAAAGGCAATTTATGAAACAGGGCAAGCAGGGGCTGTCATTTCCTCTGGTCCACTCACAGATACAGTTGCAAACTGCCTAATCGGTTTCCTACACCAAAACTGGCAGTTGCAGGTTTCCTTGGCACAGAGCTAAATAATATTGCCTGGTAGTTTCTGCAAACCAAACTTCTGTAGATAGGACAGCTAGTTACACCAGAGAAACAGCATGGAAAAGTGGTTAGACCCTTATTTTAATCTTCACTCTTTTTATTGAGGACTCATCGGAATCAGGTCCAGCAGCAGCCCCTGGGAAATTTGCTACCATACAGCTTGCATGCCACATTCAGGACTGGCTGCTTGCAAGCATTCAACAGCAGCCACCCCATGACAACCAGTTGAGTGGAGGGGGCAGAAGTATGGCAGTAGGATCGGGAAGATTCAGGTTTGAATCTTCACTTTGCCACTGTGAGAAAATTCGATTTCTAAATGAGCAACCTCATAGAATGAAAGTTTATTTAAGAAAAATGAAAGCATCAGCAATGAAGGCATAGTCAGGACTGAGGTACAAAGCTTAACACAGGCAATATAGGGGTTCGCTTCCCCCTCCCCTGGGAATTCAAACCAGGCACAAATCAAAAGGGTCAAAACATAGAGATAACTATTTAGCCATCCAAACAACAGGTCTGGTAACTAGGGGTCCTAACCAAAGGTAGGGGGGGGGGAATGTGAAGGGAGGCTAAGGAGTCATAAAACATTGTAGCAGGAAATGACCTTGGGGTGTCAAACCAAAGCATCTGGGTTGCATCAGGGCAAGACAGCTCAGAGCAACACTTTAGCAAGCAACAGAATCATAATGGAAACAGAATAAAATTATGGGGGATTCTGACAGCTGCAGAAGCTCGCTGTGTGACCTGCCTCACTGGGTTGTCGTGAGAATAAAATGACAGGGAGAGGGGAATGATGGGAACTGCACTGGATCTCCATGAGGAAAAAAGGCAGGGTAGAAATGGAGTAGATCAGTGAATGTTGGCAGCTCTACGCCTAGGTCAGCTTCCACCCCACAGCAAGGCACTCTTGATAGGCTGGATCCTGAGGATGTGCCCCACTTTGCTGGAGGGAAGGGGTCTGTTCAGCAGGGCTAGTAATTTCTCACATGTCTTTCAAAACACACAGGAAGAAAAAGAGGGGATCAGGAGTTTCCAGGACAGAGCACTCTGGCTCGTTTTTTGTGAGGAAGGTGAAGTATTATGTTGGATTGGTTCCATTTACAACTTGGAAGGGGAGCTGCTGTGATGGTTTAAAAGAAGAGAGCATGCACTGGCATCCCAGGTTGAGGAATTCCCAGAAATGTTCAGCCATCGCCCAGAGAGGGTGGAATCTGGGGAGAGAACAAAAGTCAGTGGGGATGTGATGTCATTCTAGGACTTTGGTATCTCCTAGACTCTATGGTATACCATAAAGTCTGCCCTCCAAAGGTGTCATTTTCTCTGAGGGAACTAATCTCTGTCATCTGGAGATCAGTTGTAGGACCAGGAGAACTCCAGGCCCTACCTTGAGTTTGAAAACCGTCATTATCTATGATGTGGCCACTGGTTGTAGCAGAATTGATCTACTGAGGCCCACCAAAATTAGACTGGTGTGTCCCCCTATCAATCACTATGTTAAAGCTGAATTGTAGACACAAAAGCAAGGCCCACTTTACCCTGTACACCAACCTCCTCTTGCTGATAACCTTCCTTCGCTGCAGCCTTCCCGTGAAAGCCTGGCCAATAGGGCCAAACACTTGATCTGCATGCAATAAACAGAGGCCTCCCATGCAAGAGGACAAACAATGTGTCTCATTGTGACTTAGCCCAAGCCGGAACAGCTGTGCAACAACCAAGTCCCAGAAGGAGCTGTCAACTCCCTTGCATCCCTGGACGAGGGTTCAGAAGAAGCCGTCAGCTACGCAATGCTTCGCTTCCCCCCTAGTGTTTCCGAGGAGCAGGTTGTTTATGCCAGGTATGGGAGAGGAGATGCTGAGGCATTCCCAGAGAGGCGGTTGATAGAAGGCTATGAGAAAATGCTTGAACTGCTGGACAGGCGGCAGGATATCAACAGAGAATGGCAGATCTTAGCAAGCAGGGCTTGTTTCAGTTTGCCAAAATTCTGTCTTCTATAGCAGAATTCAAGTCACGGAAGCCAGTTGACTAGCTAGAGCAGGGATTGACTAGCTAGAGCAGGAGTAGTCAAACTGCAGCCCTCCAGATGTCCAGGGACTACAATTCCCATGAGCCCCTGTCAGCAAATGCTGGCAGGGGGTCATGGGAATTATAGTCCATGGACATCTGGAGGGCTGCAGTTTGACTACCCCTGAGCTAGAGTGTCCAACTATGCAAGGTAGGCCAGGTTCCTGTCTTTGCAACGTTCTCCTCATGTCTAACCTACTGCACAGTGGGGCGGTGAGAACTGGATAGGGCCTATGTGTACTGCCATAATGTAATAAATTTGCAAATACATTATGGAGTGAGGCTAGGCCCAATTGTGTAGAGCATCTGAGGTCCCAAATTTAGTCCCTGGCATCTTCAGTTCAATGGTAGATAGTGATATGGAAGAGGTGATCTGGTAAGCAATTTCAAGTTTCAAAGCAATTTCAAAGCAATTTTAAAGGCTGCCATATAGAGGATGGAGTAGAGTTGTTCTTTCTCGCCCTGGAGTGACAGACCAGAACCAATGGAATGAAATTAATGCAAAAGAAATTCCGTCTAAGCATCCAGAAGAAGTTCCTGACAGTTAGTGAGGTTTCTCAGTGGAACAGTCTTCCTTGGGAGGTGGTGGGTTCTCCATCCTAGGAGATTTTTAAACAGAGGCTGGAGAGCCATCTGATGGAGAGGCTGATTCTGTGAAGGCTCACGGGGGTGGCAGGTTACAGTGGATGAGTGATAGGGTTATGAGTGTCCTGCATGGTGCAGGGGGTTGGATTAGATGACCCACGAGATACCATCCAACTCTATGATTCTATGATTCTGTGACTTCAGAGACTGCTGCCAGTCAGAGTTGGCAATACTGACCTTGATAGACCAAGCTCAGCATAAAGCATTATGTTATGTTTGTGTTTGTGCAGATATGGAAGTAAATCTGGGCTTAAATTAATAAGAGCCTTTCTTTTTTTCTTATGGTTTCTTCCTAATCCAAATCTGTGATTCCTTACAGGGTCAAAGCTCCAAAAGTTGCACTGGATCCCACAAGTGAAGAAGTGGTCTACAGTATGGTAAAGAAATCTGGAGTCTCCTCAATGGTACATGTCAGACTTAAACCAGAGTTCTCAAGAGTGCAACACAGAATCCTTACTTCCTTACTCCTCCTCCCTTTGTAGCAGATGGAAAGTAAGAGAGAGGCCAATGCAAGTTAAAGGCTCAGGTGGTTGACTGCGAAAAGGTTCAGTATCGCTGCAGTTCAGACACATATTTCTGGTACTACACCGAATTTGGTTGCCACCCTATATATAATTCATGTCAAGAGTTGTAAAGTTTAGAGTGATGGGTTTTTTTTTGGTATCCACACAATGTCATGACCAGTGTTGACTTCTGGTGATGTCATGGGAGATGGAGAGATAGATCTTAATTTCCTCCAACTCTGGGGTTAGAGCTGGGTGTCAAATGAATACAGCAAGGCAGGAGAAGTCATAGCTGCATCTGCTGTGGGAGTTGTGGCTAAGTAGGGGCTTAGTAGTTATCATGTTAGGCTTGGAAGACCTAGGTTCAAATCCCCACTGTTGCTCTTCATCCAAATCACAGCCAGCTTGGTGTAGTAGTTAGGAGTGCAGACTTCTAATCTGGCATGCCGGGTTCGATTCTACACTCCTCCACATGCAGCCAGCTGGGTGACCTTGGGCTCGCCACGTCTCTGATGAAGCTGTTCTGACCAGGCAGTGATATCAGAGCTCTCTCAGCCTCACCCACCTCACAGGGTGTCTGTTGTGGGGAGAGGAAAGGGAAGGCGACTGTAAGCTGCTTTGAGACTCCTTTGGGTAGAGAAAAGCAGCATAGAAGAACCAACTCTTCTTCTTCAGTGATATCATGGCTCTCTCAGTCCCACCTCCCTCACAGGGTGCCTGCTGTGGGGAGAGGAAAAGGCGAATGTAAGCCATTCTGAGCCTCCTTCGGGTAGAGAAAAGCGGCATATAAGAAGCAACTATTCTTCTAAAATGGATGAAGGGAGATCTGTGTTTGGGAAGAGACTATGGCTCAGTGGTAAAGCTTCTGCATGTTCTGCAGAAGATTTCATGTCTAATCCCCTGAATATCCAGTTGAACGGATCAGATAGGAAGTAATGTGAAAGTCCTCTGTTTGAGCCACTGGTGAACCACTGACAGTTTGAGTAGATCATCCTTATATTCATGCGTCTGATTCAGTAGAAGAAAAATAAATAGTAGAAGAAGAAGAGTTGGTTCTTATATGCTGCTTTTCTCTACCCAAAGGAGTCTCAAAGCGGCTTACAATCACCTTCCCTTTCCTCTCCCCACAACAGACACCCTGTGAGGGAGGTGGGGCTGAGAGAGCCCTGATATTACTGAAGAAGAGAATTGGTTCTTATATGCTGCTTTTCTCTTCTAGGAGTCTTACAATCGCTTTCCCTTTCCTCTCCCCTCTCTGTACACCATTCTGAGTTCCCTTGAAGAACTGTAGGATGACAGTACGGTGGATAGCCATGCTGCTAGAAATGGGAAGTTTCTCGGGGACACATTCTGGCAAGCTTTGCAAGAATATTTTTTTAAAAAATAAATCACTTCTTCATTGGCTGTATCACAGAGCAGATTTGGAAGCCCAGCAAATGACTATAGGGCTACGGGAACACACAAATCAAAAACTGCAGAAGCTTAGCATTGGGAGCTCAGGAACATTAGATGGACGATCTAACAGAAAGATTCAGAGTGACAAGCAAATATTTTGGTGCTGTTTTTTTTTTTTTTGACGTTCAGTTCCAGTCTAAAGCAACCAGGCATACCAAGTTCTTCTGTTGTGACACAATTTCCTCTTTTCGGATGCTCTCTTATTAATTCACATGAAACTTTACCCTTTAAATAAAAACTATTTGTCTAAATAAGATAAAAATATGTTTCCTTTTCACGGCCCAGATAGTATCTCTACAGAGCGTAGCAGGCCCAGGGGACTCAGCTTGTCACCAAGAGCTCTACAGAAGTTTTCACCTCATTTTTTTTTCCAGTTCAGCATCTCTGTGATTTTATCAGCTTTGTGATAAGGGGGAATTTGGCAAATTAGGGGATTTGAGGTGAGGCTCAAAGGGAGTCTTTGGGTCTCTGGCTGTGCAGCTTTGGAAGCTGTTGGAGCAAAGAGAAATTATGGATACCAAAACCACCCATCAGACACCCCTCCAAACCGTACTTATATTAATTATAGAATGATTTTTTGAGCTTAACAGCACCTTTAAGACCCACAAAGCTTTATTCAAGTTGTACGTTTTCATGTGAACAGTGGGAATGTGCAAAAAAGAGAGGGCTTTTAAAATTTTGGATCAATTTCACCTGAATCGATGTGGGTAAACCCAAATCCCCTAATCCCTTTATCAACATAGGACATCAGGCTAAGGCGATTCAGCTCCATTATAGCCTAGGGGGCCATTAAAGTCAATGGAAAAGGAGGCCTTTACGTCTGTTACATCAAAAATCACAGAATCAGGTGTGGTTCAAGTATTCATAGGGCCTGTAGCACTAGAGTTAGTTTAAGGATTTGCAGTCTCTTCCAGGTGCAGATGTCCTTCCTCCTTTGGATTTTCTCTTCCCCCACCATGCCTCCAGCGCAGGCCATGTGCAGAGGTTGCTGATGATTGGTTGTCGTGTGTCAGGAATAGCCCCTTTGACTTCCTGTTCTTCCATCTTAACATCCAAATTAGCTAAAGAAGAACCTGTGGTTGCCTTCAGCTGCCATCCCTTCTCCAAATCTGCTGCAGGAATTGAACAGGGGAGGGAGGAGGGGGGAGAGATGCTTGCAAAAAGGCATTGAATGTTGTGAATAGGCTCCACGGGCAATAAACATTAACATGGCTTAGATAGTTAAGTTAGTAAAGCACTTGCCTCTGTAATTACAACCTTATGAATTCAATGCTGGCTGCAAATCTTTACCCCCCCCCCCCCATGTAGGAGTTTTTTTTTTCTTTTTTCAAAAGTAAAAAAGGCTAAAAAATATAAAAGGCGTATTTTAAAAACACGAGCTGTTCAAGAGCAAACAAAATCATGTGTGGGAGAAAATAAAGATCCACAGCCAGCCTTGAAGTCATAAGGCTGTTATCTGAAGTTAAGTGCTTTACTAACCGAGCCACCTAAGCTGTGTGGAGGTTTACTGCCTATGGAGCCTATTGACAACATTCACTGCCTTTTTGCAAGCATTTCTCCCCCCTCCCCTCTTCCCTATGAAAAGGTGCAGCCAATTGGGAGATGGCAGCTGAAGGCAACCACACTTTCTGATATGAGTGCTTCTCACATGACTTTTGGAGCCTGGAAAAGCAGGAAAAAATACTTCTACAGCCCAAAAGTCTAGACACAATGAAGCCAGTGCTGAATAGGAGGAATAGGAAGTCAAAGGGGCTGCTCCTGCTGTACACCAACCAACCCAAAATAGAAAAATTCAACCAGTTGGCTATTAAAAACATTAATCTGTTTTTGTTTATAATTGTTTCAATTTATTCAAAAATATAACTTCAACAATTAATATTCAATAGATATTGTTATATCTGTGATGTTATATGCATGAAAATATAAATCAAACCAAAAAGAGTTCCGGATCAATACAATTTTTTCTCAATATCCCATTTTCAGTGTTTTCTTCTTCTTCAGTGTTTTTTCTCAAACAAATTATTACAACAAATATTAGTATTTACATGTGTAATATTCCCTTACATAAAGCTAACAAACTTCCTTCTACTTCTAAATGAGTCGTGTCTCACAATCATCAAGTATTTCTGTGAGAAAATATACAAATCCAGAGTAAAACTTTCTGTGCAAATACATAGCAAAACACGTCAACACAGCCATCATTAAGGTGCCTCCTGCTGGTTACAGCCTCGGGGACTGTTTATGTGGTAAGAAATGGTTATGCAACTGGCAGGAGCCAACTTGCTGTCATGTTTGGCTATGTATTTGCACAGAAACGGATTACTTCTTTGATAGCCAACTGGTCGAATTTTTCAATGTTAGATACTTCTAGGTTGTGCGATTCGGCTGCTTCGGTGGCCATTCCATCCGGAGGGAATGGCCGCTGAAGCGTCCGAATCGCACAACCCTAGATACTTCCATTTGACCAGCCCTCTTTTGCGCACACCAACCAATCAGCAGAAACCAGCTCAAAAAAAAAAAAGAGGGGTGTGTGTGAGGGAATATTGCCAATCAGATTTTTCTTATTAGTGTGCAGAATTAAACTGCAATTTGTAAGAGAAAATCCAAAAAAGGAGATAGGTGCAAAGTGCAGGACCAGATGCAAACAGGATGTGGGTGAAAGAATTACTGCTTCAATTCAGTAAAAACTGAAATTAAACTCTGAATGCAGACAATGCCCAGGTAAAAATACTGTCCACTTATCATAACGGAACTGACCCCTCTTTTGTGCCTCTTTGTTTCATTTGTCTGCTTTCCACAGTGCAGTCAGTTGTAGCATGGATTCTTGCTGGAAGTTTTCAATAGACCTTTTATCAGTACTGTATAAATCATTGATACAAATAATATACCCAGAATGTGGGTTTACTGATAGCCTAATACTGTCAAAAAATTCAGTCTACGGAAATGAAAAAGGACATGAAAATAAGGCGTCACAGTTTCCATTTGTGTAGGGGAGAAGTGAACCGTCCTTAGCCGAGCTAGAAAATGAGCATTTTGCATGGGGGAGGAGATCTATTTTAACCAAGCTGAATTTTTTATTATCTTCTTCTGCTCTAGGGAGACACCAAGAATGACTATGAGAATGTGGTGGCCCAGAAAGAAGAGGAAGTGCATTACTCCTCCCTGGTGAACCTGGCCCCGCGGCCCTGCCCCACCTACAGAGATTCAGAGACTGATTCGGAATCAGAGGAGAGCATCCAATACGCATCTCTCAAGCACTGACTCTGGGGGAGCAGTGGAGAGCTGAAGAGCTTCTGAATGGACTCCTGGGTCTATATTGCAGCTACTTTCCAGCAGCCTGGAGACATAGTAGGCGGGTGGAGGGCTGGCAGAGAAAATTTCCCTGGACTGGGAGACTCGGTCCATCAACATCACTATTGCCTACTCAGGTGGGCAGTAGCTCTCCAGGAGCATTTCCGCACTAAAAACTTTGCTGCCCTGACTCCCGTACAGGAGCACAAATATGGGGCGGACAAGGTGTACTGGACCAAGTGCTCCCCCGTGTGGGAACAGGATGAGGCGGGGTAACCTGTCTCATCTCAAACTCCAGCCTGCAGCCTGGTGCAAATCCTCCAGTGAGGAAATGGTCCAGGTCTCAGGCAAAGACTTTCCACCTGGTCTTTTTAGCTGGAGATTCTGGGGACTGAAACCGGTGCCTTCTGCACTTCAATCCAGGCTGAGTCAGTTTTGCATGTGGCAGCCAGGACAAGAGTGGTAGAATGTGTGTGGGGGTAGTGATGCTCTGGGAGGGCTTTGGGAGTTCTGGCCCTGCTGCTGATCCTCCTGTTGGCCCTTGGGTTTTAGCTGCTGTGCTACACAGAGTGCTGGACTAGGATCTAACCTGGTTTCTCTTCTATGCTTGTGTGTGCGCTTGGGCAGTGGTGGCAGCTTTCAACTTCCTACATCTCAGCACAAGATAGTGATGGAGACAGTTCCCATGTTGTATCTGTTCTGTGTGTTCTTGCTGGCAAGCACTACTTATACTTTCCCCAACCTGACAACCTTTGGAGTGGTGCTTCTCTAATGGTGTCCTGGATCAGCTTCAGAAGGGGCTGGAGGAAAAGGAAGCTATTAGACGCTCTGTGTGGACACATGATGCTGCACAGTGCTGAATACCTGGTCCATCAACTTCTCCACTGTCTACTCAGGTGGGCAGTAGCTCTCCAGGCCTCAGGTAGAGACCTGCCTCCTGATCCTTTTAGCTGGAGATGTTGAGGATTGAAACTGGCATCTTCTGCATGCCAAGGAGACGCTCTACCTCTGAGCCACAGTTCCTCCATAAGGTTAGGCACCAACAGGTCTCATCCATCATTGATCCCCTCTTTCTATCTGAGCAGTTATATCATTCCATAGAGGGAGGATACATGAGGCTTCCCTGCATGGCAGCTCTCAGGCATGGGGGAATCCTAGAAGCATCACCATTGCCTGGAAGGCAACAGTCCCACCCATGAGCTGTGGTTGGGTGGGCAAACCGAGAGGGTAAGACTAAAGAAAGCTGTACTCATTACCCGGTCAGGCAGTTGCTTGGAGGATGCTACCAAGCTGGCAACTCTTCACCTCCCTGAGTAGAAAAGGAGAAGATTTGGCTGTCATAAAGATTGCTAATGGCTGAATAGAATCTCGACTCGTGCATGCAGACTTTCAGGTAGAAAGTCCCCATCTATGAAAAATCCAAATGGCAGAATCAAGGAGGGAGTCAGGATCGAATTTGGTGGCTCATGTCTGGATTTGCAGGGTGATCTGGGAAACGAGAAATAAATCTAGGGGTAAGCATCAATAGTAAATTAGCTCTACCAGGCTGGCCTTTACCAGGTTTTCAAGACTAGTTAGGCAATACCGTACAGTTTTACTTGCTGGTTCAGTAAAATATTGGACATCTGGGATCCTGTGGTATTGCATCTTAACTGCCTTTTCCAGCAGACTGCTTTATGGTAGAATGCTTCTTGTCAGAATGATGGATTTCCAACAGCTTTCCAGCAGTTTTGCAGCAGTGTGTTTTGGTCATATGTAGACTGTTTTCAGGTGTGGGCTAGGCAACTTCCCCTGGAAAGGCTGAAGAGGTGCTAGACCTCAACAACAAAAACAAGTTAGAATAAGATCGCTGTGTTGTTATTTGATTGTAGCAGCCTCTGCTTTGCCCTGGAGCTTCCCTGTAGTACTTGAAAATAAACAGTTCGTATTTAAGTGCAGAGGTGTCTCTTGGGCGGTGTCTGCAGTTTCCAAACGCTGCTTGTTCACATCTCTTGTAATGTGCCAGGTATGTAAACAGGGACATGCTGCAAGCAATTCTCCTGCTCCTCCTGCATGAACGGCCAGAAGCCTCATCGATCAAAGTGTTTTATGGGCTATTAGTGAGGGCAGCAGCGGAGCAAATCAACAAACACTGCAACATGGTGGGAGGGGGGGAGGCTCATCTGTGACTCGAAAGGAGCACAAACAACATCTGTAGTCAGAAGGGGCGTGAAAGCCTATCAATGCTCCTGGTTTAAGGGCCACATTTGTGTCACTTAGGCAGGGACACACCTCTCACGTCAACCTTCCCGCACTTTATGGGACGGCTGTAAATGCTACGACCTTTGCACATAAGCCATGCACTTATGCCATAAATGGTGTGCGATCCTCTCAGAATGTTTTGTGGACAGCAAAGTGGAGGCAAGCAACCTGTGGGGGACAAAGTGCTTCAGTTTTTGGGGAGCACTGTTGATGGAGTAAAATCTGGAAACTTCTCGAGGTCAGAAGATCCCCCCCCCAAGAGGATTATTGCTTCTGAGGCTGCAGGGAAGTCTTAGTGAAAAAGTTCTTGTTGGGTCCCTGCCCTAACGAAATTTACCACCTCAGACTCAAAGCTGCAGAAGAATATCAGGGAAATATCACCTTGTGGGCGGGGAATGTAACGGCCTGCCTCTTTCATGATGGTTTTCTTTAGAGGTGAGGGTTTCCATCAGAGCACGCTTCCGCCCTGATGCGCCAAAATCAGTTTCCTCGCCTTGGCGGAAATGAGTAGGTGGATGTGTCATGTAGCATCAATGCAGTGCGATTGTCATAATGGCTTGTAATCCCCAGCTGATGGTGGGAGGGTCAAAGTCCGGTGGACATGGATTAGAGATCGAAGGAATCGAAGAAAGTGATTCATGACGCTGGAGAAAAAGAAGATGAGCTATCAGGCTCTGGATTTCATAGACAAATGCGGGAAGAATGAGGTCCAGGGGTGAAGAGTCGGAGTAGGGAATAGGTGTAGGAAAGAAAGAGGAGTCTTGGATGAAATGGTAGTGAGGAACTTGGGGTTAAAAACTGTCTTTCAGTCTTTCGCTACCACAAGACAAAGCAATCCGCCACTAAAATCACCTTATAAAACAGTAGAAGACTGATTGATTGGAAATGAAGAATGAAATCCTTAAAAAAACCAAAATACTTTACCGGAACTAAGTCCCTTGGCCAAAGTAGGCTTCCGATCAGATCGGCTTGTGACTTGATCTTCATACCTACCAATGACATTAGCCATGATGGATGGCCCAGTGGAATCTCCAGATTCAGAAATAGTCTATCTGTAACTTCACTTGCTATGGTGGGGGGGACCACAAACAATGGCCTTTGCCTTCCTGCCCTGATTTGGCCTTTGCTGAGTCATCTTAGTTAGACAATGCAGGAAATACGTGACTGTAAGGTAATGGCAGTGTAATGGAATTTTGAGTTTAGCTCCCTGGCCTTGGGACAAGATAGTTACCAGCAATTCCCTTGGATCTATCAGATGGATGCAGTTCTAGATGGTGATATAATTGCTCGGTCCAGAACTGTCCCTCTTTTTAAACATTTCAAGAGAATTCACTGCAGATCTTCACATCTGGAGAGTCTGCCATCCTTAACACTCAGGATGGCATTTACTCATTTAAGGTTCCAATCCTTACCCATAGCAGTGCGTAGTGGTCGGTTCTCCCATCTCCCCCTAATATGAATGCACCTGCAAATGTGATAGGGGAGTGATTGAGGACCTCACACACTATGTAATGGACTGCCCCCTCTATGATGAACCAAGAGGCAAGTTTATTAAAAGAATACTCCCTACCACTTCAGGCCTCTCAAAAACTGAGTATTGTCTGATTTTTATTGTCTGATATCAATGCCTACGTTACCAACAGAGTTGCACTGTTTGCTCTCGCAGCCAGGAAAATCAGGTCCAAATTGTGCAATTAGGATTAAAACCCTAATCATTATGGTTCCTTTTATCTGTGTAACTTTTTATTACTTTTATTACTCCCTGTGATTTTATTAGTTTGAGGTCTTAATTTTAATTGACTTTTGTACTGTACAGTCAATTTACTGGAAATGGCCAGTGGCCGACTAATAAACTAAATCTGAATCTGAATTCCCCTGTAAGAATGTTTCACAGTTGTATGGAGACAGATGGGGCAAGCAGCATATGGCGAGGTGAGAGCCTTCGATCACTGACACAGGCAGTTTTCAAAAGGGTAGCCGTGTTGGTCTGAAGTAGCACAATAAAATCAGAGTCCAATAGCATCCTTAAGACCAACAAAGATTTATTCAGGGCGTGAGCTTTCGAGGGCAAGCACTGTATGTCAGAAATCTTTGTTAGTCTTAAAGATGCTACTGGACTCTGATTTTACAGGCAGCTTTGTTTCTCCTTGTGTTTTTGTAAACTACAACTGAATTCCAGGGGATTGATTGGCTATTTTGACAAAGAATGATCTTTCGATGTATTTGGTTGTATGACGCAGTCTACTAATGTAACAGAACTGATTTTTGCTATATATTCCATGTCATGTAAGAAGTTCATAGTGCTTGCACTCTCAGGCCCTGAATAAATCTTTGTTGATCTTAAAGGGGCTACTGGACTCTGGTTTTATTGTACTCCTTCAGACCAACATGGGTATGCATTTGAATCTATGCTATGCGGACATTTCTTCTAATACAGAAGGACTGTTGTTATGTTTCTGCCATAGGTTATTGACACTATTTGTGTTTTAGCCAGGGGCTGACTGAGCACCCAATTTTTTCCCCTTTCAGTGCAGGAGCCTTAGGGTGAGGAGGACCCATTTCTATTTCCTAGCCATTTGCTTCTTCCTCATTTCGGCTCCCAGGTTAATTCAAGTGTATCCAGAAGCCTGCTGGGCCATGAACAACTTCTGCTTTTTGCTTGGCTTTCCTGGCGTTTATGGCTTTATTGCTCTGGCTCACGGTCACCCCCACTGAACAATCTCTCATGGTCCATTTCATGTTCAGCCCTGCTCGCTTTCCTCACCAGCTGCATTTGTCACTCTGACCACTGACACCGACCCAGAGACATGCCCAGCATGAGACAGAGGATGGATAGAGGGGGAAAGGTAAGCGTCTGATCCTGATGTGATGGAAGTCTTGGAGGTCATCTCTTTGGTGGTCTACGGGGCTACCATAGTGCTGGGGCTGCCCTCCAATGCCCTGGCCCTCTACATCTTCTATTCCCAAGCCAAGATTCGCCTGACACCCAACCTCATCTACATGATTAATCTCTGCCTCTCCGACTTGGTCTTTGTTCTCTTCTTGCCGCTGAAGATGCTGGAGGTGGGGAAAGTGGAGCGGCCCATGCCGAGCTTCCTCTGCCCTCTTTACAACCTTATCCACTTCGGCACCATCTACACCAGCGCCTGCTTCCTGACGGCCGTCGGCGTAGGCCGTTACCTGGCTGCCGTCTATCCCATCCACTACCAGGTTTACAAGAAGGCTTGTTACTCGTGCCTGATCTCGCTGGGCATATGGTGCCTGGTGGGATCTCATGGGCTTCTCATCTTTGCCCTTGAGACTGCCAGAGACATCAACTCCACCCTGTTTGCAGGCAACGACACCTCTTGCTTCAGTGGACTGTCTGAAGCCCAGCTGGCCTTGTTGGCCCCTGTGCGGCTGGAGCTGTCCGTGGTACTGTTCTTCCTGCCTTTGGCCATCACTTCTTTCTGCTATGCCGGTTGCATTCGTGTCTTGGTCGGGTCACACCTTCAGAAACGGAAGAAGTGGCGTGCAGTGAGGGTAGCGGTAGCCACTCTCATAGTCTTCGTCCTCTGTTTTGGCCCTTATAATGTATCCCATGTAGTGGGCTTCATCCAAAGGACAGAGGTTTGGTGGCGTGATGTGGCCGTGCTCCTCAGTGCATGTAATGCTTTTCTGGACCCTCTCATCTTCTATTTCCTCTCTTCGGCCATGGATGATGGGATCACTCGAGTTTGGCTTTCCTTGAGACAGAAATACAGCTCCATCAGGCTGAAGATCACCTTAGCCCATGACAAAGCAAGGAGTCAACAGCCACCTTCTGGTGTTGCCTGAGATGTCTTCTTCTTCACTGTGCTCACAGTGGCCACCAAAACCTCAGGAGAGAAGCAGATGATGCTCTCAGGATTATAACAGTTTGGAAAGGTTACCCAGCACCTGAAATGAAAATAGGATGTGCTGAACACGTGCTGGTATACCTCCTGATGACACCTGTTTTTTTGGCACAGTGTGACAGAGTGTTTGGACTGGATGGGCCATTGGCTTGACCCAACAGGACTTCTCTTGTGTTCTTATGACATATCCAAAGGTCATCTCAAGTATTGATTGGTGTGGCGGTGGTCTAGGCCAAAGAAATGAGACCTCTGATTTTTCTTGGTTATGGTGAACTGTCCAGGGCTCTGAGAAAGATTAAACACAGGTGGGATAATTTGGGATGTTCTATGAAAATGAAGAAGCTAGTCATGGATGCTGGTGGATCAGGAGCTGGGGGATGACAATAATCTTGAGTTGCAAAATGAATTGATCAATCAGGGATAAAGTAGCCATGACTAATTTTCCAGTTTTTACTTTAAAGCAGTAGCAGGAGCAATCCAAATCTGCCTGGAGCAGTGCATGGGGAATTTAATCCTTCCCCTATGTCATTTTCCTGATCTAAGTTTTGGAGGGTGGCCATGCTGGTCTGCATCAGAAGAGCTAAATTTTCAAGATATGAACTTTTGAAGGTCAAAGCTCTCTGCATTTATATCTGATGAAGAGTGCTCATATCCCCCACCTAAATTTAATTTGTCTCCAAAGAGTTATTGTATGGAACTCCAGATTATTCATGTTCTTGGTTGTCTGGAGTCCAATTGTAACAGCAGGAGATCTCCAGGTGCTACCTGGAGAATGGCAACACTAATCATGTGTGGGAAGAAGACCTCCCTAGTCATGCTTTAGACCAGGGGTAGTCAAACTGTGGTCCTCCAGATGTCCATGGACTACAATTCCCATGAGCCCCTGCCAGCGAATGTTGGCAGGGGCTCATGGGAATTGTAGTCCATGGACATCTGGAGGGCCGCATTTTGACTACCCCTGTGACTATTCAGGAAACACATGTAAGCAAACAATCCAGGAAGTGTTTGGGTTATAGTATCTATTAGACTGAAAATATTTCCAGAGTAACCTGGGAGTTATTGATTCTAGAGGAAATGAGTAACCCAACTCTATATGGATCTATGGAACAGGCTTAAATGACTCACCTATGGTCATTCTTCAAAGGGAGAAGAAGGCTTAGAAGTCCTGGACCAGGGCCAAGACCTTGCTCCTGATTCTCCAGGTTTAAATCTCAGAGACTTCAGATTAATGCCTCAAAATGTGAATTAAGTTAAAGGGTTGGTGGGAGAAAGGCTTTTCCTTTATGGATCTGGACCACCACCATATGAGTTACTTATGGCACCATCCCACGCAGAATTACACTCTTCTTCATCCCTTTTAGAGGCAGCTAGTAATAGTTAAGAGCGACAGCCTCTAATCTGGAAATCCAGATTTGATCCCCCACTTCTTCTCCTCATGCAGCCAGCTGGGTGACCTTTAGCCAGTTACAGTTCTCTCAGAACTTTCTCATCCCCACCTCCCTCACAGGGTGTCTATTATGGGGAGAGGAAGGGTGGGCTATTGTTAGCCTCTTGGAGACTCCTTCAGGTAGTGAAAAGCAGGGTACAAGAAACCAGCTGTCCTTCTGCCTCTTCTCTATGAGCTGTGAAGCTCCTAGACTGAGAACAGCATACCTCAAAGACAAGACCCCAGAGAACCAGCCAGAATCACCGCCTGACTTTGGAACTGGATTGAAAAAGTCGGATCAATCACCGATCCCGATATAACCCACAAAGCTATAATGCTGCTGCCACCGCTGGCATCTGAGCATTGGATCCCAGACCATCCTGTGAGGTTTCTTCTCTCCAGAAAAGACACTGCCGGGAATAACCTTGCCCCAGGACATAGACAATGTGCAGCTCAGATATCAATCAATCAATATTTATTCACGGTCATTCAGACCAAAACCCAAATACATGCAGTTAAAACCAAGACAATCCAAAAAGCAGGAAAACTGCCAATGCTATAAAAATGTTAAAAGTCTGACATCATAGTCAGTATTTAAAACATACTTTAAGTTACCAGTTTAAAAAAAAAAATGGCTTTGTACTTATAGGGTTGGATCTCAGCTCAGATAGTTTCATCCTAGGCATTAGCATAACCACTGAGACTGGGCATTGTGTAGCCACTGAGCTGTGAATCTGAGAATCCTTGGTTTGAATCTCACCTGTGCCACCTGGTGGCGTTAGATGTGCCTCCCTCTCTTACCTGTAGCATGAATGCAGAGCACTGTGACAAGGGCCTGACCTACAGAGCGGTTGTGATGTTTCTCCAAAGCGTGTGCAGAGCTTTGCACTCTTGGAGCTGCTGGATAAATGCTGATTATTCTGTGATTAACACAGACATTGCAGATAGGCAATGCTTCTTTTATTTTATTTTTGTAGCTGTAACAATATTATCCGGAGGGAAATCCTGCCAGGGGGTGAGGTAGCTGTTTGGATAGACTCCCTGTTTTGTGACGTTGCTGAGAGGAGAAGAGGCTATGGGAGGTGATTGCAAAAGCGCTGCACGATCCCCTTTCCCTTTCCAAAGGTTGTTCTTTCATGCAACGCTCACACAAAAGGATCCAAGCTATGATTAGACATGTGTTACTCGATGCAAAATGCCCACCTCCTGGTTGATCCTAAAAGCAGTGGGCCAGGCCTCTGGGATCAGTTAGCCTCTCAAGTTACAGCTCGGTGTCTGGCCAAGTGGCAGCCAACTGATGTTGACCCCAGAGGGTTATCAAGGCAAGAGAGGAATGGAGGGGGTATGGCATGGCCTGCCTCTGTGGAGCAACCCTGGGGCTGACCCTCTTTAGCAACTGAGCACTGATGAGATTGGCCTAGCCTGTGCCGTCCAGGCCGATATGTTCCTTTTGCAGATGATAATTCCAGAGGAGAAGCTG
Source organism: Paroedura picta (assembly GCF_049243985.1). Lineage (NCBI taxonomy): Eukaryota > Metazoa > Chordata > Lepidosauria > Squamata > Gekkonidae > Paroedura > Paroedura picta. The sequence goes on along the minus strand of NC_135373.1, from coordinate 28,533,132 downwards.
TTTTGGTCTGTCTCTGCTTTGACTCCCCAAAGTTATCACCCTGAAACTCCTGATGGTGTCTGAGGTGGTGCTAGACTCAGAGACCCAGCTTGGCATAGTGGTTAGGAGTGCGGACTTCTAATATGGCGAGCCAGGTTCGATTCCCCGCTCCCCCACATGCAGCCAGCTGGGTGACCTTGGGCTTGCCACAACACTGATAAAGCTCTGCTGACCGAGCAGTGATATCAGGGCTCTCTCAGTCCCACCTTCCTCACAGGGTGCATGTTGTGGGGAGAGGAAAGGGAAGGCGACTGTAAGCCGCTTTGAGACTCCTGAGAGCCAGTTTGGTGTAGTGGTTAGGAGTGCGGACTTCTAATCTGGCATGCCAGGTTCGATTCTGCGCTCCCCCATATGCAACCAGCTGGGTGACCTTGGGCGCGCCACAGCACTGATAAAACTGTTCTGACCAAGCAGTGATATCAGCGCTCTCTCAGCCTCACCCACCCCACAGGGTGTCTGTTGTGGGGAGAGGAAAGGGAAGGCGACTGTAAGCCGCTTTGAGCCTCCTTCGGGTAGGGAAAAGCGGCATATAAGAACCAACTCTTCTTCTTCTTCTTCTCTCTCAGTCCCACCTTCCTCACAGGGTGTCTGTTGTGGGGAGAGGAAAGGGAAGGCGACTGTAAGCCGCTTTGAGCCTCCTGAGGGTAGAGAAAAGCGGCATATAAGAACCAACTCTTCTTCTTCTTCCAAATATAACCACTGCAGCCAAGCTAGACAGAAATCAAATTGCATCTTAAAGGCTAACAAAATTTATTCCAGCTCAAGCTTTTGTGAGTCAGAGCTTACTTCACTGGATGCATGAAATGTCCATCTAGAGCAGCTACATGAAGCTACACATTTAAAGTATAAATTTAATTGCTGACAAATGTGTTTATTTTGTCTTTGTTGTTCTGTTTGCAGCATAGGTGGCCTGGTTTTGTACATTTGTGTCAATCGTTTAACGCTTGTGTATGGTGGATGTATAGTGTATCCTGGGACTTTTGAGGGATTTTTAAATGTGCAAACAGGGTAATAATACATGCTAAACACACAATATGAAAGGTCTAATACTTGTCTTAACAATTTGGATGCCTGGGGCAGGGAGATGTAATCACATGGCAAACAGAAACAGCTCGGTTTGTTCTCCTGGAATGGTACCTCAAATAGGTAGCTAAAATGTTGGGCCTATAGCTTATTTCAAGGCTACATACCCAAGCACACCTCCTGGGAAACTGCTGGAGATTCATATTGAGGGTTACATAGGAAATTATTGATCTAATTCAGGGAACTTCTAGAGAGAAATTCTTGCTCTTTCCAAGGGTTGTTCTTTCATACAACATGCATACAAAAGGATCCAGGCTACGATTAGCCGTTTGCTATTCAATGCAAGACAAACAGATACTTCACTGAAGGAATCCTCCCAAAGCAATCTGAAATAAAACCAACAACATTGTATTTGAGGAAGTGTGCACACACATGAAAGTCCATACCTTTAATAAAACTTTGTGGGTCTTAAAGGTACTACAGATTTGGTAAAATAAAACCCATCATTCTTATGCCATACCAGACTGAAAACCCCTGACGGTTGTGTTGACAGAACGGTGACTTTAAAGACACAGTAAACAATACTTAGGAGTTCAAGGATCACAACCATAGTTAACAGAGAATGAGGAGACTCAGTTGCTATGCATATATTTGTTGACAGATGGCAGTGTTTCACCAATCGTTCAAAACGAAACTATAAAGCAGGGATTCAGGAGGGAACCATATTGGTCCAAAGCAGCAGAACAACACTTGGGATTCCAGTGAGCACCTTTAAGCTCAACAAAGTTTTATTCAAGGTACTAGAATTAAAGCCCATTGTAGCTGATACCACGGGCACTATCAGGGAGGATAGGGAAAATAGCAAAGAGAGAGGGAGGTAGAAAGGAAGAGAATGATTAAGATAGAGAGAGGCACTCATGATCTTCGAGGTCCTGGAGCTGCTGCAGGTGGACTTACTGTCCACCTGCAGCTTGTGCAGAGGGCCTGGGGGAGGCAGGGTGCCAAGTGGGGGGAGGCAGATCCAGGTGAGGGAACTCTTGGGGATTTGGAGCTTGGAGTCTGGGGAGAAAAAGAAGAAGAGTTGGTTCTTATATGCTGCTTTTCTCTACCCGAAAGAGGCTTAAAGCGGCTTACAACTGCCTTCCCTTTCCTCTCCCCACAACAGACACCCTTAGCTTAGAGAGCCTTGATATTCCTGCTCGGTGAGAACAGCTTTATCAGTGCTGTGGTGAGCCCAAGGTCACCCAGCTGGTTGCATGTGGGGGAGTGCAGAATCAAACCCAGCATGCCAGATTAGAAGTCCACACTCCTAACCACTACACCAAACTGGCTCTCCAGGACAGGTGATTCAGTGGGGGGGTGATTCCATACAGTCTCTCCCCCCTTTGAAGCAGCTGCTTTCTCCAATAGAACAGCTGTCTGTGGCCTGCAAAGGAGCTGTGATTCCAGGGGATCCCCAGGCCTCACCTGGAAGCTGGCATCCTGAGAAAGTAGCCCTTTTCCCCAGGGGAACTGCTCTCTGTTGCCTGGAGAGGACTTACAATTATATGGAGTCACTTTGGGTCATCCGCCTTAAATCCGAGTGAAAAGAGGTGGAATATAAATCATAGAATCATAGAGTTGGAAGGGGCCATACAGGCCATCTAGTCCAACCCCCTGCTCAATGCAGGATCAAATGACCTATGTAAAATAATTTAAAAGGGAAAAGGGAACGATGGCATCTTTTACAGTGGTTCCCAACCTGGGGGTCAGCAGAGCAAGCAGCTTGGCCGAGGGGGGGGGGCGCCATCTACACAACAGTCTTGCAGGGTACATCGAGATCAAGCCGCTTAGAGTGTCTAGAGCAGCGGAAAAGAATGTGATTGGCATGGTGGGACAAGAGGCAGAACTGAACTGAGAAACCCTGGGAAAAAAAACAATTTATATACAATCACGAACAAGCACACCCAGGGCCTCTGCTAGTGTGTTTTCCAGGCCTTTTGGAAGCACTTCCTCCCCCCCCCCCCCCCGTGGCTGGCCCTCTTACCTGGGGCCCTGTAAGTGGAGCAGCGGTTAGTGTGGTTAGTGTCTGACTTGGAGCTGAGTTCAAATCCCTAGTCTGCATTGGATCTTGCCTAATAACTTTTGGGTGGTCATGCTCAGCCTTAGCTACCTCACAGGCTTTGGGGGAGGGGAAATTGGGGAGGGGGGAGGAAGAGCCTGAGCTCCTTGGAGAAAAAGTGGAATAAAAATGGTCCAAATAAATAAATGTACTAAATAAAGTAGCAAGTGCCTCCTTGGTGTCGTAGTTAAGAGCAGCAGCCTCTAATTTGGAGAACCGGGTTTGATTCTCCACTCTTCCACGTGCAGCCAGCTGGGTGGCCTTGGGCCTGTCAACCCCAACCATATAATTTTGGGGCCAGGATGAAGCTTTCCATGGCATGGAGACTATATTTATCTCCTCCTGCAAATCGAGCCGGGGTTGGTTGCTGATTGCAAAGTTTGCATCTAACCTCGGATGTCAACCCACAGCAAGTCAGCAGCATTTTCAGCTGACGCTGTGTCTTGCAGAGTGCTATATTTAGATCCCACCTCCACTCCGTGGCATCTTCTGGAACAGGTCAAGGACAAAACAGAGTTCGAAAGCCACTGCTGTATCAGAAATATCATACATTTTATCCAAAGCATAACAGCCAAAGCCTTATTTTACACCCAAATGCACAATCCACAGTGTGGCTGCCAATAATCCAGTATTAACTGTCCACTGATATAGGCTCCCATGTTTTAGCTAATGCTACAGGGGATTGAACCTGGGACCTTCTGTGTGCTAGGCAGATGCTCTTCCACTGAGCCACAGCCTCTACTGAAGAATCCAGATGGGCAGAGTAGACAGCATCAACCAAATATTGTGGGTTGCTTCTCAGTGGGAGGTCCCACTTTATGATCAAGGCTGTACTTATATAAAAAAGTTATATTTTTTCTGTGTTCCATGCAAAATTGATTTTCAAATCAGCTCACAGGAATAAGGAACATCAAAACCCTAATAGAGAAAACATTAAAATTAAATTCATTTTTTTATAAGGCTTGGAGGGAATATTTATCTAAGTTGGATCCATATTGGCCTATTGGTTTGCTCCAGGCTCACCACTCTCTGACCTATCAATGGATGGTGAAGGGAGAGAGTGAAAGCATACCAGGGTGCTCTGTCTCTTCCTTTCCATGGCCTCAGTGATGGCAACTGGATGCTGGAGGGTTGTCATGGTATGGACTACCTCCTGCAGTAGCCCATTGGTACTTACATGTCCTACAATGTCCTCCCAGAATTAGGAGGAATCAGCACATCTGATGGGACTTTTGGACTAGACTGGGCCTGGAGTTGCAGAGTCTTTCAGAGCATTTGCTGTTATATATAGCCTTTTATGGATCAGACATAGATCCAGACTCACAGAGCTTTGAGGTTTAAAAAGAATAATCTTTACTAGAAAGATTATACATGAATATTCATCTGCTTCAGTCTTCTTACTGAAGCAGTGCATAAAAACTTAGAAAATAGTTACAAATAAATATAGTACAAGCCCCTATGGCTGGTTTACAAGCAAGACTATATGTCCACACATCAGCAGTTGAGAGCCTAATGGAGGATGCTTCCTCCTTACAAGCAGAAGACCTTTCTCTTCCTGAAGAAGGAGAAAGAGGGTGGTGGCCTGGCTTAAACAAAGTGATCCCTTCAGCCATGCATTGGGGTTTTCCCACTCTACATGGATTCCTTGCAATCCCAGCAATGACCTTTCAGTGTCACTAGTGAGCACATAGGTGCAGTTCAGCATCTTAACAACAACTCTCCAGAGGACTTCACCAAATTACTTGCTGATTCCAATAGCATCTCTACTCTAATTGCTGATTCTTACCCTCCAATAAAGCTGAAAGGACTAAGGAGGGAGAGGATTGTCATGTCACTCTTATTTGTTTCTGTAAACTCAAATAAAGATGGATTAGGCAACATCATTGTCCAAAAGAATCAGGAGAAAACTGAAGTGTTTCATCTAAAAGTACATTGTGTATGTGTCAAGTGCCATCAAGTCACAGCTGACTTAGGGCAACCCCAGCAAGGGGGTGATGCACACTGTATTTCTCAGTGGGTTTTCTTGGAGGGCTGACATCCATGTACTAACCAGAGCTGACAGTGCTTAACTTCTGAGATCTGATGAGATTGGGCTGTACAATGCTGCCTTCCCTCCCAAAAGCACATTACAAAACATTAAAAAAGACTGCACCCGCAAGAAAGGAAAGAAGGATGGGAGTTAGGGAGGGAGGAAGGAAGGAAGGAAGGAAGGAAGGAAGGAAGGAAGGAAGGAAGGAAGGAAGGAAGGAAGGAAGAGCAAGTTCCAATCCATGCCAAGCACGTGGAAGGCCCACTCAGTCCAACAGGAAAATTCTGCACATGACCAGACTTTAATTGTTTCCGCATGAGGAATCTGCGCCTGGACAGCCTCTGGTTGCTGGTGGGTCTTACAGCTCCCTCCACATGATGTTGCCTGCATCCTAAGGCTGTCCAGGGTCTGGCTCACGTTTTGCTCAAATCGGGATGAAGTAAATCACAAAAAGTGGATTTGCCACCTTTTATCTCGCATCCCATCGGTGAGCAACCAGTTTGCAACCAGGGGAAAGCCTGTATGGACATGGAAAGGTGTGATAGTCTCTGCAGCATTGTCCCATCCTTGTACCCGCTCTCCCGTTTCCAAGATCTAATGAGCTCTGAAGAGTGGCAGCCTTTGCTGTCTTCTTAGGAAAACCTTAGGGAGGCCTTTCCATAAAGTGGCAGCCACAACATAAAAATGCAGATGTACAAGCGATTTCGCTCAGCCAGCATCATGTTTACTAATTTTGCCATTTGCAAATGGACTTCAGATTGAGTCCCCAGGGAACATGCTTGTGCTAAGCGCCGAGAAATGCTTATCCAGAGGAGTCAATAAAATAAGTAACCCAAACCGGCCGCAAGTTCAGTGATTTGAACAAGAAAAAATTAAATAAGAAAACCCACCATTAAAGACATCTTTAGAGACTATTTAAGCCTATGCCCCTTTGCAGCGCCTGGATGTGAGAGCAAATCTTTAGTTCTCCAGAGGCGAATAATAATAATAACAATCTTATCCATTTGGTGCCTCTTAATAATTGTGAAACAGCCTTGGGGGATGAACAGTCCGGCCTCTCCAGGGCCAATCAAGGTGCAGCCAGCTGCACCCTGATTGACCCTGCCCCTACAGCTCCCACCCTCCCTCACCAAGCCCACACCCCTTGTCTCACAGACGTGCCTGACTGTTAGAGCCACCACGAAAAGAAAGGGACGGTTCAAAATTATTGTGACAGAAAACAGAACCTATCCCGGGCTATATTAAACAATTCCACAATAAATACAAATAAACGTTTCTTATCTCTTCTTGTAAATTTATGTGTATAAGCACAACCAGAACGGCCTCTAGATTAAACCGTTTTCAATTTTGTTTTCCTCAGTGGTTGTCCTTCTTTAAATTATATTATATATATGTGGCCTTTGGCTCTTAGGTTTGGGGAGGTCTGTTCAAAAGACTCATCCAACAGACCTCCCCAAACCTAAGAGCCAAAGGCCACATATATATAAAATAATTTAAAGAAGGACAACAACTGAGGAAAACAAAATTGAAAACGGTTTAATCTAGAGGCCGTTCTGGTTGTGCTTATACACATAAATTTACAAGAAGAGATAAGAAACGTTTATTTGTATTTACTGTGACTGTTAGAGCCAGACATGTCTGTGACTCTGCTGCTCCACTTACAGGGCCCCAGGTAAGAGGGCCAGCCGCGGGGGGGGGGGGAGCACTTCCCATAGGCCTGGCAAGCACACCCAGGGCCTCACACAGGCTCTTGGTGTGCTTGCCAGGCCCCCGGGAAACCGCTACCTCTCCCTCAGTGCTTCTCAGCAGCCTGGAAAGCAGCCGGGAAGCTGACGCGGGGGACCTTTTCAAAGCCCGTTCTTATGAACGAGCTTTGAACCTAGTAGTAATACTAATAATACTAATGTTTTGATTCTGAACTTTTGCACATGAGCAATGTCATGTAACCAAAAATTGAAAGGACTACTCCTGGAAGGGTGTGGTTTTCTTTTTGCAGACTCATTTCTATGGTCCCCATGAGCTTGGCAAATCTTTGAGCTTCTTACCCAGTTGTTGACCTCTCTTGGATCTAGGGCAAAACAAATCTGGTGTATTCGACCACGACCTGAGAAAGCACTGCTCAAATGAGTGAGGCTCCTGTGGCAGAGCATGGAAAAGACAGAAAACCCCTTGAAGGGCTTTGTTTGTTCATCCAATATCTGGAATGGAGTCTGATAACTGATGGGCAGCCAATAGAGTGACTGAGAACAGGAGTAATATGCATGCATCTTCCAGCTCCTGATAAGAATGCAGTTCTGGCCTTGTGTACCAACTGCAGTCTCCAAATTGCCTTGGAGGGGAGACATGTTGTACAGCACTTTATGGTAGTTTTATCTTGAGGCTACCATGGTGTGGTTCCCTCCAAACAGTTACATTTTTAAACTGAAATCTGGAAAAGAACCCTAAAATCCAATCTTCAAATTGTGGATTTTTGCTGAATGTCAAATGTATGCAAAGTTTCATCAGACTGTGTTCAGTTTTGGGCACCATTGCTGAAGAAGGATGTAGACAAACTGGAACATATCCAGAGGAGGACAACAAAAATGGTGAGGGGTTTGGAGATCAAGACGTATGAGGAAAGGTTTGGGGAGCTTGGTCTGTTTAGCCTAGAGAGGAGACAACTGAGAGGGGATTTGATAACCATCTTAAAGTATTTAAAAGGCTGCCATGCAGAGGATGGAGCAGAGTTGTTCTCTCTTGCCCCAGAGGGTCAGATCAGGGCTGAATCTGCACTTATTTTTTAATTCCATTGTGGATCCTGCTGAATTTAGATTGATTTGAACTCAGGTTTTCCTCTACACCCCCCCATTGAAACAGAAAATGTTCTGCACATGATTGGGAAAGCTCAGGGGGGGGGGACCAAGTGCATCAGGGGCCTCTTTCTTTCTTTTCTTGAATGGGGTGTGGGTGGGGGTTGGGGAGAGGATTGGAGACCGCAGAGAAGGGGGAATAAATCCAAGAGGAAAATTTCTGCTGAGAGAAGTTATGGTTTCTGGAGCTTCTGCTGAGAGCAGTTAGGGCTTCCCCTTTAAGGGAAGCTTTGCAACCTGGGAACAAGGAAGCCTTTGACACCCTGACACCCTGGCCAATCAGGGCTTTTCTACAGCATTGTAGGCTAGAGGCAGCAAGTTAGTTAGGGGGAAAGCAGAGAGCTGCACCTTTACTCATGCTGATTTTTCAAATATCAAGTGTTATATTCACTCCAGGATCCAGAAGGTCACTCCAGATTCTGGAGTGTTTCTGACAGTTAGAGCAGTTCCTCAGTGGAACAGGCTTTCTTGGGAGGTGGTGGTTCTCCTTCTTTGGAATTTTTAAAGCAGAGGCTAGATAGCTATCTGACAGAAATGCTGATTATGTGAATTTAGGTGGGTAGGCAGAAGGGCAGGGAATTGGGGTCACTGTGGGTGGGCAGGTAGTTGTGAATTTCCTGAATTATGCATGGGGGGGGGGTGGATGATATGACCCTGGAGGTCCCTTCCAACTTTATGATTCTGTGATTCTATGGGGAAAATGAAGAGCCTCTACAATGTTTGTATGGATGTTCTTGGGAAGAGATCTATTCTTTCACATTTGTATCATGTAAGATTAAATTCAAAAAAGATTTTTGCCTACATTTGAGACTGGAAAACATTTCACCACTGAAAGGGAGAATTTCAGAGCTTTATTATTTTTTTAATTTCACTTTTCAAATTTGACTGTGTGGGAGGATTGTTTCAAACAACTTCAGTCTTAACTCTTTAAATAAAATAAAGATAATCTTTATAGCTAATTCAGTATCTACAATCTTGGGATGTTTGGAACTGGAAATAGTGATGGTGGGGGAACTGAATGACAGGGTCAGAATCTGAATTTGGACTTAAATAACCAGGACAGGAACTTCCCTTGCACCTGCTGAAGCAAGGATCAAACTTTGTCCATCATAAAGAGCTGAATTGCCAACGAAAGCCAAAATAGCTGAGAACCAAAATGGAATGATTGCTAATACTCATGGTTTCTGACACCAAAGATCCAGGAGCACCCTGAATTCACAGTTTTGTCCAGACATGAAACATGAATTAAGTTACATAGGAATGATAACCAGATCACTCAGAACTAGAATTATGGAACATCAAAGCAAAATTAGGAACGAAGGGTTAGAATCCAACCACTGGGTAAAACACCAACCCAGTTTGGAAAAGTTTTCTTTTTTTTGAACTGGAATCACTGAACAGGGAGGCAACCGCAGAAGAATGCCATCAACAAACACTACTCCAGGGGGAATGCTTCTATATCTTAAACAGCAACACCCTGGAACCAAATGGACTCAATTTAGAATGGGACTTGAGTTGTTTCTTATGATTAATTGATTGAATCGCCTATAACTTTATATTTATATGCTTATATTTAGTAGTCTCACAATCACTGAAGAAGACACAGAAAACGGGGAACTGAGTAACCTGGGAACCCGTTCTGATTGTGTTCAAATGAGAGAGAAGAATAAATGAATATTTGATTTGACTTTTTATGCCTGCGGAATTCCATTTTTAATCATACCTTTCATTGAAATAAAACACTTTCTTTTATTTAGCAAATTTCTGTGCCACCTCTCCAGTAACCCTGTCCGAAGCAGTACAAAATGTTTTACGTTTCCTGGATTGTGTCCAGTATCCAATATTTTACAGTTTTGTTTTGTGTTTTGGATGAAGAATTGGGAGCTTGGGTGTACTATGGAGGCTTCGGTCTGATGCAGGTACTAAAAAGAGAAATGGGCCTCCATCCCTGGTGGTGGGAAGTGCCATCAATTGACAGCTGACTTACCTGAAAACCCCAAAGGGTTTTCAAGGCACAAGACATTTAGGAGCAGTTTGTCAAGGTGACCTTGTTTGTAATAGCTTGGATCCCTGTTACTATGCAAGGGCCTATGGCCAGAGTATACTAGGATTTATCACTCAGATATATTTGAGAATCTAAATTGTATGACCAGTAATCACTGATGTGTGAAGACATATATAGAGGGACATTCTCCTGTGGAATAGTAGGGACCATATTATTAAGCAGGTGGCCAAATTTTGCGCTCCTGTGCTTAGCACACAGAAAAGACAACTTAAGCGTCAGTAAAGGTGTTTTAGAGGAATTTTACTATTCATTTTTTATAATGTACCTATCAATCATGCAATTTTAAATAATTTTAAATCTTTTAAATTTTGTATTGGTTCCCTGATTATGTAATTTCTGCTGTGAAATGTTTTTTGCTATCTGTTTTATCCAGCTGCAGTGTTGTATTAGATAAATTGAACTGAAAAATTGAAATATATAGAGGGACAAGCCACTGAAAAAAGGTTGGTGTTTGAAAGCGGGTAGACTATCTGGATACCGTTTTGGCTTGACCCACTTTTGGTGAATTATAATAAAAGACTATACAAGAGACATTGTAAAAATATTTATTTTGTTGGGAACACCATTGGAGTTAGTTTCTTCTTCTTCTTCTTCTTCTTCTTATCATTATCATTATCATTATCATTATCATTATCATTATCATTATCATTATCATTATCATTATCATTATCATTATCATTTGACTTTATTGACCGACTTGCCTTCTTTCGTTTTTCATGGTGGTGGTGGTGGTGGTAATGGTGGTGGTGGCAAAGGCCACACTTAAAATAGAGAAGAGAGACATTTGGTGCTCCTATTATTAAGACTGAAAGTAGTTCAGCACCAAAAAAAGAAATCCACAGTGGTCCCTCTTGAGCATTAAGCCTGGAAGAATTGATGTGGTTTGAGTGACTCATTCGCTAGTGATAATGTATGTGCCTGTATTGTTGGATACTCTGAGTTTTACAATGCTGGCTTTTTTGAGGAATGAGCAATTCCAGTGACAAGTTAGCAATCTTTAAATGGGGAGATTCTGAAAGATAGCTTGCTCATGCAATGCACCTTCCCTTGGGATACAAGCGGAGTATTTTCTAGGTTGCCCTTCATTTGGGGACAACTAGCTGTTGCACAAATCTCACCAGTATCTCTCATGAAAGAGATGCCCTAGAACATTCACCAGCATCCTGTGGAACACCTGTTGGTTTTGTGGCTGATAAGCTATTGGAAACTGTTTGACAAAGATAAGAAGTGTAAAAAACCACCAAAGTATGTCACGTCTAGAGATTTGTTAACTCTTTTGTGCTATGACTATGTTGCTGAATCAAAGACATATGGGAGACAAAACTACCTTCGGTGAACAAAAAAAGACTGAATTCTTCACCTCCGATTTACCTGTAAGGCATAGGAAAGGAATTGCCTGACTTGCTCCCATAACTAATGATCCCCGGTTTCCTGCACAGAAGCTGAAACGATGGCCTCAGAGACTGCCATTTTTGTTGTCTTCATCTTCACCTTCCAGAATGCATGTAAAAGCTACTTGATGTACATACATGAAAATATCATAAGCAGTCAGGCAAAATGACAAAGGAAAACAAAACTCACCAGCATTCTGAGTAGGATGAAGTTACTTCCAGAGAAAGCCCAGAAGAAACAGCAGGAACTGTAGGAATCTGGTGATGTCTAGACCACACCTGATGGCTTCATCTCAACCCTCTTGTCCATTGCCAGATTCAGCTGTCAGACAGATTTGTACCTGTAGTGCCATTTACAAGCTTCACCTCGTTGCTGCATCGTCTACAAACAAATTCAAGGGCAATCTATCACAGCTTCAGAATTTAGAACTATTGTGTTCCAGGGGCAGAGAACTTCTTTGCTCCCCGTCCGCCATACCACGCTTGAGATAGCACAACCAAAGAGGTATGGTTAATGTTCAGAGATCTGATTTAGAATGTTCAAAATAGAAATGGTGGTGGTGGAAAGTTCCTTCTAGTCATGGACAATTTATGGTGATCCCATAGATTTTTCAAAGTAAGAGGCATTCAGAGGTGGTTTGCCATTGCTTGCCTCTGTGGAGCAACCCTGAACTTCCTTTCACATCCAAGTGTCAGAGTTCTAGACTTGCAGGAAAGAAAACTTCTATTTTGGAAAGTTTCTTTATTCTCAAGCAAAGACATCCAGCAGGAACATAGGCAGAACTGAGGGTACAAGCAAGGATTCACAGATATAAAACACAGGGACATCCCCTTCCCTCCCTGTCATGAGAAAGACTCGATTTCAAAGGGAGACCAAACATTCCTATATCTAGGTGCTAAGTGCAAGGAGGCAAAGGGAGGATGGTATCTCAGCACAGCTATGTTGTGGGAAGCTCAAGCTATAAAACACAAGTTAGAGAATTCGGCCTTGAAGTGTGAACTGGAACAGGAACTAGATAACATCACAGGCCAAGCAGCTAAGACAGTCTCAGGCATCAATCACAGAAATCAATTACAAACCACATAGAAACCCTGGATTCAGACACCAAGGGGTAACCGGCCAAGTCTACTTAGCTTCTGAAAGCCGATGAGATCAACAGTTTGATGAATTAATAAAAATATATACAAGTTCTGCTTGAGCTTTTGGGATGAGCTGTGAAACAAAGAGGAGGTGAAGCCATGCAGTCCTCTTTCCCTGCCCTAGGTTCTTCCTAAAAGAAGCTTGCTTTCTTGGTCTTAAAGCAACCTAAAGAAGCAACTTTCTTGGTCTTAATGGTGCCAGTGGACTTATACTTCGTTCTGCTGCTTCGGACCAACATGGCTATCCACCTGAATCTATGTGTATGGAAAACTAGACCAATATGTAAGCCACTATGGCATGATGCAGTGGTGTGGAGTAAAACACTCCATGATCTCCTCAAGGGTTAATATGTATGGTAATAGTGAATGCCACGGACAGCCAAAGTTACCAACAAGATAGTTTTAGAGAGGAGCAAACCAACTATGTCATTAGAAGGGAAGATATTGCGGCTAAACAAAGTAAGTGAGCTTTAGCCGCAATATCTTCCCTTCTAATGACATAGTTGGTTTGCTCGTGTGATCAAACTCACTAGAAAAATCATTAATGCTTGGCATGGTCAGCAGCAAAAGGAAATGTGGTCGCCAAAGGATCTGCTGGCTCGACACGATCAAAGCCGATACAGGGATGACCATGAACCAACTAAAAGAAGCAGTCAGAGACAGGGGTGCATGGCGAAGACTTTCCTATAGAATTGCCAAGGGTCGGACATGACTGAATGGATGACATCATCATCAATAGCTCCATTCCATCTTTCAGGTGTTGCTGAGCCTCTAAGCCTACATGACCTTTATCATCTTCAAGGCCCAAACAAAGCATGAGATAATTGGCTCACTCTGGGAACCTGTGGAGAATCAGGAGAAGTGACGTAATTTTTTAGAGGGCTCAAGCAAGAACTTGTCCTGCTTGGTTGGTCACCATTGCCTGACCTAAAAGTTACAACTGGGTTAAGAAATGGAAAGAGACGTTAGCTTGGATTTTGATTGTCAAAGCCATGATTGCTTTGGCCATGTAACCTGGTTCCTGTCATTTGTGTGCCTATGCCAGTTAGCTATGCTTGTATCTCCTGTGATCTCTTTGATCTTTAGCTTAGTCACCCTGTCTTAGATCTCTGTTCAAAATAAGTGTGACTGTAAAAAGCCCGGGGCCTTGTCCTTCCTGCCTCCCTGCTCTGTTGTGCCTGGGAACTGCTATCTCCCCCAGAGACCTTGAGTCCCAATGAACTGGTCAGGCAGAGACTGTCAGTTTTATCAACAAGGAGTCATTGTGGCCAAACCGTTTGGGCAAAGGGCAGATAAGGGATAGTTAGTTTGGGATCCTTAGTCTTAGCAAAAGACCCTGTGATGACACAATTTCTATTCTGTTAATAAAGAGATTTTCCAAATGAAGTCTGCTTCTTGGGGATAATTGCAATTCCTCGCATGGATGGACTAAAGGTCTATTCCTATGATCTGCTAACATCAACGTAGAAAACAGGGTTTCCAGTCCCCAGCTTGGGGAATGGATCCCCTGGTTTGGGGCTTCTCTCCCTGCTTCAGTGCTCTCAAAAACTCAGGGATTTGGGGAGACTTATATCCCCCCACATACAGAGGTGAGAAATTGGAAGTAAATCAAATTTTAAAAATGTGATGTTGCAGTGTCACCCACATGTGATTTAGGCATGTCAGTGACATGTGTGTGTGTGACATTCTGATTTTTGGCAAAACTCTATGGTAATAAGCTAATTTTACCTCACAGTTTTGCCCAAAAACTAGAGCATTGGCCCCAGCATCACTGACATGCTTAAAATAGGAACATTGCATTTCCTTCTGACTTCTTCTGTCCCCACTCCTGATAAGTTCCCCTCATCCCCCTCATCATCTGACAAACCTGGCTACCCTAAAAACTTGTGAATTAAGACCTGTGATTTCATAAGGTTGTGTCATCTAAAACTCTTTAACATACCCTGAGCCTCTGGAGAAAAGCAGGGTATAAATGTAAAAATAAATAAGGTTTAATTTCTGCTGTGATCAACTATAACTAAATGTTTTAGAAGACACTGATAGTTATTTGTAGCACTTAGGATAATAATTTCTATGAACACAAGTGACTCAAGAAATTGAATTTGGCATTCTCCTTGTGGAATACTGATAATGCCCTTTATAGGTCCCCTCTTGGTACATGTGCTATTGGGTTTCTTCTAATAGGACTTGGATCTCCGGCCCATAACTGAGTTCAGTGTCCATCTGTATGTTACTTAAACCCCAAAGAGCATAAATTATTTTCTATCGAGCCACTACAAATCCGAAAAACATCTCTTTATAGTTCAGTTTTAGAGATAATCAGTTCTAATTATGTGTCCCAAGGTAGCTTCTTCCCGGCTGCCAAGAGTCTCAAATTAATCACAATGCATGCTAATTATGAGCTATCAAGAGGCCTTTCATATAGCTTTTGACTGACAGAGATGCATTTGTCCCTTTATTTTAATAGCTCTAGTTCATGACTGCCTAATTGGTTTTTCTTTTGAAATTTGTATTAAGGACAGTCTATAAAACCTGGCCGTCTTATGGTCATAATAATTTCCAGAAACAGCTCCAATTTTGCTTTTGTTGAAGGGACAGCCAAAGGCTGTCTTTATAAGTGTCACTGGATGTCGTATATATATAAATATATATATATAAATTCAAAAGAATTTTTGGCTAAACATCCGGAAGAAGTTCCTCACAGTTAGAGCGATTCCTCAGTGGAACTGGCTTCCTTGGGAGGTGGTGAGTTCTCCTTCTTCGGAAGTATTTAAGCAGAGGCTAAGATAATTATCTGACAGAATACCCAAGGAATTGCTAATCCCCACTGTGGGATGGTAGGTGAATTTCCTCCAGGCCAGGCTGTATTCTGGAGATTTTTGGTGGGGGGATCACTGGGGCATGGAATTGGGGTCACTGTGGGTGAGCAGGTAGTTGTGAGTGTCCTGCATTGTGCAGGGGGTTGGACTAGATGACCCTGGATTTACCTTCCAACTCTATGATTCTATAACTGAGAGTGGGTTATTTGAATAAGGGGGTTTCCGGACCTGTCAATGTACTTTCAGTATAGGCAGAACATGCCCATATATGACTTTTCTGTGAGCAATCATGATTTTTATTTGGCTCTGCTTATACTAGGGCAGGAGATGAAGATAAGGTATATGAGATAAACATAGTGTTCCATACTCAGTGTTCCTGCCCTGTGAGTTGGTGGTGGTAGACATGCCATCTTTCTCCTAAATTGCTGCAGCAATCAGCAGGTAATCACGGATTTCAGGATGGTCAGAAAGGCTCTGTACTCAGATATCAATTTAGAGTTTTCATACTTAACAGACAATTTTGAATTCACAACAATGCCACATTCAAAATTTGAGTAAGAACACTCTCCTACATTAACAAAAGTCTCTTCCAGGGATAGAGCTAAGTATCCTTTGAACATGGGGCTGTGGCCTTTTCACAGAGGGTTCAGGGCACTGGCATATCTGCTCTTTGTAGAGTGCACAGAGGAGGACACCGCATTATAATATGCTGGAATCTGCCATACCAAATCCCAGCATTGTCTCGTACAGGGTTGGAAGAGAACAAGAAGACAAAGGGATCCAAGCTGACGCTGAAAGAGCTGAAGTCAAAGCTATAACATCTCTACTCGGTACTTTCTAGGATTTCTACCTTGTTACTTGGTTATTGCTCTAGTACTGTGCCAGCATTCAAGTTGGGTGTCTGGCGGGATCTGAGGTCCCCAGAGAGGCAACTTGGGATGCCCAGGTAAAGGGTTTTATACCCTTTTCCTAGCCAGGTACTTGGTGAAAAGTCACATAGTCCGAGGTGGACTTTAGACTTGGCAGTCCTACCTGTGGGACTGCTTACTTCCTTATGCTCCCTGCAGGACAGTTCGCTCTGCAGGTATGCATTTGCTGATGGTCCCGGGGCCCTGGGAAGCATACCTAGCCTCAACCAGGGCCAGGGCCTTTTCAGTTCTGGCCCCTATCTGGTGGAATGAGCTCCCAGAAGAGCTGCAGGCCCTGATGGACCTCTTGGGGTTCTGCAGGCCCTGCAAGACAGAATTCTTCCACCAGGTGTTTGGTTGAGGCCGGGTTAAAGCCCCGGGGTTATGAGAATGGGTACCCCTCCTGGCTCAAAACTGGGTATTAGACCTATCTAGAACCATTTGGTAACTTGCCCCTAGGTTTGTCCTTCGCCAATCGTCTATGTTCCATATTGATGCCAACTTTTTGAAATGTTGGGGAAGGAGTTTATGTAGAATATAGATTATATCGTACCACCGTTTTATTGCTAGTATTAACTGTTAACCATTTTTGAGGGGATTGTTTTATCATATGGGGCTGTTTTATGCCATGTTTGCAATGTTTAATGATATACTATAAACTGCCGTGAGCCAGCAGTATAGAAATATGATCAATCAATCAAGTGTGACCGCCCTCTGATCAGTAGGATAAAAAGATTTCATTGCTCTAGGATGGCGAAGCTCAACGTGAACAAAGAGGGATATATGGGGGGAAATGGGGACCTTCTGGAAGGTTCTGGACCTGGGTTGAAATTCTAATATCTAGTTGATGACAGTAATAAAACTCTTGGCAGGCTGGTGGGAGGGGGCTTCTGTGGTGAACAAAACATTTCTGAGAAGTCTGTCAGTTACCGCTTTAGCAATGCAATGGTGGGATTGGGAGGAATGTCAAGAAGGAGAATGTACTTTGTCTTGATTGAAGTTGTGCATGTCCTTCCTGGCCAGTGCAGGGAGGCAGAGTTCATGAGGAAGGCCACTTGCTCAAAAAATGTCCACTCTTGCTCTCTTTAGTGTGCCTAGGACTTGTGGCCTGGCTCGCCTTTGCCTAGGCCAAGAGTGACTTGATTGTAGGAACACTAGGGGGCCAATTCAAGTCCAGCGGTGAGGTCTATTGCCTTGCACAACAACAGAAGCAAGTAGCTCTGCTTAGGTTCTCACTGTTCATGTATTCTGAAATCTGAAAAAGGCACATTAGATTCAGCAGCAGATCCCAATCTTACTTGTGTTCTTGAGCAACCGTCTCTCCACTTCTTCTTCGAGACAAGAATGACAGATCATGTGGGCTGCCTTCTGCCTTCCAAAAGGCAATTGCACACACTTTAAAAAAAAGTATGTTATTTACATGATGCAAGAAACTGCGTCTGCCTTATCAGGCCTTCTGGAGAAAGCAGGGGTGGTGTTAGGTAACCAATTCCTTCTTAAAATGGAAACGAGACCTAAGACAGCATTCCCTGCAGCACGTAGTCTGTTTGCAAGAATGGAAGGAGTTTGATTTTGATGGCATGGTAAAAGGCCAGTGTTTTGCAAACTCCCAATTGTGTCACACATTTATTAAGTCTCCAGCCTCCTTAGAACAGTCAGAACTGAATCAAAGGCTTCTGGGCACCAAAAGGACCCCCTCCTGCCATTGAGGATGCCTTTCATAGCTCTGCATAGGTCCTTGACCTGGCCTTCCCTTCTCTTGAGAGTGTGAGGTTCTTTGGTTACTCCCAGTAAACAGACCTCATTTGGAGAAAATCTCATTATTGAAGGAGTAATGATGAGGTCATGGTTAAGTAATGATGAAGTCATGGTTAAGACTGAAGATCTAAACCAAACTATTCCTTATCTACCTTTTGCCCACAGTACCTCCCAGTGCCAAACAGTTTGGGCATGAAGACTCCTTGTTGTCAAAATTGATTCTCTTGATTGGCTTGATTGGTTCAAGATAGCCAGCTTGGTGTAGTGGTTAGGAGCACGGACTTCTAATCTGGCTAACTGGGTTTGATTTCATGCTCCTCCCCCACATGCAGCCAGCTGGGTGACTTTGGCTCGCCACAGCACTTAAAAAGCTGTTTTGACCCAGCTGTTCTGATCGAGCTTTTAGACTCCTTCGGGTAGAGAAAAGTGGCATATAAGCACCAACTCTACTTCTTCAGTAACATCAGGACTCTCTCAGCCTCACCTCCCTCACAGGGTGTCTGTTGTGGGGAGAGGAAAGGGAATGGGATTGTAAGCAGCTTTGAGATTCCTGGTAGAGGAAAGCGGCATATAAGAACCAATTCTGCCTCCTCCTCCTCCTCCTCCTCCTCCTCCTTACCCAGTTCTCCCTCTGTTTCCAGTTATTTTTTTTTCATGAGGGCACATACTTCAGCTCTTCCTGCCCTGCGCTTGTGAGGCCATGCTTCCCTCTGTTAAAACCTCCTCAAAGCTCTTTGGAGGACAGATGCAGAGGCGGTGTTACTGCCTTGCATTCTTACAGTGCTCCTGCAGAGGGCACCTTCCAAGAACAGAAGTTTCTTCTGCCGGCTGTCTACGCCCCTGTTGAAGAGAAGCCCAAAAGCAAGCACCTCTCCCCAGCTGTGCTTCTTAACAAGGGCTGCATTTATGTGCTTTCAACACGGGAAGCCTCACTTCCCAGCAGAGTGTCACATCGGACGATCTGCCTGGTTTGCAAAGTGCAAACAGGAAGAAGGCTACTTCTCTACTTCATCTGCCATTAAGCCTCCGAGCAACAACCACCAAAGGCAGCTAAGTGCTAGGACCAGCAGAGCCCCACCTAGCCATTTCCTTGCAATGTGCTCCCAACAGGTCAAGCGCTGAGCTTGTAAACATCCTCCCGTTCCTTTGCCTAATCGAAGTGGGTTGCAAATGTACAACTGTTCCCAGGGCGGCTTCACAAGCTATGAGAAGAGACTGGACAAGGCAGAAGCATTAGAAGATGACGAGGGACCAGGACCAGAGGTCACAAAGGCCTTAAGGGCCACGGGCAGTTGGCATCAGCTATTACAGGGCTCAGCCTGAGCTATTTTGCCTGGGAGGCTGGCTGGAGTTTGGGTCCCAGGATTTGTCTTTGTCATAGACTTAGGCTAGGCACTGGTGACGGTGGAGAAGATGACATGGGCCCCTTATGCATGTAGCATTAAACATCATTTTAATGTACCCCACCCTTTAAGTCAGTGGTCCCCAACCTTTTTATCACCGGGGACCAGGCAACGCTTGACAATTTTACTGAGGCCTGGGGGGGGGGGTAGTCTTTTGCAGAGGGACATTGCTGCCGCTGCCTGAGCCCCTGCTGTGCTTGCTTTCCCGCCAGTGCCCCTGACTTCCCACCGCCAGCTGTGCAGTGCCATGCCAAGGGGGAGCCCCAGATATGGTGCCTGCTGGAGAGCACCAAAGGTGAGCCAAGAGCAGAGTGGCAGGGCAGCCCCCAAGGCAGCAGCTGGGGAGGAGGACGAGGAGGATCCGCGGCCTGGTATGAACTGATCTACGGCCTGGTACCGGTCCTCGGGCCGGGGGTTGGGGACTGCTGCTTTAAGTCATTCCTTTGGAAAACGTTCATGGTTATGCACATTTGACCCCGCTCACAGAAATACTATCATATATGCTTCTACATTTTGAGACGCTGAATCTGTAGTCCCTCCCTCTTGTCATTCAGTCTCAATGGAGCCCATGCAAGTCAATTGGCATTCTTGCATCCCCTGAGGAAGAAGGAACTAATGATGGCAATTAGCACTTCAGTTCAAGCCAGTGTCTTTAAGATAGGGAGCCGAGCTAAGAGAACTGCTTTCTGGGGGAAATCGGGATTACGAGAGCTGTTGACTAGCAGGTGGCGACTATCCCAGTCGCATCATTGCCGGGTGCCACCATGGCTTCAACAGTGGCCGCGCCAAGCCGCGGCTGCTATTTACTGGCAATGCTAGACTGAATCAAATTGCGTAATAAAAACTGAAGCCTATAACAACTTTAAGAAGAACAAAGATTTATTCAAGGTTTGAGATTTTGACTGCATGCACTCTTCCTCATGGACACTGGAGGAAGCAGAGATCAGTAGCAGACACCTTGAGCTTTGAAGCTTGAGGAGCATTCCACTGCCATAAATACCACACGGTAATTTGTACTAATTTACATAGCAATACGGCTTGGTTACCAGAGCAAATGGCATGTTCATGTGATCGCTGACCAAAAAGACAGAGCGCTTGAATGCCCATCAGTAGAAAAAGGACTGCGAGCAGAAAAGGGGAGGAGTCCAAAAACACAACTGACATTTCTACATCACAAAAGGAGTGTCTTCAGTGCCATGACATGGGAAAAGTCTGTGAAAAGCAAGTTTCAGGAGCTTCAGTGGGGTACAGTGCCATAGAGTTCACCCACCAAAGGATCCACGTTGTCTATGGGAAATGTTCTTTATAGTCTGGAGATGAGCTGTAATTTCAGGAGATCCTCTGATCCCACCTGGAGGCCAGCATCTCTACCTTTTACTGAGCCAATCTTTGGGTTCCCAGTGGTTTCCAATTCTGCAAACATTCATCAGAAACTAGCAGTCCCTGGGTCAAAGACATGCTCAGGAGACGTTCATCTCACCCAAGTTGAAAATCCCATAAGGAAATGTTGAGTGTGAAGGAAGAACACCTGGGCATTAGGTTATGGTTGGGGGGGGGGACCTTGGCTCACTCCCAATGCTTGGCCATGCATGAACTTGAAATCAAATTAGGACCTCTAGGATTCAAAACATGATCTCAATAATTGTAGCTGTGTTTAGACTGCATGCAGAACATGAAAAACTTCTTCTAAAGTGCATAGAAACAAATTATCCAATATCTGCAGAATGGATTCAGGACAAAGAGGGTGTTTTTTTTTTTTTTTAGAGAGAGAGCAACAAAGAATTCTGTGGTTGCTGCCGGAACAAGACTTTTTTTCTGTTGCAGTATTAGGAGCCTTTCCTTCCATCCATTTCATCACAGATATTGTCACTTCCTGGTTTCGACTATGATATTTAGACACCATCAACTCACAGCTAAGACTGAAAAAAAAAATACATTTAATGGAACTGAAATTTGGCTTGAAATATGAACAGCGCTGCAGGGAAACATCCCAGGTCCACTCCACACTCATAGCAGACAAAATCAACATGGAGCGTGTTCTCGTGAACCACCAGAGACCAGAAAGCTGATACGATGCAAATCTGCGAGGTGAAGATTTCTGATTCTCATGTTCTTAAAATTTGCACTGCTAGGCTTGGATTCCGTCTGGAATCTGCATTTCATAGTGTGAACAGCTGCATGTGAGGTCAGCTGGGGCTGTTATGGGGAAAGACTGGATAGCAGAGTATTTGCTTCATATCGAAAAGGACTCATGTTCAGTCTAGGGCACATCCAGTTAAAAGTATGAAGGAGGCAACAGGAAAGACATCTCTGAGTTTCTGGAGGCCCAGTGTTAATCAGAGCAGACAATACTGACCAGGGCAGAGTCTGCACTTACTTTGTTTATTCCATTGTCAATCCTGTTGAATTCAGATCGCTTTGAACTCGGATCTTCCTCTTCCCCCCCCCTCCCCATTGAAACAGGAAAGTCTTCTGCACGTGGTTAGGGTAGTTCAGAAGGGGGACGGAGCCAAGCCTCTTTCTTTCTTTTCTTGGAGGGGAGGGGGAGAAGATCGAAAAAGGCAGAGAAGGGAGAAAAAATCCAAGGCCGACAGAAGTTGAGAGAAATTAGGGGCTTCTCCTTTAAGGCAAATTCGTCACATGACCACCTGTGGCCAATCACGGGTCCTCTACCACGGAGGAGAGCCCCGATTCAAAACAATGCGATTTTATAATATATTCAGGATTAAAAGCACTCTAAAATATTGCACAATAAAGGTAGGGTCACTCCGGATCAATCCTTCTTGCTGCAGAAGGAAATTTTAAATCGCCCCAAATCCGAACGGAAATTGCATTCTGTGTAGAGGGCAGGGACTGAATCGATCTGGGGTTGGAATAAAAGCTCCATGCAGTTTACACCCTAGATAATCCAGTTATCCCTAAAATGGTTTCAAGAAAGAACAACATAACTGTAATAATAAAAGCTTGATCCTCAAGCACAAGCCGTACCTGCAGTTACCAACTTTCAGACCAGCTCCTGATAGAGCCCCCTCATTTCTTGCCACAGGGCACAGCCGCCCACACACTCTGGGTACCTGGAGCAACAATGTGGTGGAGGGAACAGGTGCTACTTGATGCTGTGGTATGGCTTCCGGTTGTGTATGCAGAAGCGGTCACAGCATTACATGACACTCTAGGAATGTCCCAAATCTTTGTGGGCTTTACTACAGAGTTTTGGGAGATTCCTTGGAACTCATGCCAGGTGTGCCAATGGACATGATATTGTGGCATCGCATGGTGCTGCCTATGCCCCGCAAATGCTCCTCGGGTTTGTCTAGCCCCTGAAGATATCCAGTTGACAACAAGGTGGTCTGGAAATGATTCCTTTTCTCTGTAGATCAGGAAAAGCTCCATTTGCTCATTCTTGCCATTCGAAATCACAGGTAACCCCACCCTTAGACTGAATTATTTAAAAATATTTGGGCAGAAATCAGTACTGGAATCAGCCTTTCTGTCTATAGGAAGCAGTGAGCAGTGACTTGCTAAAGCTCCTCCCCGGTCATAAATTTTGTTAGTCTTGAAGCTGCGCCTGGACTCTTTTCTGCCACCATCAAATAGAAAAGTACAGTACAAAACAGAATAAATCAATAAAAGATCCTATATTGTCGGTATATAAACACCAATAGTTCTGCTGCCAGAAACTGCCACTGGCTGCAGGGAAGTTTTCAATCAGGTATGTTTCCATAGATCCGCAGACACCAATTTACTGGAATTATGAATTATGGCAAACATCTATTAATGCAGAAGACCCTTTAAACAAATAAAAATCGGTGTCTGAAGAAAATCTGTGCAAACATAACGAATCGAAAATTGGCCTGAAGCCAGTGGTTTATATGCCAAGAGTGCAGAATTGTTTTGGATTTATATTGTTCCTGGCAGATTCACATGGCAGCCCTTCTTGATCTATCGTCTTCCTACCAGTTGGCAACCTGACTATAACCAGGGGCGAAACGTGCTGGGATTAAAAATCACCATTAGGAAACAAAAGCAAAACAATTGTTTCCCTTCATAGCAATCCCAAGTCTGCTGTGGCTTCAGTGTCAGTAAGAAAGGCCATCTCCCAAACCATCGACAAATGGAGAAAACATTATGTGAAATCAGAGAACTTGCGTCCAAAATCTATCTGTCACGCTTTCCCTCCCTAAATCCGGTCCTCATTTCGAGGAATACAGAGCGGCGTTCATAGCAGAGTGGGGATTTGAACCAGGGCTTCCCAGAAACGAGGCCGGCACTCAAATCACCCCACAACACTGGCTCTGAGTAATACAGCTTCAGTCCGAGACATTTCCCTGAAATGGATTTAAGTCTCTCCTGTTCAGCCTTCAATGTAGTATACTTCATTTACGAGCAGAATAAAACCCACACATTTAAGCAAACTGATATCTGTAAAAAAAATAAAATAAATCAGGATCGGCGCACAAGATACAAATGTTAATGCAAAACAAACAAGCACACAAAACATTCAAAACGTGCATTTGGGAGTATTCAAATCCAAAACGGGAGGGAAGAAATGTAGACACTGGCATCTGGTCACAAAAGTCTATTCTGAGTCTAGTGTTCCCTGTGGCCTTGGAACTTGGGGCAGTGTGCTTCTTTCATAGGGTTTAGAGCACTGGCCTCCCAGGTTTTTGCAGTGTGGCTGCAGGAGAGGGACTCCGTGAATGCACCTGTCCCTCCCAGTCCGCTTGAAGTAGATAGTCCGACAGCTCCAGATCCTTCGTCTTTGTCTTGGGGTTCCTTGCAGCAAGGCAAAGAGCAGCGCGATAAAATGGGCTGGAACCTGCGGCGCATCCCGGCCCAGCAAATGCCGACGTTCTGTCGGATGGCATTGGACGAGAAGAAGAAGATGAAAGGATCCAAGCAGGTGTTGAAGGAGCTGAGGGCAAAGCTGTATTCTCTCCATGTAGGGTCTTCATAATAGATGACCCCAAAGATGTGGGAGATGTTAAAAGGGCCAAAGCAAAGAGTATAATTGAGCAAGGTGACCAGAGCCAAGCCCACGGCCCTTTGTTTCTTGCGGGCCTGGATGTTCGGCAGGGAGGCCAGGATGCGGATCACGTTGACGTAACAGAAGACGGTGATGGCGAAAGGGATGCAAAAGAGGACAATGCAGATTTCAAGCCGGAAGGGGTAGATGATCCTCCTCTGCTGTTCGTTGAACTCCTTGAAGCACACCACGTGGTTGGAAGGGAGCTGGGAAGTCGGCAAGGAGTCGTTGCGCAGGGACCTCACCACAAAGACCGTGCCGCAATGGGAGCCCACAAATACCCAGATGAAGATGCTGGCCACCACCGCATAGACTACCTTGCGTTTCATTCTGTACTTGATGGGGAATGCCACGCCCAGGTAGCGGTCCACGCTGATTGCCGTCAGGAAGAGGGTGCTGATGGAGAGGCTGCTGTGGAAGGTGCAGCTGGTGACGGTGCAGAGGGCCCTGTGGAAGGGCCACTCGTTGTTTTGGGCGGCCTCCACCATTTTGAGGGGAAGGAAAACCAGAAGGATGATGTCCGACAAAGTCAAGTTGAGCAAGAGGATGTCTATGGGGGCCGGCTTCTTGCAGACTTTCATGATGAACGTGCAGAAGGACAGGAGGTTGGAAGGGAAGCCAATCAGGAAGGTGATGGCGTAGATAGCAAGGATAACGGTGAGGTTGGTCATCCTTTCTGCTTCTGTAGGGGAAGGAAACAATCATTAGGTATGAAACCGGGCCAGGAGATGATGTTTCTTAATTCTCAACGGAAGACTAATGCCGGCTTTCCCCACCAACGATGGCTCTCCCGACACCCAAAGAGCTCTGATTCAGTTCCACAGGGGAAAAACAAGGAAACTTGAACGCTAAGACCTCATATATACTGGCCTTTTCCAGTTTTTCTACTTGCAGGGGATACTTCTGACATCCGTTCATCTTTCATGATATCCCACCATGTTGTGGAGGATTGTGGGTAATGTTCTAGGTCAGCTTCTCTGCGGGTCATTAGTCTAGTGCAGTGGTCCCCAACCTTTTTATCACCAGGGACCGGTCAATGCTCGATAACTTTACTGAGGGCTGGGGGCGGAGTAGTCTTTTGCTGAGGGACATCACTAATGCCTGAGCCCCTGCTCCACTTGCTTTCCCACCTGTGCCCCTGACTTCCTGCCACCCACTGGGGAGCACTGCAAGCAGCAGCTATGCAGTGCCATGCCGAGGGGGAGCCCCAGCTATGGCGGCCGCTGGAGAGCACTAAAGGTGAGCCCACGGCAGAGTGGCAGGGCAGCCCTGAGGCAGCAGCCGAGGAGGACAAGGAGGAGCTGCGGCCCGGTACTGACTGATCTACAGACTGGTACCAGGGTTGAGGACAGCTGGCCTTGTGAACTGATTTCTTATTATGAACAGTAAATGCATTCTACAATACAGTTCATACTCTTCTATGGTTGATTGTGGAAAGAGAAATTTGGTTATTATAACCAA
The DNA here is from genome assembly GCF_049243985.1 of Paroedura picta. Lineage (NCBI taxonomy): Eukaryota > Metazoa > Chordata > Lepidosauria > Squamata > Gekkonidae > Paroedura > Paroedura picta. Next base: position 28,507,120 of record NC_135373.1, on the reverse strand, counting down.
CCTTGTTTTTGTCTTGCCCCATGGTGAATGACTTGGGAGTCTACTGCAAGATTCCCAGGAACACAAGACACTGGAAAACTTAAGTGACTCCTATTGCTAATAATGATCACCACAGAGGTGTATTTGTGTTGATTTGTACTGATCAAATGACCTAGGAATCCAGTGGCACATTAAAGCATAAAAATGTATTATAAGAGATCTAATTTCACAGGTGCATGAGGTATACATTCATCTAGCTTATTTATACACACAACAGAAAAGTGGATGGGTATGCTACCCCATGAGGCCTGAGTTAAAAAACATACAACTTAAAGAACACTCTGTTCTCCCAGGGGATCTGAGACACTCCTGGCTGTTGTTACACAAACAAAACACAACATCTAGTGCTGGAAGAAATGACATCAGCAGATACAGTAGGGAGACAGTGGAACATCTGAAATAACGAACTAATGAAAGAGGTGGGATACATAAGAGATTAGCATCGATAGTAAGGTAGGAAGCCCAGCTCTTCAATAATTCATAGACATATTGATTTGAATTTGATAATGAATTCTGATTCAGCAGTGTCACATTGGGCTCTGCCTTTGAAGTTTCTTTGTAAGTCAGCTGTAATTTTACGATTTGCCACAAACATCTACCTGCTCTGACTTTGCAATAAGTCATATGGCAAATACAATCACAGCTGAGATTGGGAACTTTATTTCTCTAGCCTGTATAGTGAACATCAATTACATACTCAACTAGATTTTCCAACTAATTGTTTACCACAATGGCCACCAGTAGCATCTCAAGAAATTAAACAATTAATTCTACAATTAAAGAGTGGGAAAGCCCCAGGCAGTGACTTCATCCCTCCAGACTTATTGAAATCAAACGTAGATTGGTGGGCCCCAATTTTAGCCCTCTTATTCACGTACATTGACCAGACAGCTCTGATTACCCAATACTGTGGTCTTGCAGTCATAGTTCCCATCTTTAAGAAAGGCAGTAGAGAAGAACCGGCCAATTATAGACCCACAAGTCTCCTTAGCATAATCAGTAAATTATACTCTAAACACCTTAGTTTAAGATTGTGTGATTGGCTTGATCAGGAAGGTTTCTTAGAAGAAGAACAGGCTGGCTTTAGACATGGCAGATCAGTTATGGATCATTGTTTAGGCTTACAGCACTTAATTGACAAGTATGTGCATTCTGGTAAGAGATCACTTTTTGTAGCCTTTGTAGACTTTAAATCTGCATTCGATTCAATATCTAGAGATCTTCTATGGTCAAAATTATCCAACTCAACAATTGATAAATGGCTTTTGCTATTACTTTATAAACTTCACAAAAATACAAGTCTTCATGTCAGATTCAGTCCAAAGGGTCATTTAACCAACTCGATCCCTACACAGAAAGGTGTAAGACAGGGCTGTATTCTGGCTCCTTTTTTATTTAATATCTATAAAGGTAAAGGTAAAGGTATCCCCTGTGCAAGCACCGAGTCATGTCTGACCCTTGGGGTGATGCCCTCTAGCGTTTTCATGGCAGACTCAATACGGGGTGGTTTGCCAGTGCCTTCCCCAGTCATTACCGTTTACCCCCCAGCAAGCTGGGTACTCATTTTACCAACTTCGGAAGGATGGAAGGCTGAGTCAACCTTGAGCCGGCTGCTGGGATTGAACTCCCAGCCTCATGGGCAAAGCTTTCAGACGGCTGCCTTACCACTCTGCGCCACAAGAGGCTCATTTAATATCTATATTGGTGCATTAATCAAACGTCTAAAGAACTCAGACATTCATGCCCCTAAACTTGCAGACAAAAGGTTACCCATACTTATGTATGCTGATGATGCAGTAATTCTCTCACAGACCAGAATAGGCATGAAAAGGGCTTTGGAAGTTTTGGCTTTGCATTGCCAGGAGGAACACCTAGTTATCAATTATACCAAAACAAAAATGATGTGCTTTAACAACAGGGCAAAATCTTTTACTTGGCATATTGACCAACATCGTATTGAGGAAGTTAAATGCTTCAAATATCTTGGTGCAATCTTCCAGTATAACGGAAAGCAAACTGCTCATATTCACTGAGTAGCTAACGCTGCTCAGAAGAGTGCAGCGGCTATCTTAAGATTCTATCGAACTAAGGGTGGTGGCTTCATTCCTGCTGCAATCAAACTGTTTTCAGCCAAATCACTGGCTCAACTTACATATGGTGCCGAATTAGGCCCTTACTCCAATTTTGCTCCCTTAGAGAAAATTCAAGCAGGTTTCCTAAGAGTCCTCTGTTCCAAGGTGCACAGCCAATGTAGTTCTCCGGCAGGAGGCAGGGTTGACAAAAGTAGAGACCAGGGCATGGATAACAATAATTAACTATTGGCTAAAAATTCATCTTCAACCTGTAGGCCTTATTCCTTCTTTCTTGTCAGTTAACCCACAACCCACTTGGTGTACAGAAATAATTAACAAACTTCTTAAAATTGGTTTAGCTCCTGATCATCTATTAGAAAAGGGGCACAGGCAAGCAAAACATCTGGTCTATCAACGACTTATGGATATTGAGCTGCAAAATGAGATGGCCCTACTCCCAAGCCCATATAGGTTACTAAAGTCCTGGGAGGGATTTTCTACTGCACCATACCTAACATATATCACCTTTACTAAATTTCGATGGGCTTTTTCGAGGGCCCGTTTCAATGCATTTCCATCAGCACTGCTAAGTGGAAGACTGCAGCGTATGCCCATAGAGGACCGATTATGCCCTTGCAATTCAGGTGTAATTGAATCAATTGCCCACATTATATTATACTGTGACTTTTATAAGGTTGCCAGAAGCCGTTTAATCTTGCCATTGCTATCAAGGTTCCCTGGACTTACAGATGATCATCTAATTAACATCTTGCTTGCAGATAAAGTTAATTCTGTTTCTTACATGGTGGCAAAGTTTTGCTAAACTGCCAGCAGAGTGCAGAAATCTTTGGCTACTGTTGATGCTGAATGACCTGACTGTCAAAATGCCGTATTCATGTTTTGTGCCTTTGTTAACTTCCTGATGCGGAATGTCCTGTTAAAACTCTGTAATAATGTATGTGGTCTGTAGATATTTTGATGCTGGTCAATGACCGTAATAAATTTAATAATAATAATAAATAACGATTTGCCACAGAATGCCCTGTAACACCGAAATACTTTCCCTGGTAGTTTCTGAATATTAGGATTTTCAACTTTAGAAAAGACCAAGGATCCAAGACTTGTGGCAGGGTATGAGCTTTTGTAAGTCACTGCTATATGAGCTTTTGTAAGTCACTGCTATATGAACTTTTGGAAGTCACTGCTATATGAGCTTTTATAAGTCACTGCTATCTATCTCAATGGAAGGATTTCTAATGTCATGTTTATGTCTATTTATTCCTTTGCATAGCAGCTGACTCATTTGTCCTAGAGAGTGGAGCCACAGTGCTGATAAATATTATCCTGGAGAATGAGGAAGTGAATGAGCCTGAAACAATATCGCCGATGCTAGCTTTTGGTATGTTATTAAGCAGTTCTATCACTGGACCTAATAGCATCAGCCATGTCCAGCTGGTCTCATCAACTTGTGCATCGTCCAATACAATGTATGCCATTGTGTGCCAACTCTTACTTTCTAGATTCTTCAGCAGGAAAACACATCGGCCTCTTCACTTGGGTGGGAGGTAAATTCCCTGAGAATTCCGTCCCAATAAGGAATAGAAACTCATTTCCCCAGTATTTCCCATTGAAATGAATGTCAGCGAGACGAAATAATACTAATAGTCCTGAACACATGGCAGAATGATGTTTAGGAACCCAAGCAAAAGTTTGAATGCACCCAGCAAATCCATTGATATGCACATCACTAATTCAGGGTTTTCTATCCAAGACCATTGCCTTGAAATTAACTGATACGTGACTAGCTTTGTATCCTTCACAATCAGTTTTTAAAAGTGAAATCTGAAATGCTACGTAAAAGGGTTAATGTTTCAATATGAACTGGGGATTTCAGCGTGCAAAATCTCATTCCTGTTGACATGGTACAGAGGATCATGCTTAGAAAAGATATCAGTATCCCTAGTGATCAAGGTTAGAAATATTGGTTTGGTATCTGGATCTGAGTTTTCCCCGAATTTCAATATTATTCAGCTCTATTGTTCCCTAGAGGAGTCTTTGCAGAGGGCTGAAGAGGCTGTTTTGTTGTTGTTTAGTGTTAGCAAATTGCATCAAAAATGCAGTGGAAGTGCTGGTTCCTGTCACAGAATCATAGAATCATAGAATCATAGAATCATAGAATCATAGAATCATAGAATCATAGAATCATAGAATCATAGAATCATAGAGTTGGAAGGGACCTCATGGGTCATCTAGTCCAACCCCCTGCACTATGTAGGACAGGGGTAGTCAACTTGTGGTCCTCCAGATGTCCATGGACTACAATTCCCATGAGCCCCTGCCAGCAAATGCTGGCAGGGGTTCATGGGAATTGTAGTCCTGGACATCTGGAGGACTACAGGTTGACTACCCCTGATGTAGGACACTGACATCCCAATCGCTCATCTGCTGTAACCTGCCACCCCTTTGCCTTCACAGAATCAGCCTCTCCGCTATCTAGCCTCTGTTTAAAAATTCCCAAAGATGGAGAACCCACCACCTCCCGAGGAAGTCTGTCCTTCAAGTAACTCCAAGTGCCAAGTGAATTGGTCTAAAAGGTCGAATTCTGTGGGCCCCTGAACAAGGTTCCCCCACCCATCTTCCATTATTCCCTAGGCAGAACCAACGAGTTCACAGAACAAATACAGATTCGGGGAATCCCAGCAGAAGTACAGGACAACGTGGCAAGCTTAACGCAACAAGCATATAACCTGAGAATCCAATCGAGTGTCAAACCAGTGAAAGTTCCAGCTGAACAGGAGCACTGTTGCAAGGCCAGCAAAAGTAAAAACCAGAGAATCTGAGCCAATGTACAAACTGAGAATCAAAGGCAATGCTGAGCCCAAGAATCTACCACAAACCTCTATCTAACCTGATGCAATGACCACAATATTTCAAGACCAACAAAATCGATTTCAAAGGAGAGCATCCAAGTGAAACCAACCTGACAAGCTGATAAACTTTATAGAAGAGTTGGTTCTTATATGCCGCTTTTCTCTACCTGAAGGAGGCTCAAAGCAGCTTATAGTTGCCTTCCCTTTCCTCTCCCCACAACAGACACCCTGTGAGGTGGGTGAGGCTGAGAGAGCCCTGATATCACTGCTCGGTCAGAACAGCTTTATCAGTGCTGTGGCAAGCCCGAGGTCACCCATCTGGCTGCATGTGGGGGAGAGCAGAATCGAACCGAGCACGCCAAATTAGAAGTCCGCACTCCTAACCACTGCACCAAACTGGCTCTCTCTATAGATCCAGACTGGATATATTCAAATGAACATTTGTATAACCCACTGTTCAATCTAATGGAGATGGACTATGGCCCAGGGGTAGAGCCTTGCATACAAAAACTCCCAGACTAAATCAGTAGCATTTCTAGGACTGTTTACGCACTGGAGGTTTTATGCCGGGCTGCAGGCTGGAGTTTTAGTCGTTGCAGGTTGCTCCACCTCTTTCTGCACCCACACAGCGGAGCATTTGGCCTGGTACACCTCACCCGCCACCTATTTGTGCTCCTGCATGTGAGCTTGGGCAGTGAAGTTCCCAGTGCAGAAACGGTCTAGGTGAAGGACATAAGAAGAGCCCTGCTGGATCAGACCTATGGGCCATCTAGTCCAGCATCCTGCCTCACACAGTGGCCAACCAGTTCTTTTGGGGGGCAACAATGGGGAAGAGAGGCCGAGGCTTTCCCCGGATGCGATCTCCTGGCAATGAGCTTCAGAGGATCAGTACGTTCCTCTCAGTCACCGTGGCTGGTAGCCATTGATAGTATTATTCTCCACGAATCCCTTTACTTCTGGGGCCATCCCGACATCCTCTGGGCAGCGAATTCCACATTTTAATCACTCTCTGTGTAAATAAATATTTCCTTTTGCCCATCCAGAACCTACTGCCTATCATTGGCTGCCCTCGCGTTCTAATATTTTGGGAGAGGAAGAAAAAAGTTCTCTTGGTCAACTCTCTCTAAAGGTAAAGGTATCCCCTGTGCAAGCACCGAGTCATGTCTGACTCTTGGGGTGATGCCCTCTAGCGTTTTCATGGCAGACTCAATACGGGGTGGTTTGCCAGTGCCTTCCCCAGTCATTACCATTTAACCCCCAGCAAGCTGGGTACTCATTTTACCGACCTCGGAAAGATGGAAGGCTGAGTCAACCTTGAGCCAGCTGCTGGGACTGAACTCCCAGCCTCATGGGCAGAGCTTTCAGACTGCATGTCTGCTGCCTTACCACTCTGCGCCACAAGAGGCTCTTACCTCTCAACTCTCAACTCTCAACTCTCTCTACCCCATGCATAATTTATAAATCTCTATCATGCCCTCCCCCCTTTGTTGTCTCTTTTCTAAACTAAAAAGTCCTAGACTCTTCAGCCTTTCCTCCTAGGGAAGGGGCTCCAACCCCCCCCCCCCCAATCCTCTTGGGCATCCTCCTCTGTACTTTTTCCAGTTTTGAAATGTTCTTTTTGTGATATGATGACCAGAATTGTGTACAGTATTCCAGATGAGGCCCCATCATAGGTCTGTACAGGGCATTACAATATCGACTGTTTTATACTCGATTTTTTCCCTAATCATCCCTAACATAGATTTTGCCTTTTTCACCACTGCAGCACATAACTTGGCACTTTCATTGAGCTGTCCATTATGATTCCACGACCCCCCTCCCAGACTCAGCAAGTTCAGGCCCCATTAGCTTACACTTGTGTGTGTGTGTTCTTGTCCCAGTGTGCATCACCTCACGCTCACCAACAGGGGCCTTCATTTGACATGTTGCCACCAACTCACCCAATTTGTAGAGGTCCTTTTGGAGGAGCTCTTCACGGTCCGCCTAGGTTTCCACCATCCTGAATAATTGGGTGTCATCTACGAACTTGGTCATGACACTGCTCACCCCTGGTTTCACATCATCAGGCAACATGATGGAAGGCCTTTTTTGGCCAGTGGTAGGGCAATGGCCAGCAGAGAACACAGCACTGAGGTAGATGGACTCTGAGTTCAGACATGGCAGAAGACCACTTCATATGGTCCGGGATGGGGGAGTGCAGCTGTTAGTTGCACGCTCAGCCAGGGACCTCAGTGTGATATTTGATACCTCCCATGGAGGAACAGATCACAAAAGTAGCTCGGCCAACTTTCTTCCATCTATGTCAAGCCAAGCTACTGATGTCCTACCTGGCCCCAGAACACTTAGCCACAGTGATCCATATGACGGTTACCTTTAGGCTGGATTTCTGCAATTCACTCTAGGCAGGCCTATCTTTATCCCTGAACCAGAAACTCCAACTGGGGCAGAATGCAGCAGCCGGGGTTCTTACGGGAACACCTTGGAGGGCCCACAGATGGCCCACCAACAGCTGCACTGGCTACCAGTTGACTACTGGATCAGACTTAAGGTTCTGGTAATCACCTTCAAGACCCTATGCGGTCTGGGCGCTGAGCTTCTGAGAAGTTGCCTCTCTACGTATGCCCCTCAAAGAGCATTATGTTCCACCAACACCAACAAACTGCTGATCTCTGGCCCCAGGGAAGCTCGTCTGTCAACGACTGGAGCCAGGGCTTTCTCGGTCTTGGCCCCCAGCTGGTGGAATGAGCTACCAGCCGACATCAGGGCCCTGCCCGTGCTAAAACAATTCTGCGGGGCCTGCAAAAAAGAGCTTTTCCACCAGGCTTATGGTCAAGACAAGTAAACAAGCCATCAACCATTAGCCAGAAGCCCTCATCAATTGAACACCTAACCACAGTGCAGACAAACTAAATGGTTGAATTGCCGATTGATTGTTAAATGACACGCTTTCATTACAAGTCTTTACATTTGAATCAAGATGTTTATTGCACTTTATGGCTTTATGAGAGTTACAATGTAAACCGCCCTGAGCCGAAAGGGAAGGTGGGCATAAAAATTAAACAAACAGACAAATAAGCAAATCATCTGTTTTGGCTGCCAAAGGTCCCAGCCTCAATCTCTGTTCTCTCCAGCTAAAGGCTCTCCAGGAACAGGTGCTGGGGAAGAGAAAACAGTTCTGCAGGGCCTGCAAAAGGGAGCTCTTCCACCAGGCATTTAGTTGAGACCAGGCACAACCAACAACATCTACAGGGAAGGAAGGGGAAATAAGGGGAAGGCAGACACAAGCCCCTGCCCCATGGTGTTTTACCACTGAAAGGTAAGACAGGCGGAAGGAAAATCAGAGCGAAGCCACTGCAATGAGAAATACATAGAAAGGGAAAATACAGCTGTAAATACTCTAGTTTCCTTGCAAGCAAGGGTGAAGAAGACTGGGGGTTAAATGAACACTCCATTGAGAAGGTAAGTTCTGCAGAGGGATTAAAAGAACAGATATTTTTGTCAGGAACTGAAGGCATAGTAAGGAAAAAAGAAGAAACTGCAGAATCGCTTAAGAGAGCAGGAGCTTTCAGGAGACCATAGAGATATGTTCATAAGTGTCATCATCAATTAATGACCCCCACAAGGTTTCAAGGCAAAAGACTGAGGCAGTTTGTAGAGCAAGTTCCAAGCCTAGTGGCACCCTTAAGACCAACAATGTTTTATTCAAGGTGCAAGCTTTCGGATGCCACTGCCCTCCTCTGCACAGTAACTCTGGAATTCTTTTGTGGTCTCCCACCCAAATACTCAGGCCTGCCCCCTGCTTAGCTTGTGAGATCAGGCTCGCCTGGACCATCCAGGTCAGGAAGACCTGCAGAGAGTGAAGCAAAAATTACAGTGATAAAGAGAGGAGAAAAGGGGAGTGGTTAGACTAAAGTTAGATGATGCTGGATGGTTTATTTACTTCATTTCTACCTCACCTTTCTCCCCATTAACCCCACAAATGGCTTATATCATTCTGTCCTGCTCCATTTAACCCTTGCACCAACTGAGAGGTAGGATAGATTGAGAGTGTGCAGCTGGCCCAACGTCATCTAGCAAGCTTCCATGGCAGACTGAAACACTAAAAACACCCCCTCTCCAGCATATAGTCCACAGACCCAGGAGGCTGCATGGGCATCATTAGCAAAGAAAGCCAGTTCAAAGCCACATTATTGGGTAAATAAAGATTTGGCAAGGTCTCAGGCTGCCCATCATCCAAATGGGCAATCGTGTCTCAAGCTGCATCAGTCAAAGTCCTTTTACTTCAGTGGGCTTAGACTAAAGGTAAAGGTATCCCCTGTGCAAGCACCGGGTCATGTCTGACCCTTGGGGTGACGCCCTCTAGCGTTTTCATGGCAGACTCAATATGGGGTGGTTTGCCAGTGCCTTCCCCAGTCATTACCGTTTACCCCCCAGCAAGCAAGCTGGGTACTCATTTTACCGACCTCGGAAGGATGGAAGGCTGAGTCAACCTTGAGCCAGCTGCTGGGATTGAACTCGCAGCCTCAAGCTTAGGCTACAAGTAGTCAAACTGCGGCCCTCCAGATGTTCGCTGGCAGGGGCTTATGGGAATTGTAGTCCATGGACATCTGGAGGGCCGCAGTTTGACTACCCCTGGAGACTCACTCAACTTTGGTGTGCCCTGTCCTCACTCGGGTGAAAGCAAAGGACAGCCCCCCTCCCTCTCCCCACCCCCAGAAATCCATCAAGGCATTCTGCTGCTGGACCTGTTTGAATTATTGCTGTTGAATGTTGCTCTGTTACCCTGTTATCATCAGTTAGTATTATTAATGTTACAGTTATTTATATGTATGGTTCTTTGTATAGTTCTCAGTTCTATGTAAATTGCCCTGAGCCTTCGGGGAGGGAGGTATATGAATGCAGATAAATAAACAAGCCAGCAAACAAACAAATAAACAAACAAACAAGGTATTTTTCTGCCTGACCCCCAATAAAGTGCTACCAGTCCAAGTAGCCAACAGAGATAAGCATTGCTCTATCTGATAAAAGAACAACAATCTTCCCCCTGTGCAAGAATTTGAGGGACTCTTACCTGTTGAGCATATCAATTAAGTTTGATTAAGTCTTGCTATCTCATCAGATTCCAGAAGCTAAGCAGAGTCATCCCTGCTTGGATGGGAGACCCCCCAAGGAAATCCGGGGTCACTGGACAGAGGCAGGCAAGGACACAGATACCTCTGTTCATCTCTTGCCTTGAAAACCACGAAGGGAGGGCATTGGCCTTTGTCCGGTGGTCACTTAAACAGCAATTTGTGCCCTAACGGGGAACACTTTATTTGACTCCCTAGCTCAATCCTGAAAACTAGCCAAAGGCGCATTTGTTTGAGCAGCAGTTTCAAAGCTTACTTGACTTCCTCTCCGCTCGCTCGTCCAGGTGGGGAACCTCTTCAAGGTTCGGCAGAGAACGCGACCAACCTGCCTTCTGACTGCCGAAAGGAGCAGCGAGAGTACGTTTCCGCTCACCGTTTCTGAAAAAATGCAATGCATTTCATGTGGTGCAATCAAAGAAGCTCCCTGTTCCGCCCTGGTGGAGGAAGCAGAGGTGTTAGGCAACCAACCCAGAAAAGTGAACTCGGGAGGCATTACCAAAAGCTTACCTCCTCCTGGACTGGGAGGAGACCTGCTGCTTTGATAGAGGCGGAAAACCCCGGTGTTACGTCAGCACCTAATTCTAACATGTCTCAAACGTATTGGATTTCCAGCTCCCTCACAACAGCTGTGGGTAAACTTAGGCTGGAGAGAATCGACAGGAGGGAATCGACAGGTACCAGAGAGTATCTCCCCAGCTGTCAATTAACCCTTAAGCATCCTCCCTTCCACCCCTCCGCCCTCTTCCAAACTCTGACTAACCCCTCAGCAAGAGTACTCTGTGGGTACTACTACATTGCTGATCCCTGGCCCACAGGAAGTTCACCTGGCCTTGAACAAGGCCGGTGCCTTTTCGGTCCTGGCCCCCATTTGGTGGAATGAGCCCCCCGAAAAGCTGAGGATCCTGCCAGAGCTGACAGCGTACCACAGGGCCAGCAAGATGGAGCTCTTTCACCACACATTTAATTGAGGCCAGGGCAAGGAAGATTTTGGGGTCCCTCCCTTAGGGAGATATTCATAGAATCATAGAATCATAGAGTTGGAAGGAATCTCCAGGGCCATCTAGTCCAACCCACAACTATCTGCCTACCCACAGTGACCCCAATTTCATGCCCATGTGATCCCCACTCGACCAAAAATCTCCAGAATCCAGCCTGGCCTGGAGGAACTTCACCTCCCATATATCACCCCAATCTTCCTTGAGGGATGGGATCCGGCAGGAGGGGGTTTGTTGGGATGGGAGGATTTCCTGTTGCTGCTCAGAGGATTATTGTTACCTGCCCTGAGCCTACTAGGAAGGAGGAGATTCAAAAAAAAGTTAGATTCCTATATTATGATTATGATTATGATTATGATTATGATTATGAGTATGATTATGATTATGATTTACCAAAGTTAGAAGAAAACCCTTCCAAGAGATAAAATGGCCCAAGGGGGTGGGGTGTGTGGGAAGAGCTGCAGAGAAGAATCTATAGGTGTGCCAACCCCACCCGAAAACAGAGTCCTTTGAAGGATTTCCTGGGAAAATTGCACTCAACCTGCCGAGCGATGATTTATTTCGAGCCTGGAAGATTGGAGTGAGGGTGTTGGCCCTGGAAAATCCAGGTGCAGAGTCTCACTCAAGGCCATTCGGAGCAGAGCGAGACTTCTCTAAGGCCACTGATTTCCTTCTGAGGGGCCTGGGAGCAGTCACGTTCGCATGGTCCGGCCTCCTTCAGAGGGTCATTGTGAGGACAGATGAGGTGAAATGGGAGACAGGCCCCCTGTCTGAGTGGAGCAAACATTTCCATCCTCTGTGTTCGCTCTGCTCGACGGACCTGAATGCGGACGAGGAAGCTGCGAAAGCACCGAATGTGGCAAGAGTGTGACAAGAAGTGGTTTTGCTTTTGCCGTGGAGGAGATTTCAGTTGTGGCTGTCGCGTTTCTGCCTCTTCCCCCCCACCACCCCCTCACCCCCAGAAGAGTAGACATTTAAAAGCGGAATGCGATAATGCAAAAGAGTTACTGTTTGGCTAAGAAGAAGAAAAAATACGTTGTCAGTACTGATTTATGTGGAAATGGATTTAAGCTTTCGTTCTTAGGGAGGGAATATAAGTCATGCTGACCCTTTCTCAGAAATCTGAACTGAAAAAATCATCACAGGAAGCATTTTGTGGCCTAGATCAAGGGTAGTCAACCTGTGGTCCTCCAGATGTCCATGGACTACAATTCCCATGAGCCACTGCCAGCGGTTGCTGGCAGGGGCTCATGGGAATTGTAGTCCATGGACATCTGGAGGACCACAGGTTGACTACCCCTGGCCTAGATTGCTTCAGATCACCCTGCTGTATAGTGGAACTGCAGGAGGCGAGGGCCAGTTTCAAAGATGGCAACTGCAGGCAGGGCTTATCCTAGTGGGTCATGGTGTCTTTGTCACAGCCATGTCATGTCTTTACAGCCATGTCCTGTCTTTCTAAAATTAGCCAAGATGGTACTTTGGTGCAGACATCCGTGGTATCTAGATTTACGAGGTGGCCCTTGGTTCTGGAACTCACTCCTAGCAGCTCAACACTTTTAAAAGGTTTGGGGAAATCAGAGCAGTAGTGTATTCTGAGTATGGTGACAGGGGTGCAGGGAGGAGCACAGGAGAACTCTTACTGGTAGGCTGGTGGCCCCCCTTTGGATAACTCAGTGGTGGGCGAGCTGGCTGGTGGAGAGACATGTGGGGAGTGCTGTGGGGGCAGTGCTGCCTACTGGTGAGATTTTGATGTGATGTGAGAGCCAGTTTGGTGTAGTGGTTAGGAGTGCGGACTTCTAATCTGGCATGCTGGGTTCGATTCTGCACTCCCCCACATGCAACCGGCTGGGTGACCTTGGGCTCGCCACAGCACTGATAAAACTGTTCTGACCGAGCAGTGATATCAGGGCTCTCTCAGCCTCACCCACCCCACAGGGTGTCTGTTGTGAGGAGAGGAATGTGAAGGCGACTGTAAGCCGCTTTGAGCCTCCTTCGGGTAGGGAAAAGCGGCATATAAGAACCAACTCTTCTTCTTCTTCTTCTTCTTGTTATAGTATGCTTCCCTGACCAGTCTCAGTTCACTCCCAGCTATCCTCTCTGATGGCTGACATACAGTGCCTAGTATCCTGGAGATACTTTTCTTTAGAGGTCTGTCCTTCACTTCATTTCTTGAACATTTCCTGTTTCTTCCTTGGCTCCTCCTGAAGTTTTCTGTTCATCCACATAGACTTCATGGATCCCCCTAAGATGTTTAAATATTGCTGGAATAGTCATGGCTTGAGCATGTAATAGCTCTTGTTTAAAGACAGCCCACCCATCACCTGCTCCTTTCTCTTCCAGCATTTTGGTCCATGAGATGACTCTCATAATGTTTACGAAAGTCTAAAATACACGTCTGACAAGGAACTTCCTTAGCCTTCTAATTTTCCCTTCTAATTCTCAAAAGAAATTCTAGGAGGACATGGTCAATCCCCCCCCCCCAGGGTCCCTACTTTCTTCATCCCATCTACCAGCTCTTGGGTGTTGGTCAGTATTGTTGAGTATGGCCGAGCCGACTGTAGGGTTTTCCACCATTTGATTAATGTAATTGTCAAACGGGCAGGCCAGAAAGTTGCACCACTTTGGATGCTTAGCAGAGTTGTTTTCCTAGCACACATCAGGGAAATTTAAGTCACCCATAATTACAAGGTCTTGCTGCCCAGATATTCTATCAAGCTTCTCAAAGAGGGCAGCATCAAGGTTAGGTGGATTCACCCAGGTTAGGTGGTCTGTAGTGGATGCCACCCACTACAGTCTTTGTTTTCCCCTCCCTTATCTTCACCTAGATACTTTCCACATGAGCATCACTCTCCTCCTCTAGTATTGCTTGATAGGCAAGCCCTCCTTCACATAGAGCCACTACATCGCCTCTTCAGCCTTTTCTGTTTCTTTTGAACAACCCATATTCATCCACTACTGCATTCCAGTCATGGGAATAATTCAGCCAAGTCTCTGTAATGCCTACTATATAGGCATCTGAAGACTCTTACCCTGGGTTCTAATTGATGCTTCCTTCGCATGCAGGCTATCGGTATTTACATTAGAATCCCTACATTGGACATCTCCTTCCTCTTGTGACTTCAGTTTAAAGCTCTCCTGATGAATCTTCCCAGGTTCCTGCCAAAAACATTCTTCCCCAACTTGGATAAGTGAAGCCCATCCTGTGCTAGCAGGCCTTATTCTAGAAAACCTATCCCGTGGTCCCAGAATCCAAATCCCACCTGCCAGCACCACCAATGCAGCCAGTGGTTCACCTCCATTACCTTCACCTCCTGACTCATTCCTCTGACAGAGAAAACCACTGGTGCCCCTATTCATTTCAGTTGCCTCCCAAGATTTTCATAGTCAGTCTTAACACATAAAATTGCTGTGTTGTGCATTCTCCTGTGGACCATGACAAATGGGCAGAGATCCCTAGGTTTTATCAGTTTTGGCACCTGGTCTGTAATATCGTTAATCTTTGCCCTGGCAAGCAACACCCTTCTTGAACTAGGGGGTCAAACCTAGCCACATGCTTTTCCATGCCCCTCAGCAGAGTCACTGACAACGAGCACTTTCCTTTCCCTTTGAATGGCATTTCCCTCCTGTCCCCATGCCCTTGTCACTCTGTCTTTGAATTTGTTTTGGTTCCTCTGCTGCCCTTAATGCTGCTTCCATCTCCTTTGTAAGGACTTGAAATCTATTCTTGAGCTTCTATGGCCCCAATTACCATCTTGCTCAGCACCTTCAGGCTCATGTTTCATCAGTAAAAGGAGTCTCCATAAGGGAGTCAATTCCCCCATTCTTCTTTGGACTGGTCTCTTCATTCATATGTAGACAGCACAGCTCCTGTCAATGAAATCCTCTCAGGGTTTTAATCCTCTCCCCCAGGCCCCTAATCTTCTCCTCTAAAAGCCCTATCAATTTACACTTATGACAAGTGGAACCCATCTTGTCTTCAGGGATGAAAACAAACATGGCACACTCCTTGCAGACAACTGGATGTGGGCCTTGGGTATCCATTGTTGTCTTTCAAAAATGGATTCCTTAACTTTGAAATCTTTATCTTTAAAATATAGTGTAATCCCCAGACAAATCCCTTGGCAAAGAGCCGCAGAACAAGCTCGAGCCTCTGGCAAGGAGGAGCCTTTATGCTCACGGGGTGACAGCCCAGCACAGCGAGGGACTTCTAATCCTTCTGTTGCATCAAACACTTCCTTGATCAGCCACAAATAAAAGTGCTTACCAATACTTAACACAAAGCATGCTCTAACAGGCTACAAAACACCTACTCACTCATGAATACTGTCCTCCCTCCCTCCCTTCCTTATACACACACACACAGACACACACACTTCTGCCTCAGTGGAGACAAAAGAAGAAGGGAGGGGGAAGCCCTTTACCTTGTTAACAACCCTCCATGTGCTCCTAGTCTTCTCACCAGCTGCTCAACTCTGCCTCTGGCCCATTTTGATTATCTCATCCAGTGTTCCCCCAACCTGATGTCACTTTTTTCACAAGGCTACAGATTTCACTTCTCTGTTCCTTGCAGTTGCAGTGCCATGCTTCCATTTATAAAAATGTTCTAAGCTATCATGGAAGGTCAGAATGATAGAAAATGTTACTTGCTTGCATTCTGCCTCTGCTTCTGTAAGGAGCACCTTCTTCCTCCTGAGAACATAAGCTTCGAACGGCTATCCATTGCATCAACTAAAAACGTTTGGTTAGAAAATCCCTCTCCAAAGCTGTGATTTTACCTAGGGCTGTTTCTCTGTCCTTTCACCGCAAGACACCTCAGTTCCCGATTGAGCACTATATCGGACAATCTGACTGGTTTGTCAAATGCAGACAGGAAAGTGGCTCCTTCTCAGCTCTGCTTGCCACTAGGACTCTTAGCAGCACCCACTAAGTGGATCCCCACCTAGTCATTTCCCAGCAATGTGCCCATACAGGACTAGAGTTCTTTGTAAACACTCTCCCATCTCTTTGCCTAATTGAAATGGATTAAAAGGTACAGCTATTCCCAGGGTAGCTTGACAAACAAGTGCAAAGAGAAGCGGACGGTGGATTGGAGAAAGCAGAAGAAATGGACCACAACCAGGGGCCAGGACAAGAGATCACAAAGGTCTTTAATTTTCGCCCCTGGCAAGCAACACACCACTCGGGTTAGGGGGTCGGGCCCAGCCACATGGTAATCCATTCCTCTTAGCAGGGAGTCTCCAATTACCAGTACTCTCCTTTTTTTTTTCTCAACTCCATTTCCTTCTATCCCCGTGGCCTCTTCATTTTGTCTTAGACTTTATTTTGGGACCTCTTCCCTCGTTGACACTTGCACCTCCTCTGCAAGGGCCTGAAATCTATTCTGGAGCTCCAAAGGCCCCGAGAATCTTCTCGCTCTACGCTGTTGAGTCTTTTTCCGAACTGTCTGCAGAGGCTCCATAATGAGGTCAATCCCCTTATCCTCTTCAGGACTGGTTGTATCCTTTTTATTCCAAGTTGCACAGCTCTGGTCTATGAACTCCTCCCTTTTCTTAATTTGGGTCAGAGTAATAATGCTGTTTTCTAATCTCCTAATCCTTTCCTCCAAAAATCTTACCACCTTACACGTGGGGCAGATGTAGAATCATAGAATCATAGAGTTGGAAGGGGCCATACAGGCCATCTAGTCCAACCCCGTCCTCTACGCAGGATCAACCCTAAGCATCCTAAAGCATCCAAGAAAAGTGTGCATCCAACCTTTGCTTGAAGACTGCCAGTATAGTCCATCTTGTCTTCAGGGAGGAAGGCAATCATGTCACACTCACTGCAGATGATGGGATGAGTGTCTTGGAGGTCCATTGTAACTTCTAGGCAGTGCAACTACTAGGGAAATATAATCTACTGATTCTAATTGCTAGGCCAAGAGCCCTTTGTCTCTCACCCTTCGGCTCTCACCTCTGGCATGAAGCAGCCCTTTTTAATCCTCCGAGCAATCACCTCACTCAGCACCACAATAGGCTCACCTGGTCAGTAGCAACACTCCCCAGTAGCTCTCTCCACGTGCTCTCAGTTGTCTGAGCTCTGGTTCTTATATGCTGTTTTATCAGGAGTGTAAAAGCAGCTCACAGTCACCTTCGCTTTCCTCTCCCCACAACAGACACCCTCTGAGGCGAGGCTGAGAGAGCTCTGATATTACTGCTCAGTCAGAACAGCTTCATCAGTGCTGTGGTGAGCCTAAGGTCACCCAGCTGGCTGCATGTGGGGGAGGAGCGGGGAATCAAGCCCACCTTGCCAGATTAGAAGTCTGCCCTCCTAACCACTACACCAAGCTGGATCAAAAACTAGCAGGTTCAGGAAAGGCTCATCCATCTCCCAAGTTGCAAATCTCAGAAGGAAACTGTGTGTTAATGAGGAAGACCTAGAAATCAGGTCATGGTTGGGGGGGACCTTGGCCCTTTCCCACTGCCTGGCTGTGCATGGCCTTGAAATCAAATTACCTACTCTAGGGTTCAAAAATGAACTCTATGATCTTAGGTGGGTATAATACTTTAGATTGTACTGTGAGATTCTGTGCCATTCCGGCTCAATCACTTATCTTCATAATGGAACATCTAGATATGGGCATGCTTCTCTGATTTTATTTTTAATCCCCCCCCCCCACACACACAAAAAAGAAAAAAAAACAAACCCATTTCCTTCCTCTTTTGAAATAAGCACAAAACAGGCAAACAGATAATAGAATCTCAAAATCCAACAGAAGCTGAGGGTCCTCTTGAAGGGTCTGGGTCTCAAACCATCCCCTACACCTGAGCAACAGCAGCCCCATGGGGACAAAATAGTTTTCTAGAGAACAATGAAGAATTCTGTGGCTGCTTTCCTTCAATTGTGAGCCCTTTCATTCAATCAGTTTTCATTGCAGGTAATGTTACCTCATGGTTTCACTGGTGCCATTTACTGTATACACGTTGTGATGCGGAGGTAAAGAAGGCAAATGCAGTCTTGGGCTGTATCAACAGAGGCATCACA
This sequence comes from Paroedura picta, assembly GCF_049243985.1. Classification (NCBI taxonomy): domain Eukaryota; kingdom Metazoa; phylum Chordata; class Lepidosauria; order Squamata; family Gekkonidae; genus Paroedura; species Paroedura picta. The sequence continues at coordinate 28,488,992 of NC_135373.1, read as the reverse complement.
TTAAAATTGCATAGTCCTACTGTGTACACCAGTGGTCCCCAACCTTTTTATAACCGAGGACCATTCAACATTTGAAAATTTTACTGAACCCTGGGAGGGTAGTTTTGCTGAGGGACGTTGCCACTGCCATCTGAGCCCCTGCTCCACTTGCTTTCCTGCCGGCACCCCTGACTTCCCGCTGCCCCTGGGGGGCGCTGGCAGCAGCAGCTGCACAGTGCCACGCCAAGGGGGAGCTCCAGCCATGGCGACCTCTGGAAAGCACCAAAGGTGAGCCGGCAGCAGAGTGGCAGGGCAGCCCCTGAGGCAGCAGCCGGGGAGGAGGATGAGGAGGAGCCGCGGCCTGGTACTGTCTGATCCACGGACCGGTCCTGGTCCCCGGACCGGGGGTTGGGGACAGCTGGTGTATACCACATTGGTCAGATCACACCTGGAATTCTGGAGGTCTTATTAAAAAAGGAGCGTGGACAAAATTGAGAGGGTTCAGAGGACACCGACCAGAATGTTCTGGGGCCAGGGGACCAAGCCCTATGAGGAAAGGCTGAGGGACTCAGGAATGTTCAGCTTGGAGAAGAGAAGGCCGAGAAGGGATATGATTGCTGTCCTTACAGATTTGAAAGGTTGTCGTTTGGAGGAGGGCAGGCAGCAAAGGATAGGACCCACAGTAATGGCTTTAAACTATGTGTAGAATAGTACTGGATAGTTATCAGGAATTTTTTTTTCACAATCAGTTCAAACAGATGGAGGGCAGATGGAAGCTCCTAGGACTACCCAGTGTTCTGTTTTCCCCATTGTCTGACTGCTGGTGCAAGAACAAATTTAGAGTCCAATGGCACCTTTAAGACTAACATTTTTATTCAAGGTAAGCTTTCATATGCGTGCACCCTTCCTCAGATACAATGTCATGTTCCTTGAATAAAACTTTGTTGTTCTTAAGGGTGCTCACTGAACTCTAAATTTGGTCTGCTGCTTCAGACCAACACAGCTACCCAGTTGACTCTACCTTGCTGGGGCAAGAGACAGTCTCCGGTTAACATTCAAATTTGCATTTTTAAAGTGTTGGGTTTTTAAATCTATTTAAATCTATTTTCTGCACTAAAATTAGCCTCCTTGGGTGCAGACAGGAAATGCCCCCTCACTTGCCCCTCAGCAAATGAATCCACAGAAAATTGGTTTTCATTTTTTTAAGCAGGGAGTAACAGGTTTTAATACAGGGTCTGCCAAATGTAATCAGGGTTTTCCTGGTGCCTGCCATTTTGAGTTGTTTGGGAACGCCCCTTTCCACATCCTTAACATTTTATTTCAAAAAAGGCATTCAAGCAGATCATGAAACCATGTGTCGATCTTATTAAAGTCATGAAGGCAAATTCCATCAGAATAAGGCCTATTCAAAAATCTTTCTTGTTAAGCTACAGAGGGTAAATAATTAGTTCATTTACTCCCCTCCCCCAATCAGATTGTTACAAATTATGTGGAAACACATAATCTGCAACAAACTAATTCCAGAAGAAGTGCGGGGCCAGACGCAAAAGACAGACAGCATAGGTGGTGATGGCCAGGCACCCACTGGCTGCACTGCTGCCTCTGCCACGTGTCTTCCAAGGCTGGCCCCACACCCCGCGGGACCAGCTGTGGAAAATGGGTGGAGGAGACTGCAGCAGTGCATCAAGTGGGTCTGAGTGCGCTCCCTGGACTTCACATCTGTAATCATTTCCGTTACAGGGGGTGTGGCAATAGATGTGTTTCCATATCCATAATGCATATATGGGGGTAAAGCTTTCCAGAGATAAATACTGAAAGACAACGGTGAACAAACCTGATGAGCTCTAATGTACACACTTCCAAAATCAGGTCCTCACATCCAACTTTTTTGTCAGAGAAAAGGCTTTTTGGTTTACCCACCTCAGACATCATCACAACTAGTGGCAGTTCCTTGATAACAGCTTGCATTGACCCCAAATTGAAGGTGTCCCATTTCAGAGGGTCTTATTAGCCGTTCTCAGCAAACACCAATTTTAATCTCTGATTCAAGGAATAAAGCTTTCAAGGAGGCATGACCAAATTCCTCCTGTAGCACAACATCTGAGACACAATGTGGGAAGTCAATGATGAAATTTTACAGAGACACAATATGGGATGCTCAACAGTTTTCTTTAAAAAATTGAAAAAGAGAGTGATGGATATTATTGTCGAAAGCTTTGATCCAACAGCTGAGCCATATGGACAAAGGGGGAAGTATTTTCAATTGAAATGCTTGAAGAGCTCCAAGAATTTATTCCCCTCCTTATTAAAAAAAGAAGCTAATCACAGCGTGGTTCTGCTTTATTCACCTCTAAACTGGGCATTCGAGGATAAGTCTGTCCAAAAACAGAAGGAGAAGCTCTTAACATGCTGAATATTGAACCTGTCAACTGGCCTTTGTAATGGGCCAGTGAAGACTACATGTGACCAGTGGCATACCCACCCTATTTGGCACCCTGGGTGGGTTAGTGTTAAGGGTCTGGTGATGGGAGGACTGGGGCAGGGGTGGGGCTTGCTTCCACCTGGAAGTAGCCAGTCAAGGCCACAATGCCCCCTCCCACCAGTCTGCCTGCCTGTCTCAGCACAAATGTGCCTTGCCCTCATGGAATGAGCCCCCCAGTCAGACCATCCCCTGAATGAAAGGTATGAGGTGGAAAGTGGGCTCTGGTCATTCTAGAGAGACCACTCTCACTCTGTGGAAATCCAGAATAGGCAGCCTGGAACCTCCACAGCTGGCAAGCTTTGTCCCTCCCACAGATGAGGATGACCGGATGGCCCACAGCAAAGCCACATCTAGGTCTCGTCAGACCACAAGTCTCCCAGGATTGGGGGGGGGGAACCCAGCCAAGAACCCCTGGTCCTGCAGGCCTCCATGGCCTGCTGATCATGCATTGGCAGATGCCTTGTGTGCTTGGCTCAAGCTGCCCCCCCCCCATCAACTAGCACCCACAGCACATGCCCTGGCACCCTACCACATGTTCCCTTCCTCTGCCTCTGATTGAATACGTAAAATAATTCACATGGAATATCCATATAAATTCTTTTGGGGGAGAGGAGATGTGCAGGGGTGAAAATCAACACACATCCTCCAGGGTAAAAGGAAATCTTTCTTTCCGTGTTTGTTGCAGTCTTTTTGTCGCTTTCTTGCTGGTATGGAAGTGTCACCTATCAATCCTCAACCAGATGAAAAATAGTCTTTGAAATCAGAGAGCTTTCCTCCAAAATCTGTCCTTGGTTTAAAACAATAATAATAATCCAGCCCTTATTTTGAGGAATTGAGGGCAGCGGACACAGCAGAATGTGGATTTGAACTGTGGTTTCTTCATTCCCAGGCTAACTCTCTAGCCACTATCCCACACAGGCTCTAGTACGTATACCTTCAGTCAGGGTCATATCATGAAAATGAAGTTAAGTCACACCAGCGTAGCCTTCGTTGTAGCGTGGCAGGACGAAGCAAGCAGGACAAAGCTGCACATCTAAGCCATCCCAGGTTTGATGCCTCCAAAGAAAAATATAATCCAGATATGCACGCAACGTAAATGGGGGGAAAAAAGCCCACCAAAACCCAACATTCAACATGCAATTTGGAATATGTAACTCCAAATCCGAAACTGGGGCAAAGAAATCTAGATAGTGGCATCTATTCACAAACGTCTGTTTTGGGTCTAGTGTTCCCCCTGTCCTTGGAACTTAGTGCAGTATGCCACTTGCTCAACGTCTAGGGTGCTCACCTCCCAGATCTTTTTAGCATGGCCACAGGAGGATAATTCGGTGGATGTGCCAGTCCCTCCCAGTCCGCTTGAAGTAGACAATCCGACAGCTCCTGCTTTTTCATCATAGTCTCTGGGTTCCTTGCACCCCGGCAAAGAGCAACGGGATAAAACAGGTTGGACTCTGTGACGCATGCCAGCCCAGCAAATACTGACATTCCGTCGGATGGCGCTCGAAGAGAAGAAGAAGATGAACGGATCCAAGCAAGTATTGAAGGAGCTGAGGGCAAAGCTAAATTCTCTCCAGTTGGGGTCCTCAGAATGGATGAATCCCACGATGTGCGAGATGTTAAAGGGACCGAAGCAGATAATGTAATTGAGCAAGGTGACGAGTGCCAAGCCCACGGCCCTTTGTTTCCTGCGGGCCTCGACGTTAGGTAGGTAGGCCAGGATGCGGATCACGTTGACGTAGCAGAAAACGGTGATGATGAAAGGGATGCAAAAAAGGACAAGGCACAATTCAAGACGGAAGGGGTAGATGATCCTCTTCTGTTCTTTGTTGAACTCCTTGTAGCACACCACATGGTTGGAAGGGTCCTGGGAAGATGGTATGGAGTCATTGACCTTGGATTTCATGATAAAGACTGTGCTGCAGTGGAAACCGACCAGCAACCAGATGAAGATGCTGGCCACCACTACATAGACTGACCGGCGGTTCAACTTGTACTTGATGGGGAATACTACCCCGAGGTAGCGATCCACGCTGATTGCCGTGAGGAAAAGCGTGCTGATGTAGATGCTGCTGTGGAAGGTGCAACTGGTGATGGTGCAGAAGGCCGTGGGGAAAGGCCACTCATTGTTTCGAGCTGCCTCCGTCATTTTGAGAGGAAGAAAGATCAGAAGCATGATGTCTGACAAAGTCAAGTTGAGCAAGAGGATGTCAATGGGGGCCGGCTTCTTGCGGACTTTCATGAAGAACGTGTAGAGGGACAGGAGGTTGGAAGGGAAGCCAATCAGGAAGGTGATGATGTAGATAGCAAGAATAGCACTCAAGTTAGTCATCTCCTCAGTGTCTGCAAGGGAAGGAACATACTATTAGATATGAAGCCAAGACAGGAGATACGTTTCTTAAATCTCAAGGGAACACTCAAGGGAAGAATACGGTGGCAGGCATTTCCCACCAACTGATAGCTGTCCTGATTGCAGAAGAGTTCATAAGGCATCAGAGGAAGTCCTTCAACTTTCAGGGAACACTTTCAACACTGGTTCACTAGACATGAAGCCCCTGTACATTGCAAGGGATTCTGGTGCTAGGTCATCTTCTTTGTGGGTCACTGGTCTAGTTGACTGATTCATTATAATTAATCCACATGAACAGAGCATGCAATCTAGAATACACACATTTTTCTGTGCTGGTTGTGGCAAGGGAAGTTTGGTTATTATAGCTAAATTGGTTTTCGGATTTTCACATCATGAATTACTGGAGTGTTTGCTGCAGGAAGATAGACCACTGAAAAACATCTCACCACTTAAAGTACTGCCTGTTGCTAATACGGTGATTCCAGGGGTGACTTTGTGTTGATTTGTTGCAAGCAAATAACACAATCATCCATTGGCCCCTGTGAAATCCTCCCAGTTGCACTCTGAAGTGTTACAAAATTTATTCCAGCAGATCTCACTTCACAACGCCCAATAGACATGTGGGTGAGTGAGCAGGCATGCTACAAAGAGAGGCTGGCATGAAAGAAAATTCAGTTCTCTCCGAGAGGGTCTGAAACACTCTCAGTGGTGGTGAGAGATAGGCAAAAGATAAAATTTAGAGCTGGATGGGATAAGTAGATACAAGTTACAGGGGAAGTGATTAACATGTGATTAAGGTATTAGCAACTCCAGAGAGTCATCCATCGGGAGGTACATTGCCTCGAATATGAGAATGAATCCTGATTCAGCAGTTTTACATTCTGCCTTTGAAATTTCTGTGTCAGTCATAGAATCGTAGATTTGAAAGGAACCTCAAGGGCCATCTAGTCCAACACCCTGCACAATGCAGGAAATTTACAATTACCTGCCCTTCCACAGTGAACCCTATTCCATGCCCAGAAGATTTCACCCCCCCCCCCAAAAAAATAAAATCACTCCAGAATCCCAGGCCAGTCTGGAGGAAATTTGCCTTCTGACCCCAAAGTGGCGATCAATATTTCCCTGGGCATGCAAGAAAGGGCCACAGGAGCCAAGCTCAGACAGTCCCTTCTTCTCACCCACTCAAAATCTGCCTAAATTCACAGAATCAGCATTTCTGTCAGATGGTTGTCTAGCCTCAGCTCAAAAACTTCCAAAGAAGGAGAACCCACCACCTCCCAAGGAAGTCTGTTCCACTGAGGAACCCCTCTAACCATTAGGATCTTATTCCGGATATTAAGATGAAAATCCTTTTGAATTAATTTCATCCCATTGGTCCTAGTCCAACCCTCAAAGGTCACTTTAAGGTGGGCTACAGAATGCCCTGATAGTTTCCGAATATTGGGATTTTTAACATCATATGCGGGACTGATGAAAAAGGCACATTTTACTTTGGAGGGTGAGCAGATGAATGTAGGGTTGTGTAAGGGGGCCCCAATTTGGTTTGATTCGGGTTCGGATGCAGCTGATTTGGACTGATTCGAGTTCGTCCAAATCGAACTGAATCAGTCCGAATCGATTCGGAGCCAATGCAAGTCAATAGGACCATTGACTTGCATTGGAAATCATTCCCCCGTCTTTCCTGGGGGCTGGGGGGGGGAGGTGGTGTATGTTGCACCACTGAAACTTCTTGGAGAGCTCAGGAAGGGTCTTCCCTGACTCCCCTGAAAGTTTCAAGAAGATTGGACCAAAGGGTCCAATCCTAGGGGCTCCCAAAGAGGGTACCCCTATCCTCTCCATTGGATATAATGGAGAGTCGGAATCTTTGGTTTGAACTTGATTCCCCATAGACTTATATGGGGAATGGTCTTTGGGAGCCTCTAAGATGGAACCCCCTGATACAATCTTCCCGAAACTTGCAGGAGACTCGGGAAACACCCTCCCTGAGCTCCCTGCAAGTTTCAAGAAGATTGGACCAAGGGGTCCCATCATAGGGGCTCCCAAAGAGGGTGTCACCATTTCCCATAGACTTTAATGGTGGGAAAATAATTTCAGTAGGTTAATTGCCAATTTCCTGGTTAAGTAACCTGCAGTGGCTGGACAGATGCTTATCCTGGATGCTTATCCTGCATTGAGCAGCGGGTGGGACTAGATGGCCTGCATGGCCCCTTTGCACTCTAGGATTCTATGAGTCTAGTTCAGCAGTGGGATGGGCTGCCTAAGGAGTTGGGGAGCTCCGCCTCACTGGCAGTCTACAAGCAGCAGCTACACAGATCCTTATCCTGGATGCTTTAGGCTGATCCTGCATTGTGCTGGGGGTGGAACTAGGTGGCCTTTATGGCCCTCCCAACTCCATGATTCTATGATTCCACAAGGGAATGGAAACTCATTTCCCCAGTATTTCACACTGAAATGAGGGGGTACAATTCTCTGCCTGAACCCAAGACCTGACGATAGTTAGGAATCCACACAAAAGTTTTAGCAAACAAAATGAACCGAATCTAAAACTGAATACAGTTCCTCTGCACAAAGGTTCAGAGTCTGAGTTTTCTACCCAGGACCGTTGCCTTGAAATGGAACAACCCATGAATAGTTTGAAAGCGTGCCTCACCACCAAATGTTAAAACGTAAATCTGAAATTCTGGGCAAAATTGTAAATGTCTGGACCTCAGTGGGCAAAATTTCATCTTCGCCAGCATGCTAGAGTAAAGTAAAGGTAAAGGTATCCCCTGTGCAAGCACCGAGTCATGTCTGACCCTTGGGGTGACGCCCTCTAGCGTTTTCATGGCAGACTCAATACGGGGTGGTTTGCCAGTGCCTTCCCCAGTCATTACCGTTTACCCCCCAGCAAGCTGGGTACTCATTTTACCAACTTCGGAAGGATGGAAGGCTGAGTCAACCTTGAGCCGGCTGCTGGGATTGAACTCCCAGCCTCATGGGCAAAGCTTTCAGACGGCTGCCTTACCACTCTGCGCCACAAGAGGCTCATGCATGCTAGAGTAGGAAAGCCTTAAAAATATCAGCAACCTATTTTGGGGATATATATAGGATTCTATGATTCTATTTGGTCCGGGTTTATCCAAATGCACATCTCTGTAACCCACTGTTCAATCTAATGGAGAAGGACTATTGATCATGGGTAGGGCATATTCCTTGCATACAAGAACTCCCAGACTAAATCAGTAGTATCATCAGGAAAGACCTCAAGTAGCCTGGATTAGGAAGTGCCTGTTTCTCCCCATGGTGCTTGAGTATTCACCAAAGAAGAGAATATTAAGCAAGAGGAACCCAACTTTTGACAGGAAAGGAAGGTCTGAGGTGGGATGGGAGCCCTATGGCAGAGCATTTGCTTTTGATGCCCAAGGTCCCCACCTCAGTCATTGCCATCTCCAGAAAAAGGATCCCTGGGGACAGATGCTGGGAAAGCTCATTCTCTGTGTGATCCCGTAGAGAAGGGCTACCAATCAGAGCAGCCGATAGTGAGCTTGGTTGACCAATGGTCAGACCTGGTAGAACATGTTAAATAGGGATTGTTCTATCTGATAAAACACCCTACATCTCCTTTTGTGCAAATATTTTGGGACTTCCTAGCTATAACAAATGCCAATTAAGTCTGATTAAGTCCCATAAGAAACCCAATAGGGATTCTTGATCTGACTATGTAGAATAATACAATTAAAATAGAGAAGGCATGTTAATTCCTGCAGAGGTTTCTTCAAACCTTACTTGACAGCTGCTCCATTTGTTCTCCGAGGAACTGAAGAATCCTGGCTGTCTTTGGGCGATGTAGCCGACCTGCTCGCTCTCTGCCGAAAGCCGTTGTTACAGTGTGTTTTCCATGCAGTTCTTTTTAAAAAGTGATATCTTTATGTGGTTTAATAAAAAAAACACCGCCTTAGCTGATCTGGTGGAGGAAGCAGATGTGTTGGGCAACCAGTCCCCAAGTTAAAAGAGAAAAACCACCCAGGAAAGAATGACCAACTGTTTACCGCTCAGTTTTTTGCAAACCTCTGATTTCATCGTGTCCCAAACGTACAAGAAGCCCAACCCCTTTGGAATCACCACTGGTATAATAATATGAGTGGGAGGACTTAAGGAACAGGAGAGATTTGGCATGTCTTCCCAGCTATCAGCCCTTAATAATTCCCCCAACTGCTGAGCCCTTTCAAGAGAAGAACGCCTCAAGGGAAAGCTGCAGAGAAGAATCTGTAAGCGTGCCAAGAAAACAAGGTGATTCATTTCCTGGGAAATTGGTACTGAGTCTGAGCTATACTTTGCTTTGAGTCTTTAAGAGGCAACACGGTGTAGTGGTTAAAAACTGTAGTTGGTAATCTGGGGAACCAGGTTTGATTCCTCCTCCTTCTCCATAAGCAGCCACCTGGGCTGTCTCCTGAATTCCAGTGCTGGCTAGGAGGCAAATCAAGTCGAATACTGCCGTGAGGTCAAGCAATGCACGTGCTGGAGAAAATCCACTAGGGTGACCAAAACTGTCTCCACCCTTTGTCCAGGCCAGGAGCCAGACAGGTCAGGATATTTGCTAGATCATATTGAATGCAGGCAAAAATACTGAATGTGGCAATAAGTGGTAGTCGTACAACCCTAGTCATGGTTGCCATGCTTGCTCATCTTTCCCCTAAGGACTAGAAACTTAAAAAGGGAAGTGAAAATAATAGGCTTGCTGCCTATGGTGAGAAAGATCACATCAGAATAGTTCCCCAGGGAAATGGATTTAAATAAACATAGCATGGAAATATGGTAAGCCTGTCCCTTTCCCAGTAATCTGAACTAGAAAACTACACATGAAGCATTTTATGGCTTAGACTCCAATACAAATAGAGGCTTCAGAACAGCTTGCTAGAGGGCAGAGTTGGTTTTGATGTTGACAGCCCTAGGTGTGGATTATCCCATTGGGTCCCATGACCTCACTGCCACCGCTACATGTCTAAACAGTCTTGATTTAGCCCAGACTGTACTTTAGCGCAGACATTCATGTGGAGTAGTTTCACAATGTGATTGTTGGTTCTGGAATCCATGCCATCCCGCATAATGCCTATACGGCTGGACTTGGTTTGACCGATGGCTAGTGTTTATTGCACCCAAAGGACAGAGGTTATACTTTTATTCCTTCTGTGCACCATCACAGTTTCTGGTTAGCCTATTTTCTTGTTGCAGCTTCTCTGATGCACTAGATTATTTCCTGTGCTATACATGCTACTGGTTTTTTCCTGATCTCTCCTCCTCCCCCCCCCCCTCCGGTATCATTAGAGCTCTGGTTTATGGCATGATAATGTTTTTCTTCCTAAGGATGAGGCTTTTAAAAATCAGATGGTGGTTGAGTTGGCAGAGTATTTTAATATGTATTGAGGGATGGGTAGTGCTCGTGCTATTGAATGGGGATGCTCATGAAGCTTTTATTAGAGGGAGATTCATTGCATCTGTTTCTAATGGACCAAGCCCTATGAAGACAGGTTGAGGGACTTGGGAATGTTCTGCCTGGAGAAAAGGAGGTTGAGAGGGGACATGATAGCCCTCTTTAAGTATTTGAAAGGTTGTCTCTTGTTCCATACCAGATCTTTATCATAAGAGAAGTCATGTGGGATCGGGCCAGTGGTTTAGCCAGTCCAGCGGTCTGTATCACACAGTAGCAAAATCCCAGGTGCTATCAGAACGTCCACCAGTGGGGCCAGAACTCCAGAAGCTCTCCCACTGTTGCCCCCCAAGCACTAAGAAGAAGAAGATTTGGTTCTTATATGCCACTTTTCTCTACCCAAAGAAGCGTCAAAGCAGCTTACATTCACCTTCCCTTTCCTCTCTCAACAAAAGACACCCTGTGAGGGAGGCGAGGCTGAGAGAGCCCTGATATTACTGCTTGGTCGGAACAGCTTTATCAGTGCTGTGGTGAGCCCAAGGTCACCCAGCTGGCAGCATGTGGAGGAGGAGCGGGGAATCAAACCCGGCTTGCCAGATTAGAAGTCTGCACTCCTAACCACTGCACCAAGCTGGCTAAGAATACAGAGCATCACTCCCCCAGACATAATGCCTTATCTATATATTGTGGCTATTAGCTACTGATGGACCTCTGCTTCATCCGTTTATCCTCTTGAAACAGTCTATGCTTGTAGCTAACACCGCTTCCTGCAAGAGTGAATTCCACATATTAATTACTCTTTAGGTGAAGAAGTCCTTCGACAACTACTGCCCATTGATTTCATTGAATCCCCATGATTTCTCATATTATGATAAAGGTAGAAAAGTACTTCTTTATCATCTCTGTCCTATACATTGTTTTGAAAACCTCTGGAATGTCTCCCTTCAGTTGTCGTATTTCTAAGCCAAAGAGCCCTAACATCTCTAACCTTTCTTCTTCTATCCCCTTAATCCTCTTAGTTGCTATTTTTCTGCACCTTTTCCAATGCTATAATCTCTTTAAAAATATTTATCAAAACATTGGTTAGAAAAAACGTTAAAGAGAACAGGCAAGGAAAAGTCGATAACACAAATAAATCAAAGCAACGAGAGACAGATCCGTTTAACAAATGTAACAGAGTACAAACTACCAGGAAGTGCTACAACAGACCAACTTCACAGGCTAAAAATAGTCGCTGGGTCTTTAATCTCATCTTCTGACTACTTCAAAGCACAGTAACAACCTAACTTTGCAAGTTTGACATTGCTGCCGCCACAGTGAGACTGGACTGCAATCCATTTATGGATTGAGACCGACTCATGAAGATCCCATGTTTATATTTGATACCATGAATACCCACCTCTGCCTTTTTCCCCCCAGCTGCAAAGCGGTTGTTTCTGGAGAGATTCTGGTGATAAGAAAGAGAATAGAAATGAAGTTCTGTAGTCCGGGCTTGGCAGGAGAAGCAGCTGGTTGGCTTGTGCTAGGGGACTGCTCTTGCTTTGGAAACCATCGGTTTCTCCATTTCCAAGGTTTCCTTTGGTTCTGTTGGCTGTTACCCAGGCACACTGAATGTCAGTGGCAAGAGGAGATCAGACCTTTAATGAGAGGCACACCATCCAGCGCCAGGTCCCAAGGTGCATCTGGAGAGATTGCCATATGGTTGTATTGATCTCAGGGCTGTCAGGTTGCCAGCAAGCTAATTACAGCATCTTGTGTCCCAGAGGAATTATACAAAAAGTCAGAGACAATGAGTAATGAGGAAGGTGTGGGCTTAGATCCTTATCTACCAATCCTCATTGAGACAAAGCTGTGAAGCAACCCAAACGTTGATGGAACAGCACCAAGAATGGAGTTCTGAATGCCTTTCAAATGCATGCACCAAACGCATGTTTCCAACTCTCTTGTTCTAGCAAGTCTCCTGCCCTTCTGACAGACAACAGAATCACATATAGAGCGATTCCTGTCAAAGCATGCTGAGATCACATAATCTTTGGCGGGGTAGGGACCCAAGTGTGATGGAAGAGGGCAGGGAACAAAGACACACAACTTTGTTTTATTTAACAATTTGGACGTTCCCTAATCTTCTTTCTCTTGTTCTTGCTGGTCAGCCTGGTAGAGTGTTATATTTTAACTAGTTCTCAAATTGTCGTCCCCCCAGTCCTTCATAATAGAAAAGGATTTATAAACCATCTTATTGAAATAAAGTACCCCTTTCTGCTTTAGGCACCCTCAGAGGTAAGTTCACAGGCTCTTTAGAAGAGAACAATAAGAAACAGAACTTTATTAAATAGATGATGTTCTTAAATAAATGAAGTTTCAGAAGATTATTGTGAAGCAGACTTGGTACAGGAAGAGTTTTAGTTTTTTCCTTTGGGAAGCTTCTCGACCTTGACGCAATCCCCTCAGGTGAATACAGTTTCCCTCAAAGCTAGATGATGGTCCTTGACCATTTCAGCACTGGGTCCTTGACCATTTCAGCAGACGGGAGTACAAATCTGGGGTGGATGAGGTGCACCAGGCCAAGTGCTCCCCCATGTGGGAACAGGAAGAGATGGGGCAACCTGCCCCAGCTCAAATGCCATCCTGCAGCGTGGGCTGATTCTGCACTTACTTTGTTTATTCCATTGTGGATCCTGCTGAATCCAGAACAATTTGAACTCAATCTTCCTCTCCCCCCCCCACCATTGAAACAGAAAAGTGTTCTGCCAAACAGAGAGAAACAGACCTATCCAATGGCGATACAATAAATATATTCATAAAAGAAAGAAAAGTGTCAGAACGTGTCAATACAGACCGGTATTCCCATACCTATGTGAGCCTGTGGCCAGGATTATATTATTATATATAAGGTTTAAATTCTCAATACTTATAAAATTGATAAAAATACTGACGACTCAGAGGACTTGTCACTGTTGAAAGAATCTCACTGAAAACGGATATTACCTGGATTCCGTTTTGACAGAAGTCCAACAGAATAAAGAGATAAGGAAAACTACAAAAAAAGGCCTTCTCTACCATGGAGTTTTGGCAACAAATGCGAAGCAGCCAGAGATCCACGTGATTTCTCATGCTTTCTCAATCCGATTCTGAAAATATTGAGGGTTATTTTCACTCCTAAATATTGCAGGATAAAGGTAGGGTCACTCTGAATCAATCATGCTTGTTGCAGAGGGAAAATTTAAATTGGACAAATTCAAAATGGAAATCGCATTCAGTGGAGATGGCGGGGACTGAATCGACCTGGGAATGGAATAAAAGCTCTGTGCAGACTATACCCTGGTGCAGCATCTCCAGTACGGAAATGGTCTCACTGACACATATCTGTTCTTAACCCCCCCACACACCTTGAATTCTGCTGCTCAGATCTCTTAAAACCTCGGCTAGGAAGGTTTCTTTCCCCAGAAGACTCTTCTCCTTCTAGGCACCAGAGTTTGGATTTCTTCCCCAATATCACAGCTCGATTGGGCTTCAAGTCATGAGTGTTCAAATTTGAAGAGCTAGTCAGTTCCAGACATTTCTTTACTTAGTTTTCCCCTCCTACATTCTCTCACAACCACAACCACCTTCTGAGGTAGGCCTTCCTCTGCCATGTCATCCTTGCTGTTCTTCCAAGTCTTGACCCTGGGCAATACCATGCTACCTTCCCTCCCATTTAAAGCATAAACAACCATTACAAACAGCAACAAAACAGCAGGAGAGATACAAATATAGGCACCTGGGAACCAGGCAACGTGTACTGGTTGCCTAACTCCAATCGTAACAAAAGTACTTTTCATTCCTATGCAAAAGCGAGGGTGAAAAACAGAGCCAAGCATATACCCTAAGGTAGGGAATTCCTGAACTGAGGTGACCTTGCATGAACTTTCTGTTTCCTCTGTAACTCTGTCTGCACATGCTCCGAGGCACGCCAACAAAAGACTGCTGCCTTAAGTCAGGCTTGCTGCTCACACCAAAGGGTTTGATAATAGAATCACAGAATCATAGAATACCAGATATGGAAGGGGTTTCCAGGGTCATCTAGTCCAGCCCCCTACAGAATGCAGGAAACTCACAACTACCTGACCACCCACAGGGACCCCAATTTCATGCCCAGATAATGCCCTCCTCCCCAAAAATACAATCCTCCCGAACCAGATTCAACTGGTAATTTCTTCCCCTCACCCCCAACTTTCAGTCTTCAGACACTCACTCGTGGTCCTCAATTAAGGGAATTGCCAGGGAAAACCATGGAGCTTCCAGGGATTCCTAGAACGACCACATGTCACTTCCAGTTTCTTCCTGGAAATAAAGTGACAGTGTGGTGGCTTCACATAATTCCCCCCTTGCCACTGTTGAGTCTGGCAGCAGGCATCATGAATGGGGTGTGGAGGATCTCCCACCCTGGCTTTGGACTTGGTAGCCCTATTCCCTGCCCCCTAGGGACCAGCATTTCAGTGGGATAGGGGTGGCAGGAAATTCCCATTCTGCTGTTTTAATATGTAGTCCAGATCCAACCCTAAATGTATTCCTCTTCACTGGCAATGAAATGCAGCTCCTCTCTCTTTGAGGAGTTTCCCTCCTCTATGCCTTCCAAGGGGGTTTCAACATCTCCTGTCTGGACATTACTCATTCATTCATAAAGTCTCCCTAAGAAGCACTGCTTGTGGCCACAGGCTTCAATGGGGCAGAAAGTCAGAGTCTTTCTTCAGTTTCCACGTTGCATTGGGGTCTGTTGCTGGGAAATGGCTGGGTGGGGCAAGGAACTAAAGAGCTTAGAGCAGGGTCATGTAGTGGTCCTTAGATCAGCGTTTCTCAAGGTTCTTACCTTTGCGACCTCAACATCGGTGGTGGCATGCATGTGGGCATGAGGAAGGTGTGGGCTTAGATCCTTATGCGGTGGGCATGGGTGCATGCGGTGGGCATGGGTGCATAACAATCAAGGTGGCGTGGAGGTAGCCAGTGCCATGCCTCCACCCACCTCTGCCCGCCTCCGCTGACCACCTCCACAGACCACCTTCATGGCCACCCCACTGCTGCCACAGTCAGCCACCTGGCGACCCCGCAAAAGGGGCCAGGTGACCCCAAATGGGGACACGACCCCTAGGTTGAGAACCACTGCCTTAGATCCTGACGGAGACGCCAAAGCCTGACTGGACAATGGCCAGAGTATGGATTGAGGTTGATGATCTAATGACCAGGATAGGGGAGGGATGTTGGTTCTGCCATCAGTTGGAATTTTTAGATTGTATTGTTATTCATTGGGGATTAATTGAGGGGTTTTTATGGGGATTCTTGTAGTTTACCTGTTATCTTTGTAAGCTGCCTCAGGCCAACTTTGTCAAGAGTGGCAGGATATAAATTAAATAATAAGGTAAAGGTAAAGGTATCCCCTGTGCAAGCACCAGGTCATGTCTGACCCTTGGGGTGACGCCCTCTAGCGTTTTCATGGCAGACTCAATACGGGGTGGTTTGCCAGTGCCTTCCCCAGTCATTACCCTTTACCGCCCAGCAAGCTGGGTCCTCATTTTACCGACCTCAGAAGGATGGAAGGCTGAGTCAACCCTGAGCCGGCTGCTGGGAGTGAACTCCCAGCCTCATGGGCAGAGCTTCAGACAGCATGTCGGCTGCCTTACCACCCTGCCCCACAAGAGGCTCATCAAATTAAATAATAATTATTATAATAGATAGATAGATGATAGATAGATAGATAGATAGATAGATAGATAGATAGATAGATAGATAGATAGATAGATAGATAGATAGATAGACAGACATCCTGTCCCATTCAATCTCTAGCCAGGCAATTGTCACATGTCTTTCCCACATTCTTCTCTTCCTCAGTTTTAATCGTTTGCTTCACAGGCTTCATCGGACGGGTTGGTGGTGGGAATCAGAGCATCCGCATTCTACATATGTTGGATGACACACTTTCAATGTGCTTTTGCAGATGGATTCTCCTGTGCGGAACAGGGACATCTATTTCTAAACTGCATTGTGAGAGCATTATCCAATGCGTCCACTAGTGACAGAACTGTCCACAGTGAGTTGTTTTGCTGGACAGTTCCGGCCCTAGGTGAATGTTTTGATCCCCCTTGATGAAGCCTGCATGGTGAAACGCAATACTGATACATTGAAGTTAGTTTTAAAAAATGAAATCCCACCTTTGGCCACTAATTATCTCTGAGGGTGCTTTCCATGCAAATGGCACAAGATTTAGCAACCTGCTTAGAAGTGGCCTCTTTCCCTTGCCACGGGAGGATCTTAAGTTTTCCCTTTTCACAAATAGCAACAATCGTACTGAGTAAAGAGGAGATAAGACAAGCTCTGGCTGGCACGTAAAATGGACACCTAAATAACGGTGTCCTACTATGTCCAGCTCTCCGGAACTACAGAGGCAGACTCTTTCAGATCTGGGGATTTTCTCATATCGACCCTTTAAAATCACAGAAGGGAGAGCCAAACATCTTGCCAATGTAGATGCCCTTCTGTGATTTTTTATTTCCAGGTAAGAGAGGTGTTCAGCTGAGACGAATATATCTCAAGCTTGGAAGTACTAAATACTCTGTGGCAATGCTGGGGATTGAACTTTGGACATCCTGCATGCCAGGCAGATGCTCTACCACTGTGCGACAGCCCCTCTCCTATACATCCCCACGTGCTATGGAAGCTCACTAGATGACTTTGAGCCAGTCATGGTCTTTCAGCCTAACCTACCTCAGAGGGTTGTGGTGAGGGTAAAATAGAGGACAGGAGAATGATGGAAGCTGCTTTGGGTCTCCACTGGGGGAAAAGGTGGGATACAAATGAATGACAAAGTGGAAGTGCCACAGGCTTCCTGTAAAGCCACAGTACTAAGGCTACATCAGGGATCTCACAGAAGAAGCAGGTTCTAAATGTCTCTAGGGCCTAGTCTGTACACATAGGATAAAGCACTTTCAATGTGCTTTGGCAGCTGGATTTTCCTGTGCAGAACAGGAAAATCTACTTCTAAAGTGCATTGAAAGTGCATTATCTATTGTGTGCAGACTAGGCCTAGGAAAGTATTTTACCCTCTTAGACTGAATCACTAATTTGTGCTCATGCTCCTTAGTGCCCAGACTTGTCCATTGCCACACATGTCTTGGGAACATCCAGGCTTGAGTACATCATTGCTTCAAAAATATAATCAATGGCTGCAGATGCAGGCAGTCATCTGGATCAATTGTTGAAGACTGTTCAGACACTTCACCTGGTGCAAAAGAGAACGGATGCACTCAACATCCATGAGTAAATAACTCAGAGCTGAATGTCTCGGACTAGACTGCGTTTTTTTTTTAATACCGTCAGCTCATCTTCTGTACTAGATTCATCCTCCTCACATTCTTTCTGAAGCAGAAGAAAAACTTCTACTTGTAGGAATGTTTCACACTACTATGGAGACAGATGGGGCCAGCGGTCAATGGTGGGGTGGAAGCCGTTGATCACTGGCATAGACAGTTTTATTTCTGCTATGTATTTGTGAACTGCAACTGAATTCGAGGAGTCTGATTGACTGGCTTAGCAAAGAATTGTCATATGGCTGTATTTGGATCCTGTGACACAGTTTCCTAATGTAACAGGATTAACTTTTGCTTTATATTCCCACTGTCATGATGGTCAGTTCACAGTCCGACGAAGAGTGCTTGCACTCGAAAGTTCACGCCTTGAATAAATCTTTGTTGGTCTTAAAGGTGCCACTGGAGTCTGATTTTATCATAAAACAGCAGTGAAGGCTACCATGACTTATGAACTTGCCCTGCATTGCATATTCCCCTGGGGAAGAAATCCTATCACCTTTCACACGGTTTCATTTTTTTTTTTTGGCTCCTCTGAATCAGGCTGAGTCATGCCTTGGAATTTTCTCAACACGCTGAGGAGCTGGTTGCTGTTCTAAACATTTCCCCTCCACGCCTCTTGATCTGTATTTTCATGAAATATATCTTTTAAATGATTTTTTAAAATCAGTCACACTCTCTGCTGTGGCTCTAGGGTAATCAGGGTAGTCAACCCGTGGTCCTCCAGATGTCCATGGACTACAATTCCCATGAGCCCCTGTCAGTAACTTGGCATATCATTGAACCGGGCAGACACCAAGGCTGGAGGGAATAATTTACAAATGGTGAGCATTCATTCATTGTTTCTTCCATTATTTTGGTACTTTTACTTAATGACTTCTTCCAGTTTGAATGTTTGTTCACTGTCAGGCAACCAAGGAAGGATCCTGGTTACTCAGTAGAAAACCACAAACCCTTCAAGAAGAAGGCCCCATAGTCAGTCTCAGCATCTTCCGTTGAATGATCTAAGATGTTGGGGAAGAACGTGGGAACACGGAGAGCCACCACTAAGCAGGGGAGACAGAACTTAGAATTGATTTCTTCCAGTTGGAATGTTCGTTCATTTTCTGGCATAATATTTTTGTGATGATTTATTGCTATGTCTATTGGATGGTGCGGGTTTGATGATGATGATAATGATGATGATGATGATGATGATGATTTATTAGCCACCACTCCTGGACAGCTGGCTCATGGCGGGTTACAATAAGATATCCCCACAATAAAAACAACAGCCCCAACCCTTAAAATACAGAGCATGCAAAACAATGGCAGCAATCCCATCCCCAAACGCACTCTTAAACCATTCCTGGACCCGAAGAAGAAGAAGAAGAAGAAGAGTTGGTTCTTATATGCTGCTTTTCTGTACCTGAAGGACTCACAACATGACTTATATTTGCCTTCCCTTTCCCCACAACAGACACCCTGTGGGGGAGGTGAGGCTGAAAGAGCCCTGATAGTACTGCTCAGTCAAAACAGCTTTATCGGTGCTATAGTGAGCCCAAAGTCACCCAGCTGGCTGCATGTGGGTGGAGAGCAGACTCAAACCCAGCTCACCAGATTAGAAGTCCACACTCCTAACAACTACACCAAGCTAGCTCTTTAAACACTTTTAAACCTGTGTCTCAGGGGAAATAAACAGGGAGATCATATGATTGTGTGATGTTGTAGTTTTGTTTATGTGTATAATAAAACATAACTTTAAAAAATAATGTTTGTTCATTTTCAGGCATCTAGGGAAGGTTCCTGGTGACTCAGTAGAATACCACAAACCCTACAAGCAGAAGGTCCCAGGGTCAGTCGCAACATCTTCTGTTGAAAAATCTCAGATGTTGGGAAAGAACGTGGGACTGTGAAAAGTCACCAGCAAGAAGAGGAGACAATACTTAGAATGGTTGTACAAGGCAGTTTCATATCCTCATAGATGGGCATGCCTAAGTACCCACACCCCAAAATTCCCCTTCTTTCCTTGGGTTTATTAATTCATTAAGATATTTATACGACATCTTTCCTCTTGGGTTGGCTAGAATGGACACGAGACACCACCTCACAGAGGTCAAATGCAGTAACCAAGCCAGTTTCCACATCCCTTCATTTAATATTCCTTTCACTTTTGTCATGCTGGCACCGCCCAGGCAATCCATGAGAGTGCTGAAAGAGTGGGGAGTCCCAAAGAAAAAGCCACACTGAGGACAAAGAGAAGGTGCCAGGCAGTGCTCTTGGCGGGGTTTAGCAACCATTCAAAGGATTAGCTGGAAATGTTGCCAACTCCTTTCTGAGGTATCATGGTGACATCATGTCTCAGAAGCTCTCCCACCAATGTGGTGAACTCATTTGCCTCACAGAGGGAATGTCTAGAAGAAGAAGAAGAAGAAGAAGAAGAAGAAGAAGAAGAGTTGGTTCTTATATGCTGCTTTTCCCTACCTGAAGGAGCCTCAAAGCGGCTTACATTAGCCTTCCCATTCCTCTCCCCACAACAAACACCCGGTGAGGTGGGTGAGGCTGAGAGAGCGCTGATATCACTGCTCGGTCAGAACAATTTTATCAGTGCTGTGGCGAGCCCAGGGTCACCCAGCTGGTTGCATGTGGAGGAGTGCAGAATCGAACCTGGCATGCCAGATTAGAAGTCCGCACTCCTAACCACTACACCAAACTGGCTCTCTCTATACCGCAAAGTAACCTACCTGCTATTTTTGGATTTTGTTTCTCTCTTCCTTTTCTGTCACTCAGTTTCACCTCAAGGAGAGGACAAAGCCAAACCTGCTCTGGAATTCACCAGATTAGATCCTCAGCCAAACAAAAACCTGAACCTGGATTGGTTCCAGAGTGGATTAGCGTATTATGCCCTGCTATGGGGTGATTGACATTGCAGCGGCAATCCAGTGGTTAAGAGTCTTTGTCTCTGACCTGGCATTTCTGAAATACTATGGGAATCTCCCATAGTATGGGAATCTCCCCATCTCATGCAAGATGCTAAGAGGCTTATGGGAGAGATCATCATATGGTTCTTGCAGGAATGCTATATCAGGAACGGAAGCTTTGAACAGCATAGCATCCAGACCCAGTTGCCTCTGGAATCCCATCTAACTCTGTTGCGTAAATAATAATAATAGGGAAGGGCGGGTTAAAAATAAAAGTTGTTGTTGTTGTTATAGGAAGGAGGAAAGAAATTATATATCATTATTAATAGTAAGGTAAAGGTATCCCCTGTGCAAGCACCAAGTCATGTCTGACCCTTGGGGTGACGCCCTCTAGCATTTTCATGGCAGACTCAATACGGGGTGGTTTGCCAGTGCCTTCCCCAGTCATTACCGTTTACCCCCCAGCAAGCTGGGTACTCATTTTACCCACCTTGGAAGGATGGAAGGCTGAGTCAACCTTGAGCCGGCTGCTGGGATCAAACTCCCAGCCTCATGGGCAGAGCTTTCAGACAGCATGTCTGCTGCCTTACCACTCTGCGCCACAAGAGGCTCTTTTATTAACAGTAAACTCAAACTTAAATGGACTTTGAGGAATGGTAGAGGACAGGAAGGCTGGAGGATCATTGCCCTTGGGGTCGCAATGGGTCGGACATGACTTCGCACCTAAATACAACATTTAACAGTAAATTCCTTGAGCTTCATGGCAGCCCGAATACCTAGTGATACGAGGATTCCAGTCAGATAGAAGATATTAAACTGATAGCAGACTCACTCGGAAGCTGCCATTTGACCCAGCAGAGGCACTAGGCTGGAGGAGGATGCACCAGGGAGGGTCACATGGCGGAGATGCTGCACTACGACACACTCCTGCTTAAGAGAAGGAGGCGTGAGTGGAGGTGCTTATAAGGTGCCACATGCTCGGGCTCTGCCTCTTTCCCCGGGTGATACCCGGGAGCAGCTTCTCTCCCCTCCTAGTTTATCAACTTTGGTTTAAGTTGACTGATTTTGGGTTGCAGGCCACCATTGGGGATCGAGGTGTTTTGGTTGGGTTTTTGTATTTTTTTGGATGTTGCGTTAAGCTTGCTAAATTTGCCACAGCTTGCGGGTTGACAGGGAACAGAGCTGGGTTTATGGTGGGGATTTGTCTTTAGCGGCGAACTCGCCTGGATTTAGGGGCCTCCTTAAAGAGACTTCAGGCTTGCGAGCGGGGCCAATCCAGAGGGGTGGCTAGGGCTCGCAGTGCTGGGTGGCTTGGGATGGGACAGGAGGAAGTTTACGCCCTCTCTGGCATCCCAGGTGGACACCTCCCTGGGTAGGAAACCAAGTAGTAGAGGTATGTGTTCCCAGCAGGGAGCTGGGTCAACAGCGAAGGGGCTGCTGGGGTGGGAGGGGTAGGGTAGTTGGCAGACTACTGGTAGGTTCTTAAGTGCCTGTCATGCCAACACTCCTAACAAAGTGTTAATTAAAGCTGTGGCCTTTTGTTAGGCCAACAAAGGTTATATGTATCCTCCTTCAGTGCGAATCTGCCCTCCTGCGGTGTCTTTTTGGCAGGGAAGCCCAGATGTTATTTTTTCTGGCCTCAGCCAGAGGTCTGGAAGAGTAGCTCCATTACAGGCCTTCCGGAATTGTTTGAAATCCCAGAGGGCCCCAATCTCTTCGGGTAGCATGTTCCACTAAGTCGGGCCAGAGCCAAAAAGGGCCTGGGCCTGGTATAAGCCAGTTTTATCTCCTTGGGGCTGGGAACCCTAAGCAGATTTAGGCTGCTAGACCTTTATGCTAGATGTTTAATCCTCCCCACACTGCTAAGGGATGGAAGCAGGAAGGAACCATGCATATTTGGGCCAGCAGGATAGCAGGTTCTGGCTGACCCAAGTCAGCAGGCCTCCTCCGTCCACAACCCTTTGTGTCCTGCACATGTCTCACCCCTCATGTGAGCACTGAACTTTTCTCTCTCATGCTGGCTGCTGTGTACAGTGCATTTGGTTGGCCAGATGCTCTGTTCACACGCTTGCAAAATTGAACATGTTTGGCAAACCAGCTAGCAGCTTTCCACAGGTGCCTGTGGGTGCCTCAAAGTGGGAGCCCTTGGCTGAGCCTGGGGATGTGGGGCCTATACTTTTTTTGGCCATATTTTAGTCTAGAAAAAATATATATAAGTTCTTCGTAAAAGTCATTTGTAAAAGTCACATTGGGTCCTCATTGTGGAGAAAGACAGATGGGGAAAGAATGAGAGAGAGAGAGAGAGAGAGAGAGAGAGAGAGAGAGAGAGAGAAACATGCAGTAGAAAACCCCAGGGCCAGGAGCAAGCAGGAGAAGGGTTCTCCAGCCTTCCAAAGATGGAGACTTCAGGGGAAAGGGTTGCCAACCCTGGGTTAAGAAACTCCTGAAGGAGATCTGAGGTGGAGCCTGGGAAGGCGCTCAGGAGGAATATGATCCCATCCAGCCCACCTTCTGAAACTGTTTCCGGCCCCCCCCCAAAGAAGTTAAGCAGGGTTGGCCCTTGGCCCATTCCACACACATCAGATAATTCACTTTCAATGTGCTTTGGCAGCTGGATTTTCCTGTGCAGAACAGGCCCATTGTGTGCAGAATTGTGTGCAGAATAGGCCCAAATCAGCACAAGGATGGGAGACCATCAAGGAAGTCCTGGGCTGCTACTACCCAGAGGCAGTCCATGCAAACAAAACACCTTTGATTTCACGAGCAATAACATCCAAACATAAACTAAATATAATAAATAAATAAAATAAATAAATTAACTGGCAAGAAGCACTATCTTCTTCAAATTTATTGAATCTGATCCTGATTATTGAATGAATAAGCAATCAGAATGGCGTCCCGGGTGTCCAGTCCCGTTTTCTAATTCTTACTCAGTGGTTGCACATTTTTGTCTTAATATCTTAATAATCACCATCCATTTCCATTGCAAAAGTAAAGCATATTACATAGGCAATAGCTCTTCAGTAAAGGGGTCACTTCCTCAATTGTGCCCGGAGGCAGGCCATGGCAACCCACCTTGGCAATCCCCTGTGCAAGTACCAAGTAATGTCTGACCCTTGGGGTGATGCCCTCTAGAGTTTTCATGGCAGACTCAATACGGGGTGGTTTGCCATTCCCTTCCCCAGTCATTACCGTTTACCCCCAGCAGCAAGCTGGGTACTCATTTTACCGACCTCGGAAGGATGGAAGGCTGAGTCAACCTTGAGCCGGCTGCTGGGATCGAACTCCCAGCCTCATGGTCAGAGCTTCAGACAGCATGCCAGCTGCCTTACCACCCTGCGCCACAAGAGGCTCTTCACTATCACTTTATTGTCTCCAAATTCCTCATAACTCCCTTGGATCCCTTGATCAGCCCCAGCGGGGTACTGCCCACATTAGGACCCCCTAGTCTATACCATACACAGCTTGGGAACATGTCCTGTTAGCTAATGAGGACATAGTTTCTCTCTCAATATACGGCAGTCTCTGGCACAACAGCCTAAACAGGTGGGACGTGTAACCAAGGCGGCTAAGGCCGAGCACCATAAGGCAAGTAACCCCCAATGTATTTCCTCATCAAAAAGACCTCTTCTGCATTCCTGCACTCTGTAATGCCACACATCCAAAACACATAACAGTACGTTGCCCCCACAGCTCAAATGAATGGTGCCAGGCAACACATATGGATTAGGTAAGGGTTTACTCAGCTTCGAACTGCTAGTACTTTAGTCATTTGTCTTTCTTTAGGACAGGTTCCCTCAGAGCCTGCTGAAAGGGTTTGTCATTATTTGAGGTGCCCCACCCTGGCTCCAACTGGTAACTTTGATGTCCCCCACTCATTGTAGCCCTGCACACCAGATTGTTCTGAGAGAAAATGACCTTCAACACAGTCCCTTGGTCAGCATGTGCCAGGGTCGCGAGCCCCCAGGGGTGTCCTGAAGATCTCCCAGAATTATGACTTATCTCCTGATTACAGACAGCTCAAGTTGCCAGGCCCCCAATAGAGGTCGGAGCCCCCAACTGCCAGCACCCCCCCCACTCCACTGACAATCAGTTGGCTGGTGGGGGAGGACTCCCCCCCCCCCAAGAGCAAGGCCTAGAGGACACTGCAGCATGTCCAACATGACTTTTCTTTCTTTCTTTCTTTCTTTCTTTCTTTCTTTCTTTCTTTCTTTCTTTCTTTCTTTCTTTCTTTCTTTCTTTCTTTCTTTCTTCTCTCTCTCTCTCTCTCTCTCTCTCTCTCTCTCTCCTTCTTTCCTTCTTTCCTTCTTTCCTTCTTTCTTCTTTCTTTCTTTCTTTCTTTCTTTCTTTCTTTCTTTCTTTCTTTCTTTCTTTCTTTCTTTCTTTCTTTCTTTGGAATTAATTAATGGCTTTCAGCCAAAAAAGAAAAGAAACTGAGCTCATTGCGAGCTAATTGCCAATTTTTTCGGTATGTTTGGTTTCTGATGTCTCTCCTAAATATTTGCATGCCACAAGAGCACTGGACACATGAAGCTATCTTACGCTTTGTCTACCAAAGTCAGTCTAATCCACTCAGCTCCCCAGTGTCTCAGACAGAAGTCCTTTATACCCCTTCCTGTAAGATCCTTGAACTGGAGATGCTGGGGATTGAACCGGAGAACTTCTGGATGCCAAGCAGAGGCTCTACCCATGAACCACAGCCCCTCTCTCCTTTGGGAGCATATTCGCTATCAATAGTTGAAGTGGAGGAAGAAGAGGAGAGACTGGCTTCAGTAACACAGTTGTCCAGGCACTAAGGCCCAGTTTAGAACAAAGAAAAAAAGAGACAGATGGACAACGCTCATACATTGCAAACATGCTTGGCCAGAGCTCTCACTTTGAACCGAAAGCACCCTCTACTGGAAGCTGGAAGCTGGAAGCTGCAAGCTGTTCGTCCCAAAGTTGGCCTGAAGCAAGAAGCTGTCTCTCGACAACATGTAAACACTGCAGAGGTTTTGCATATACGGCCACTGGAGTTGGCTGGGGTTGCTACTGCAGAAGCCAGGAAAATCAATCAGAGTGGGACAGCTAAGTTCAAAGGAGATTGGTGGGGAGGGATGGGAAGCGAATGACACTGACCCCAGTCTGAAAGCCTGAACGCTGCTTGCTGTCCGTTTGTGTTGTCCTCTCCCTGCAACAGGGATCCTGTGAAGCAGATGGGGTTGGAGAGAGCACGAACCGAACTGCTCAGCGGAACCAGCTCCAAGAGAACTGTGACTAGCTCAAAGTCACCCAACTGCATGTGGGGGAATGTGGAATCAAACATGGTTCTCTAGATTATAGTCCAACACTCTTTAACCACTCCACCATGCTGGCTCAGGAGTCAGAAAGTTATGATAAACGGACTGAAAAATCTTATGTATTCAGGGTAGAATCCCAGGCATGATCATTTTTTTCTATTCCAGTAATGTGAAACAAAACTAGTTGTATTAGAGTCATATAATAGTATACATCACATTAAGTCTGCCCTTGGGAGAACAGGCTGATATTTTATGTTCAAAACGCACAGCAAACAGAATGAGCATATAATCAGCAGTATAATACACAATAAACAAATAGTCCGATTATTTTATTTTGAAGTGTTTCAATTATACCCTAACTCTTCCCCTAAGGGGGACTGCAATCATCTTATATCATTCTCCTTTCTTCCAGTTTCCTCTCACAACAACCCTGTGGGGTAGGTTTACTTAAGACTGTGTGACTGGCCCAAGGTCACCCAACAAGCTTCCACGGCAGTGTGGGCATTTAAACCTGGCTCTCCCAGATCATAGCATAAAGAAGAAGAGTTGGTGTTTATGCCCCACTTTTCTCTAGAAGAAGGAATCTCAAAGCGACTTTCAATCGCCTTCCCTTCCTCTCCCCATAACAGGTGAGGTAAGTGGAGCATAGCACTCAACGGCTACAGCTCGCTGGCTTTGCAACTAGGAACAGATTCGTGTTTGCAGGAAGAAACAGCTCAGTGAACATGTATCGCATCTGGGAGGGCCAAAACTGCATGGCCCTGCTGATATACCTGTTTCAATTTGCATATGCAATGGAGTTCCCCTGCAAGGAATGTGCTTCCTGGTGGACTGGCATAAGCATCTATTGGAAGAAGAAGAAGAGTTGTTCTTATATGCTGCTTTCCTCTACCCAAAGGAATCTCAAAGCAGCTTACAATCTCCTTCCCTTTCCTCTCCCTACAACAGACACCCTGTGAAGCAGGTGAGGCTCAGAGAGCCCTGATATTACTGAAGAAGAGTTGGTTCTTATATGCTGCTTATCTCTACCTGAAGGAGTCTCGACGCAGCTTACATTTGCCTTCCCTTTCCTCTCCCCACAACAGACACCCTGTGAGGTTGGTAACTCTGCTGGATCGAAACACAGGTCCATCTGGTTTTGCAGCAGTTTTCACACAATGCCCAGTTAACTCACCAGTGCAACAAGAGCCTTTCACTGAAGGTAATCTGTAATTAACGTAAATAAAATGAGATTAGGGTGGTGGGAGGAGTTGGTACTCATTGTGTACCAGAATTGGCCATCCATCCAACGAATGGCCAATCAGGTAGCCTCTCCCACCCCTGGCTGCCTCTCCCTCCAACTTCTTCCAGCAGGAAGAAGTCCCACCCCACTCTAATGAACTGACTCCAGAAGGTGAGCCAGCCAGCGAGCAGGAGCAGGGAGGGAGGGCCTGGGACGCCGGTTGGTCCCTGCCACAGTGCTTCCTGTGGGAGGGAGGTGTGGCCCAAAGCCTCCCCACGCTACTGCTTGCCTGTTTGCCTACATGTGGCCATAGGCCACCTTCCAGCTGCAGCTTCAGAGCATCTGCACAGACCACCCGGACCCTGCCCTGCCTCCAGGAGGTCAGCTGGCCAGCCTCTGGAAGCTGGGAGGGCAGGATGGGTGGGAGGGCCTGCAATGCCAGTCAGCTTCAGCCTTGCCATCGCATGGGGAGGGAAGGGCCCCACAAAAAACATGCCCTGAACCCTCACTGTTGCCTGCCCTTTGCCTCCGCATGGGCCGAGGCCGCCTCCCAGCCGCACGCTCAGAGCAGCTGCATTCCCGGCTGGCCCCTTCACTGTGCCTTCCTAATCCTGTGTGGGGTTGGATCTGCCATAGCCCTCTTAGCCACCTGCCAACCTGGTTCCCAATCAGCCAACATGCCAGCCACGGACGTGGCTGCTTCCCCACCCTGCGTGGGGAACGGGGGATTCTCAGAATATTGTGGCCCGGGTTCCACAGTTCCTGAAGGATATCGACAAGTTAGAACATATTCAGACAAGGATGACTAGGCTGGCTGTGGGTTTGTAATCCATGCCTTATGGGGAAAGGTTGAGAGTTGGGCATGTGTAGCTTGGAGAAGAAGAGGGGAAGGGGTAATATGATCATTGGGTTCAATAATGTAAAAGGTAGACCTGTTGAAGAGGAAGCCAACTTGTTTACTGCAGCTTTAGAGACACGGATTAGGAGCAATAAGTTCAAATGACCATTGGTTGGGTGACAGTGCTGAGAATTCTCCACTAATGAGCCCCGGCCGTACTGTTCCCAGAATTCCCTGGGGAGCAGACGGGCTATCCCACCCCCTGAAGCCTGCAATGTTTGCATCTTGTCTGATGCCTCTGTCATTAATGGCTCATTTATAACCGGGGGGTGGGGGGGTGGAGTTCTCATGCACCAGCCTTCTCTCATTTCATTTTATAACTTCCATAAAGCTGTTAACAATGGAAAAAGAAAAGAGCTCGCCTCCCCCCTTCCCACCCCGTGGGAGAGCTAGGAACATTTCCAGCTCGAAAAACCCAGTTTGAAAGTCTGTGGGCAGGGAGCACCCTTGGGGTGGCTCTGAAATCGGATGCTTCCTCCTCCTCCTCCTCCTTCTACGAGTTTGTTTTCCCATTAAAAACACACACACAAAAACCCTTTACTACTCAAGGAGGCCGGTTGGTTTCCTGCTGTCCAACGGCCACCAGTGCTTTCAGTTCTGGAAACAGGGACTGCCACTTCTCCTCCATCCTGTGGGAGCCCAAAGCCGAGCCTCGACTGAGTCCGGCAGGGGCTGGACTTCTCAGGGATCCGGTCCCCTCTTTCTCCCTCTGTAGGAGGGGCTGCCCGCACTGGGAGCTGGAAGGCTGCACTCACGGGAGAGGTGAGAAGCCTTCATTTCTTCATGATGCTTTCGGGATCTTCTGTCGTTGTGCTTGAGCTCCGTGCTGTTTCTGAGCGTTCAGAGAACATTCGGTACGTTGTCACTGTCATCCTTCTGATAGGACAATCCTATACAAACAGTCTGTGTTGGGATAGATTCACGGATAGCCAGAGTGGAGGGCGCTGCTGGCGCTGCTGCTGAAATGCCACCGGCTTATTCTAAGGACACCTTGAGAGAGTGGTGGGCTGGAAGCCGGACTCGGCCAGTAGGAACCTACAAGTTCTGTGAATGCATCTTGGGGCACTTCTAGGGGGAAGCAGTCATGGCTGTGGCCGTGGATTAAGACTGAAGCAATGAGGGAAGCTGCTGGTCCCTTCTCCCCTGCACTCTGTTGTTCACAGTGGGGAGGGGAAAGGACAGGCAAAGAAAGCGTATGGATGTGCCTTCAATGGGCAACCAACTCACAGCACCCCTAGCAAGGAGCAAGGGTGAAGCTGAGGTGGGCTGCCGTTACCTTCTTTCCTGGAGAGCCAGTGTGATGTGGTGGTTAAGGGCAGCGGGCTTTAATTTGGAGAACTGGGTTTGATTCCCCCTTCCTCCTCCATATGCAGCCAGCTGGGAGACCTTGGGCCAGTCACTGTTCTCTCAACCTCACCTGCCTGACAGGGTTTTTGTTGTGTGGAGAGGAAGGGAAGATTGCCTTGAGACTCCTTTGGGCAGTACAATGTAGGGTCCAAACCCCCAGCTTTTCTTCTTCCTCTGCAGAGTCTCCGTTGGCAGTCTCTCAGGCCAAGCACCGACCCTGCTTAGCTTCCAAAATCATCGTGAACAGGCTGTATTGTACCCTGCCACATCCCAAGATTTCCCCCTCCTCCCCCCCCCGTTTTGTAGCCCAGGGGGAGGAATTTTGATTGCTGAAACTGGTTAGTCAGAAAAAGGTAAACCCTGTCTCCCCCCAAAAACTGGGATTCCCAGGTTGCTGCACTTTCTCTTAAAAACATCAGGGGTGTTGATTCGTAGATCTCTCAGTGTGCCCATGGCAAGTTGTACCTGGAGGCTTTTCAGATTGTGCTAACAGCTTCTGTCCTACATCTTTTTTCTGTTCTAAAAGGCACCAGGTGGTGAACTTGGACCAATATTTTGGCATTGTGGAGCCGTATGGTGAGGCAAAACCATGACAGCCAGGGTGGTGTGGTTGTTAAGAGTGTTGGGTTAGTATTTGGGCGACCTGGGTTCGAATCCCTCCCTCATGCCATGGAAGCTTGGGCCAGGCACAGTCTCTTTGCCTAACCTACCCCATAAGGTTGTTGGGATGATTAGTTGCGTTGGGAAGAAAGACAGGGTAGGAATGAATTAAGGAAGCAAACAAATAACTGGAAGAGGAAGAGCTGGGTTTTTCGTACCCTGCATTTTATTACCCAACGGAGTCTCCAAGCACCTTACAATCACCTTCTTTTCCTCACAATATATTATTGAGAGGGGCAGATGGTATCCCATGAAGTCTTAAGGGTCCTTCCAAAAATTCTCAACACCCATTCTGAATGAAATACAGTGTTCCAAGTTTCTTAATCTCATTGCTGAAGCGGAACTAGTGAATTCAGAACTTTCTCTTTTCAAATGTTGCATATAGATGATAGAATCCTAGAGTTGGAAAGGGCCATACAGGCCATCTAGTCCACCCCCCTGCTCAATGCAGGATCAGAACAGGAGTGTAGAACAGGAGTGAGGCTGGGACAGTGCTTTGCTTCCAGGAGGTCCTGGGATCAAGCCCCATTATATACAGTTAAAAGGATCAGGAGTGGGTTAGGCAAGGATCCACGATAGCCCCAAGTCAGAGAAGGCAATACTGAATTATTAGAAGAAGAACCAAGTCTTGTGCTCTGCTTTTTACTACCTGAAGGAGTCTCAAAGTGAACTTGCAATCCCCTTCCCTTCCTCTCCCCGCAGCAGACACCCAGTGAGGTAGGTGAGACTGAGAGAGCGCTGAGAGAATTGTGACTGGCCAAGCTTACCCAGCATGGGGAGGAAGAGGGGGGAATCAAACCCAGTTCTCCGGATTAGAGGCCAATATTCTTAACCACTGCACTGATAAGTATTTCTGTTGCTGCTTTGGTGCAAGAAAACAATGTGTGTTTGTGTGTTTGTTTGTTTGTGTGTGTGTGTGTGTGTGTGAATGGGGGGGGGAGGTTGGAGCTCCTTTTTTATTTTATTTTCTTTGTAATTCATTTTATACCCCGCCACTCCCACATAGTGGTTTGTGGTGGGTCACAATCATCTTACAAACCCCAGAAAAGCATAAAAATCTTAAGTCCCATTAAAACCTGAATTAACCCCCTCCCTTGGTGGCAACCAGGCTCCCTCCCCGCTTCTTGACCCATGCCTTGCTCCCATGTAAAACAGCCCTTGAATTGACTGGGAACATTACTGCCCCAACATCACATCTCTTCTGTAAAACAGCTTGGGGTACCTTGACCTACTTTGGGGCAGATGTAGCATCTGGCTTGGTCCTCACAGAGACAGGATTATGATCTTCTGATAGGAGAATAGCCGTCACATGGCAAAGGGCAAAGATTTGTCCTCTGCTGCTCCAGAAAGGCTATCTAAAGTTACAGGATGGTAGATACCAATTAAGCATAAGGAGGAGCTTGCTAAGGATGCTTTAGGATGCTTTGGGCTGATCCTGCGTTGAGCAGGGGGTTGATTCTATGATTCTAATGGTAAGCGTAGGTCAAGAATGGAACCAGTTACCTTGGCACAAGTATTCATGCATAGGGTGGGAAACACTGTTGGGGATGCCTTAGCTTTCGATGTCCTCCATTAAGCAGAGGGTGGATGGAGTATGTAAAATGCCACCGTGTCTCAGCTGACTTAGCAGAGGTTTTTCCAGGCAAATAGAGTGGATTTGCCACCTCCTGTCTCTGCAGAGCAACCCTTCAGTTCCTTGAAGGTCTCTCCTCCAAGTACTAACCACGGCTGACTCTGCTTAGCTTTGAGTTCTGACAAGATTGGGCTAGCCAGCTTGGTGTACTGGTTAGGAGTGCAGACTTCTAATCTGGCAAGATGGGTTTGATTCCCCATTCCTCCCCCACATGCAGCCAGCTGGGTGACCTCGGGCTCACCACAGCACTGATCAAGCTGCTCCAACCAAGCAGAATATCAGGGCTCTTTCAGCCTCACCTACCTCATAGCATGTCTGTTGTGGGGAGAGGAAAGGGAAGGCAACTGTAAGCCACTTTGTGTAGAGAAAAGCGCATATAAGAACCTTCTTCTTCTTCAGTAATATCAGGGCTCTCTCAGCCTCCCCTCCCTCACAGGGTGTCTGTTGTGGGGACTTCTTTGGGTAGAGACTTTGAGACTTCTTTGGGTAGAGAAAAGCGGCATATAAGAACAAACTCTTCTTCTTCCGTAATATCAGAGCTCCCTCAGCCTTATCGCCCTCACAGGGTTTCTGTTTTGGAGAGAGGAAAGGGAAACAGATTGTAAGCCGCTTTGAGACCCCTTCGGGTAGAGAAAAGTGACATATAAGAACCAACTCTTCTTCTTCTTATAGCCTGGGCCCTCCAGGTCAAGGCATCTGTATAATTTTAAGTGCTTGGACCAGGCTCCCTCCACCCCGCTCCAGAGTTAATTGCAGTTTTGGAAAGCTTGATGGACCGATGGAAGATGTATTCACATGGAAACCCGTATTTGTCTGCAGCAGCAGAACAAACCTTTCCCAGAGACCCTTTCCTGATCTTCAACGCAGCCATCTGGGCAGCTAATTAATGACCTTTGAAAAAAAAACAACAGAGGATTGTTATCAGGATTCCCCCCCCCTCCACTGTGTCTTGCCCAACCCAAAGCCAGGACTACGTCCAAGTTTGCCAAGTCCAGATCGATACTGGGTCCCTGGCAACACGCTGGTTCTTCACAAAGGCTCCTCGGTGAGTAAAAATATCACACAGGGAATGGCTGCGACTCCAAGCTATAACCCTGTGCCTGATTGCCTCTACATTGGAGCTTAGATGAAAGAGACTGGGGAAGGGAAAGGGAGGGACTAGCCCAAATTCTTCCTGCTGGAAAAGCAATTCAGTCCAATGTATTTACTCCACCTAGTTCTGTGGGTTTTCTTCTCCCTTTTCCCCTGCCCCATCTTCCAAATGATGAAGCATCGGGCAATTTAAAGGGGGGAATTTAAAAAAAAGTGTTAAAGAATACAAAACTGATATTCATTGGAAATGCTGACAGTCCTGAATGCATTTGAAAACTCTAGTTGTTCTGCAAAAATTATGATTTTTGGGGTATTCTGACTCAGGGAAGCGTCTCTGTGAATGTTCACAATGATGCCGAAGAAATTCATTTGTCCAAAGGGAGGAGGGATAGTTTAAGCATCACTGGAATTCTAGCTATGGCAGTATGGATTAGAAACCCTGTTATTATGGAGCATTATTGTAGTATCCCCTCTCCTCAGTTTATGTGTTCCTTGCTTTGAGTGCTTTTGCTTAAAGAGACCCCTTTTATAATTTACCAAGATTCCCAATATTTTATGTTGAGGAAGCTGTGATCAGGTGTCCCACTGGATATTGGCACTGGGAACTCCTTTTAAGGTTAAAAATCACCTTGAAAGAGCCAGTTGTGAATTGGGATGAAATGTATCTTGCAAGAAACGTTCTTTGTTTTGCTTCTTTTTGTAGCCATGGCACCACCCACACAATTTCAGCTATCTGCTGTTAGCTTTACTCATGCGTTCCATTGTTTTTCTTTTTTAATATGCAACAAGTGCAAGAGTTCAATAGCCCCTTTAAGACCAACAAAGGTTTATTCAAGGCGTGAGCTTTCGAGTGCATGCCCTCTTCCTCAGACTAAATGAACAACCATCATAACTGTGGAGGTATAAGGCAAAAGCAAATTGTGGCATATTGGTACTCTGTGTCCTAATATCCTAATTAGAAACCGTACGATGCCATACGATAATTCTTTGCTAAAACAGCGAAATCAGTCCTGTTGAGTTAAGTTGTGGTTCGCAAAAACGTGGGAGAAATCAACCTTTATTTATTTTATTTATTATTCCATATTATTTCATACAGCTTAATTCGGATATTAGGACGGTTTTCTAATTTGCCACAATTTGCTTTTGCCTTATGTCACCACAGTTATGAAGGTTGTTCATTTAGTCTGAGGAAGAGTGCCTGTGCTTGAAAGCTCAAACCTTGAATAAATCTTTGTTGGTCCAAATGAATCGATTCTGCACAGATTCGTACAAGGAAACTCCATTTGCGGTGATTAAATGGGAACTCTGAATTCAGAGACAGTCAACCTCTGCATCTCTGTGCCAGGAGGCAATCTCTGTGGCTTGATCTCAACCTTCCAGAGTAACCGGTTGGCTGCTGTGTCAGACATGGTGGACCACTAGATCAGGGGTAGTCAACCTGTGGTCCTCCAGATGTTCATGGACTACAATTCCCATGAGCCCCTGCCAGCGTTTGCTGGTAGGGGCTCATGGGAATTGTATTCCATGATCATCTGGAGGACCACAGGTCGACTACCCCTGGACTAGATGAATCACCGGTCTGATCCAGCACGACTCTTCTTTCTTTGTGGGCACAGACAGCTTGCCCCCAAATTGTGCATCTATGAACATGCTGCCTCTCGAAACAGATTGGCAGCCATTCACATCAGTAAGAACGGCTTGGACGAACACCGAACGGTAGCATCTTCTAAAAACAGAGCATTTATTTGTGACTGATTTATACAATTTGGGACTGATTTTACTGTCTATTTAAACAACTGCCTGCCAAGCAGTGGCGTGGTGTGGAAGATGGGGGGGAGGGGGGAACGACAGCGGCTTTCCATTGGGCAATGTGAGAACTGGCCAGCACAAAAGGTATTTTGTGCTTTACTGCACTGTTAAGAAGGAATGTGGTGAAGCAACCTGCCCAAGAGCTGCAAACGGGTTGGCAAAAAATCAGCTACCGGTTGAAAAACTGGCTCCCGGTTCCCAACCGGCAAACGGGACCTTAGCTGAGGTGGTTGGTGTTCAAGCATCCCTTCAAAGTAGTGGAGTGCATCTTAGATGTGCAAAGTGCTCTTAACCAAAAGTGTTAAGAGAGGTCTTCCTATGCTTGAACGTTGGGAGAGCTGCTGTCTTTCAAAGTGAAATGTCCGGAGTTAAATGGACTGGTGGTCCTGATTCCACCAGGAATTTGGGGGTAATCTTTGATGCCTCCCTTCACATGGAAGTTCAGATTACAAAGGTAGCTCGTTTGGTGTTTTATCATCTGTGCCAAGCGAAGCGACTAGTGCCGTATCTGGCCCCAGAAGATCTTGCTGCAGTGATCCATGCAGGGGTTGTCTCAAGATTCCAGCGCTGTCACTCGCTCTATGCAGAGCTACTCTTGGCCTTGAACTGGAAATTGCAGCTGTTGCCAAATGTGGCAGGTTGGGTCCTCACAATGGTCCCTTGGAAGGAATATATATGACCTGCCCTCCAACTGCTACATTGGGTGCTAGTTGAATTCTGGATCAGGTGCAAGGTTTTGATACTATGCTGTCCAGGTCCTGCACATCTGAGGGACCGTCTCTCGGATAGTACATCGCTCTTCAAGTGCCAAGCTGTGGGTAATCCCTGGCCTCAAAGATATACACCTAGCTTTGACCAGGGCCAGTCGTTTCTGGTCCAGGACCCAGCCTGGCAGATTGAGTTGCCATCCAATACCAGGGGCCTGATGGAGTTGTCACAGGCCAATTCTGCATGGGCAGAAAAGGCCAAAAGGGGAGTCATGTGGAAGCAGGGCTAATGTCTGCTTCCACATGACATTGTTGCCAGGCCGTCGCCCTCCAAGGCCTGGTGTGGATCAGGCCCCAGAAGCCCTTGACTAAGGGAATATGGATTGTTCTGAGTTCCCTTAGTCCACTGCGGGGGCCAACAGGGCCTATCCTATGACAGGGCCATGTAGACAGGGAAGAACCGAGCCTTCCAGGTGGCCCAGAGGGAGCAAAAAATGCTCCAGTTGGGTTTGCAGCACTGCTGTGGGGTGGACTGGGGCATAAGTTGGATACACACTTTTCTTGGATGCTTTAGGATGCTTAGGGCTGATCCTGCGTTGAGCAGGGAGTTGGACTAGATGGCCTCTATGGCCCCTTCCAACTCTATGATTCTGTGATTTTGTGATTCTGTTTTCATTTTGCAATCCCACTTTCCTGCAAAATAACCGCTGCCCCAGTGGGCCTCTCTGGGCAGCGGAACTATTCCACCTGTGCTTTGTTTCCCTGAGGGGCGCATTTCAGCACTGGAGCAGATCTGGTACTAAAATGTGTCCCTTGGGTAGACACAGACTTCTGTGGTGCATGTAGCTCCATAGCAATACAAGGGCAGTGGCCCGGTGTGGCTGCCGCTGTGTATTATGGGCCACAGTTCCGCCGGGCCTATCAGACAGCACTCTTCCACCAGGCCTACAGTTGTGGCCAGGATGGTTTAACATCATAAGAGCCTCTCTCCTGTCCTTCCTCTTCTGGCACATACTACCAACCCTTCATATCAGATGGAAGATAGCTGAGGGAGAGGGAGTTTGTTAGTTGCTGATAGTTAACTGTTAATGTTTGTATTTTATGCTTTTTAAGTTGTTTTACTGCTTGTTTTATCTTATTGTTATAAACCACTTGGAGCCTATTCACACATTTCATTGTAGATCATTCAATCAGAAATTGTGATATATGCATGGCCAAGCCCAGTGCTTCTTGACTCTTGAATCTGCTGGAACCTGTTATTGTCTGTCTCCAACTATAAGAACAAGCAGGTTCTCCCACCCCATGTGGTTTGATTGGTGTTCTATAACTGTGTACTGCAGTTGATTAGTCCTGAATCCTGGTTGAACTAGAAGCATTTCTAAAATGAATTTCAGTGTAGGACCATCGACGTCTTGCCACATCATTCAGTTCCATGAGTAAATATGCATCCCTCCCCACCTCCCTTGCTACCAATAGCAATATTGACTTTGCTAAAAGCAACCGTGATGATATCATTTGGTATACTGTGCACGGTTAAAGAAACCACAGAGAAAGATGTTTGATGCAGCTGATCACATCAAAATTATGGCCCTACTGTGTTTTGTTGATGGAAACGCAGGCAGAAGGAAGAAGGCAGCATGGTCTAGCTTGATATTATCAGATCTCGGAAGTCAAGTGTTGTGAGTCCTTGGATGACAGACCAGCCAGGAAGGCTCTCCAGAGCTCTGTTGACCAACTAGTTCTGCTTCTCACTTGCCTTGACAGTCCCTTGCAGGGGTCATCATATGTCAGTTGCAATTTGATGACACTTAATGGGAGAGATAGTGGCTCTGAAGAGAAGATATTTTCTTCTGAGTCATGTCATTTGTCTATGAAGGTCCCTAATTCCCTTCTCAGGTTGGCAGTGATGCTCCAGAGTCTCTAGAGATCTTTGCCTTTGCTGACAACCTTTTAACTGAAGAGGACAGTGACTGAACCTGGGCCTTGCTCTATGCCAAGCAGATGCTCTACCCCTGGCCCACTCACTTCCCCTTCACAGAATACCTGAAATTGCCTTATCCTGAGTCAGACCATTGCTGAATCAGAGCCAGCTGGGTGTCATAGTTAAGAGAGAGAACAGGATTTTATTTCCCCCCCCCCTCCTCTTCCACATGCAGTCAGCTGGGTGACCTTGAGCCAGTCACAGTTATCTCAAAGCTCTCTCAGCCTCACCTCAGGAGAGGAAAGGTAGACGATTGTAAGCTGCTTTAGATAGTAGAAAGCAGGGTCCAAAAAACAGCTCTTCTTCCTCCTCCTCTTCCTCCTCCTCCTCCTCCAAAGCAGCCATTTTCTCTGGGAGAAGTGGAATCAATGTTTTAAATAAATAAACAAGTGAGTTATCAAGTCTTGAGGTCAGTTGTAATTCTTGGAGATCTCCACCCCCCACCTGGAAGTTGGCCACTGATCGGGCTCCAATGGGCTTAGTGGTGCACTGCAGAAGACCCACCAGCTGTAGGATCCCTTTGTGCTAATGAGTTACTCTGTGACCTACTGAGGCAATTTGATATTATTAGATTCCTCATAACGACTATTGAAGTTTGCTGTAAAGAGATAATAGAAAGAATTGAATGTATTGACACAGAGTTACAGATGAAGAATTAATGGAGCTCGTTTTCTTCCTGAAATTCTTTTGGATGGACATAAAGAAGAGGAAGAGGAAGAGGGAGAATTATATGCCACTTTTCTCTACATGAAGGTGTCTCAAAGTGGCTTACATTCGCCTTCCCTTTCCTCTCCCCACAACAGACACCCTGTGAGGGAGGTGAGGCTGAGAGAGCCCCTATATTACTGCTTGGTCAGAATAGGTTGATTAGTGCTGTGGTCAGCCCAAGGACACCCAGCTGGCTGCATGTGGGAGAGCGTGGAATCAAACCTGGCTCGCCAGATTAGAAGTCCACACTCCTAACCACTACACCAAACTTGTTCTAACACCAAACCAAAATTTAATGACCGTTTCACACCAGCTTTCTTCTTGTTTGATTCAGTGGACTTGGAATATAGTAACTATGCATGGGATTGTATTTCCAGCCCCTTTAAAAGATGAGCAGAGCGTTAACTCTGGTGTGGTGTAGCGGTTAAGTGCAGTGGACTCCAATCTGGAGTCCTCCTCCACCTGCAGCCAGCTGGGTGACCTTGGGCCGGTCAAAGTTCTCTTAGAGCTCTCTCAGCCCCACCTACTCATGGGGTCTCTGTTGTGGGAAGAGGAAGGCAATTGCAATCTGTTTTGAAATTCCTTCAAGTAGTAAAAAGTGGGGTACCAAAAAATGATTGTTCTTCTCTTCCTCCTTCTCCTTTTCCTTCTCCTTTCTAAGTCTGACTTTCAGGGCCATTCTGGGACCGCAGAAGTGGATCCTTTGCCTAACCCTGACCCTTTTAATTATAGATGATGGGGCTTGAACCTGGGAAGCAAAGTAGGCATTCTTCCATGGAATCCCAGCCTCACTCCTGTTCTGTACAACACTTGGAAAGAAAAAGTGGTGAATCCCTGAGTTCCATTTCGGCAATGAGATTAAGAAACTTGAAACACTGTTTTTCATTCAGAATGGGTGTTTAGAATTTTTGGAAGCACCCTAAAGGCTTCATGGGATGCCACCTGCCCTTTCTCTCTCAGTCCCTCAGCCATGACTGATATCCCTACTCCTCAAGCCCTCGGGCAATGAGCGAACCCACGGGGATCAGCTGTGGGTCAGTGGCAGATCATCGTCTTGGCCTGCCGACGGTCCCAGGTCCAATACCAAGCATCTCCAGTTAAAAGCATCAATTGGTAGGTGATGCAAATGACTCACTGCCTGGGAGCCTGGGCCTAGTCTGCACATACAGGATAATGCACTTTCAATGTGCTTTGGCAGCTGGATTTTCCTGTGCAGAACAGGAAAATCTACTTCTAAAGTGCATTGAAAGTGCATTATCTATTGTGTGCAGAAAAGGCCCTGGAGAGCCACTGCAAGTCGGAGGCAACCACACTGACTTTGATGGGATCCGATTGCATGGAAGGCATCTTCCTCTCTCCCCAGGCTTAGGGAAAACAGATCACCCATCAAAACAGGAACAACACCAATACTATTGCGTATAACTTTGCATACTCAGATATATCCTTATTAAGAGATGTTTTTAGGGTGGGGCTGCACTTTCTCAGCACCCAAAGGACGGGTTGGTATTGCAATAGCCTCCAGGGATCAGGGAGCGAAGATTTTCATATTTTCCAAATCTGATGACCTATTATGCAAAGCGGACATGCGACGGGCATATGCATTGTGGGGTTACTTCTAGCGGGACTTATTATTATTATTATTTCCCCCAGTTTTGCTTCTGCACCCTAAATTCTGACCCAACGTGCACAAATTAGACAGGTGAACCTTTTCCTGGCTCAGAAAGAAGGCAAGTGGAAAAGGTTCACAGGTATAATGTTGCTAATCAGTGAAGACTTCATTGATCTGTTTTCTGTCGGTTCTGGACGTGACTGCTTTGCTAGGATATGGGAGTATAGCCGAATTCAAGAGGAAGAATGTCTCACAGAGCTCCATGAGGAGGGTTGCCAGCTTTGGATTGGGAGATACCTGGAGTTTTTGGGGGACAATCAGAACATCACTGGGTACAATACCGTAGAGTCCACCCTACACCCTACACTGGGTACAATATCATAGAGTCCACTCATTTTCTCCAGGGGAGCTCATTTCTGTCACCTGGATCCTTTATGCTTGGCGGCAGCTACTCCGCGCTGCTGCCAGGCCGTTCCCCGTATATTCACAGGGGCGGGGCATGCAGGACTGTCTTGGCATAGCACACACGCGTTTTGAGCTGGGGCCAGGAGGCCTGGAACGCTCCCAGCCAAGGTAAGTGTTAGCGGCCGGTGGGGGGGGGAAGTGGGGAGGGGCCCAGGCCCCCTCCACATGTTCTCTTGGGGCAGGGGGTTGCCCCCATCATCTCCATGGCTCCGTGAAGTCCGCAGGGGCATGCGGTGTCCCTA
Organism: Paroedura picta; assembly: GCF_049243985.1. Classification (NCBI taxonomy): domain Eukaryota; kingdom Metazoa; phylum Chordata; class Lepidosauria; order Squamata; family Gekkonidae; genus Paroedura; species Paroedura picta. The sequence continues at coordinate 28,448,891 of NC_135373.1, read as the reverse complement.
TAGGGTTACCATAGGTCATGACCTGGCGGGCTGAAAGGCCCAGCACCATCAATTATGTGCAGCCCTGGCCCGCCCTAGCCCCTGCTGCCACCTGGCCTAACCAGAAAGCTGCAGAAGTTCCCACATTTGATTAACACAGGCCTTCTGTAGACCTGGGCCAAGACACGCCTGCACTGGTGGTGGTGAGCATTTTCATGGATTTTCCCCAAAGCCCTGCCACCACCAGTGCGGAATTCTGGCCCGTGCATAATGGGTCGTGGAGATCCATTTTAATTGCCTTTTGATCTTCAAGCCCCACCTGGATCTTCAAGCCCTAGCTATCTAAGATTGCCAACATGGGTGGAGAAATGCCTGAAGATCTGGGGAAGAGACCTGGGGAGCATCAGATTTAGAGAGGGGAGATATTTCAGTGGAGTATAACTCCAGAGTCATCCCCCCTCCAACTGGAGATCAGAAGAACTAATCCCTGTTGTCTAGAGACCAGTTGCAATTCCAGGAGATTTCCAGACCCCACTTGGCAACCCTAAAATTCCTAGATGCCTCTGCGAGTCATCACAGCATCTCTTTTTCACCCAATCTAGTGCAGGTGCAGTAGGGATGCTAGCCTCCATGTGGGACCTGGGGATTCTTCAGCATTACACTTCATCTCTAGGCAACAAAGATCCATCCTTGTGGAGAAAATGGTAGCTTTGCAAGGTAAGGTGGACTCCCTGGCAGTGTACCCCATTGAGGTCCTTGTTCCTCATAAGCCTCCATCGCTAAACCTCCAGGAGTTTCCAAAGCTAGAGCCCTACCCCCACCGCTCTCCGGTGGCCGGGGGCAGGGCGGGGCTAAGATGAAGAAAAATGGTAGATCTGACATTATAAGTATAATACATAAAAAACAAAAGAACACGGAAATACATGCATTTAGTTATAATGGGTGTTAACAATGGTATTGTTATTGTTGTTGTTAGGTGCAAAGTCATGTCCGACCCATCGCGACCCCATGGACAATGATCCTCCAGGCCTTCCTGTCCCTTACCATTCCTCAAGGTCCATTTAAGTTTGCACCAACTGCTTCAGTGTCTCCATCCAGCCACCTCATTCTCTGTCATCCCCTTCTTCTTTTGCCCTCGATCGCTCCCAGCATTAGGCTCTTCTCCAGGGAGTCCTTCCTTCTCATGAGGTGGCCAAAGTATTTGAGTTTCATCTTCAGGATCTGGCCTTCTAAGGAGCAGTCAGGGCTGATCTCCTGTAGGACTGACCGGTTTGTTCGCCTTGCAGTCCGAGGGACTTGCAAGAGTCTTCTCCAGCACCAGAGTTCAAAAGTCTCAATTCTTTGAGCTCATCCTTCCTTATGGTCCAACTTTCACAGCCATACATTGCAACTGGGAATACCATAGCCTTGACTAAATGCACTTTTGTTGGCAGGGTGATGTCTCTGCTTTTTAGGATGCTGTCTAGATTTGCCATAGCTTTCCTCCCCAGGAGCAAGCTTCTTTTAATTTCTTTGCTACAGTCCCCATCTGCAGTGATCTTGGAGCCCAGGAAAATAAAACATGTCGCTACCTCCATTTCTTCCCCATCTATTTGCCAGGAATTGAGAGGGCCGGATGCCATGATCTTCATTTTCTTGATGTTGAGTTTCAAGCCAACTTTTGCACTCTCCTCCTTCACCCGCATCAACAGGCTCTTTAGTTCGTCTTCACTTTCTGCCATTAGAGTGGTATCATCTGCATATCTGAGGTTGTTCATATTTAACAATGGTACACAGCCCTAATAATAGCCTCAGTACTAAATTCTGAAATTCACAAACATGAGCTTCATATTCTAGGCAAAACACCTTTCAATGCGCATCCTTCCTTAGTGGTCAGGCATATATAAGCATCTGATCTCAATCAGCCTTTTTCAACCTTTTGACTACTGAGATGCCCCTGAAATATGTTTCAGGCTTTGAGGAGCCTTGGAAGGGACTGGGACTCATGTCAATGGGCCACACCTCCCTGACACACCCAAGGAGGACCAAGGGAGGTGGGGAAGAGAAATTAGGTGGTTTGAGATTGAAGTAAGGGTCCAGGCTCCGCCATGTTTCCCTGGCACAGTAACCATGTGCGAATGTCATCCCCAGCCCAATGGAAGCGGACGGTTCCTGCTTTCACTAAAATTTCGGGCATAGATTGTGGCTGGGTCCATTGAAGCAGGAAATAGGAGAAAAGTCGGGGAGCCCCTGGATTGGTCTCATAAGGATCTCTGGTCTAGGCCATTTGGTCCGTGCTTGTAAGTTTTATAATTTAGACTTGATTTTGTACTGAGGCTAATTTGGGGGATGTATACTGTTTTCTACTTTTATTACAAATAAATGCATGCATTTTTGTATATTGCATTTTTAAAAAATTGTATGTACTATATCAGGCCTCGTAGTCATATTTCTTTAACCTCTTGTGGTTTCTTGATTCAAAATCTTTGGGGTTACATTTTTTCTCCAGTTCTCCTTACTTTGGCAACCCTCAGATGAAGGCTGGCCATTAAGAGACTGACTTTGCCAGGGATCTAAAAACAGCAAGAGGCCACGTCCCCGTGAACAGTTTTTATAAGCAAGGCTTTTTATTGGGATGAGGAGGGGCGGGGTGGAGGCTCGAGTACAGCTCTGTTTACTTTCAGGCTCCCGAGCCTTCATTTCCCCCCAAGGGCCTGTATTGTTCCCGTCTTGTGATTTATCCCTCTGAGACACTAATGGATAAATAATCCTCCCTCTTGGGTGGCAGCCCTGCCTTTTTCGCCCACACGCTGTTTACAGTGAAGACAAGCAAGTAGCAGAAAAAGACATTAATAGCAAAAGGCTCCCAGAGGCAGAAAAGAAAGGTCAGGGGAAACGCAGGCCTGGGACCAGAGTCATTGAAAACCCACTCTAGTCATGTGCAAGGTTGGGCCAGGATGGTTTGGTGCCAACTGACCAGTGCAAAAATTTGCTCTTGGATGCCAGTCCCCAGGTGGGACCTGGAGATCCCCTGGTTTTTCAGCTCATATCCAAGGAACAGAGATCAGTTCCCCTGGAGAAAATGGCTGGTTTGGAGGGGGGACTCCATAGCATTATTGAGATCTCTAACACCGAGATCATGGTTAGATGTATTGTATTGGTGCCACCCTCTTCTGAACATTATTCTCTCCACCAGGCTGAACTAAGATCAGAATTGTGACCACCGCCGCTATATGTTATGTGATATGTTATATGTAACTTTTAATTGGGGTTTTTATGGGGATTTTATTGTGTTTTAACTATTTATGTTGTAAACCGCCCTGAGACCTATTGGGAGAAGGGCGGTCTAAAAATATAATAATAATAATAATAATAATAATAATAATAATAATAATAATAATACTAATAATAATAATAATAATAATACTCCACTGAGATCCTTTCGTACACCAAATCCTACCCCCTTCTGACTCCGCTCCCAGGTGCTCCAGGTATCTCCCAACAAGGAGCTGGCAACCCTATTTCAGTAGTGTCCAGAAAGGTTGGCAAATACCTGGAGATTTTGGGGGTGGAGCCTGAGGATAGCAGTGTTTAGGGAGGGGCAGGGCTTCTACGGGCATGTAATGGGGCAAAATGCTATAAAGTCCACCTTCCAAAATGGCCATTTTCCCCAGGAGAACTGATCTCTGTCAGCTGGAGATCCATTGTAATAGTGGGAGATCTCCAGCTACGCCCACAAGTCTGGGAACCTTATCTATACTCCTCATAGATTTCAGCATTAACCAAGATGGGCTTGATAACCATTCAAGCATGCCTAGTCGGCCTGATTAATATGTTAAATGTGTTGGGCTGGAGGAAACCCAAGATGAGTTTGATTTTTCTTCTCGCTGCCAGAGCTCTTATTTTGTAATGTTAATGTTTTAATGTGACGTGAGGTTTTTATTCTGCAAGACATCTCACAAGAGCGGCAGGTAATATATCTAATAAATATTAATTAATTAATTAATTAATCAATTAATTAATTAAATAGTTTCAAGGAGAACACGTTCAACCAGGGCATGTTGTGGCAAGGTGTCTCTGTGAATTCTGTCACTGAAAAAGAAAAAGATCAATTGAAGGAACAGTGACTAATGTTTGGTATAGCTAGGAGTTCGGCATTTTCTTCCCACCTGGAGTCTGGCAACCTCAAGACCCAGTTCATTTGCAGACAGCAAGGGAGGGAAATCATCTCCTGAGTACAGTGCAGTGGCTGGAAGGACTTCATCATTCCCTCCCTTTCACCTTGCAGGCTTTTGCATATAGGTACCTAGGAAGCTGCCTCCTACTGAATCAGACCTTTGGTCCATCAAAGTGAAGTATTGTCTGCTCAGACTGGCAGGGCCTCAGGCTGAGGTCTTTCCCACCACCCATGACCTGACCGTTTTAAGTGGAGATGCAAGGGACTGAATCCGGGACTTTCTGCAGTCAGTACTCTGCCACTGAGCCATGAGCCCTCCTAGCTAGCAATAAAGGGCTGTTGGTATCCCTGTCGGTGACACCTGTCTTCTCACAGACACATGGGACCAGTTTCAACCTGATTTTTGGGGCAGGGGCATAGTCTCTGAGGGAGAGGGATTATTTAATATATACTAGCAAGAAAGCCCATTGCAACCAGGAATGAAATGGGCGCTAGGATCCAGGGGTCACCGGCAGGTGCAGATCTCTCTCTCTCTCTCTCTCTCTCTCCCTCTCTCTCTCTCTCTCAGCAGGAGCTATAGGAGGTAATCAGGGCTGTTTGTAATCAGGCTTGTTTGCGGTTTGGCAGGGCTCTCTGTGTCTCTGTGTCTCTCTCTCATGGCTGGCTCCTGCAGTGTCTGAGGGCAAAGTGGCTAGTAGCCAATGAGGGAGGGCGGGAGCTGTAGGTGCAGGGCCAATCAAGATGTGGCCAGCTTTGCTGGCTGCATCCTTATTGGCTCTATTCCCACTCGGACAGCCAGAACACTCTCCACCCCCAGGGCTCTTTCACAAATATTAAGAGGAACAATGGATATCCATCTTCTGTGTCTGCTGAGCACAAAGTGGGTGGGTCCATTATAAAAGAGGCGTTGTCATTGGCTTCCCTCATTCAAATGAAACGGTTTTCCACTGGAAAATGAGGAAGACTAGTAGGCATATGTGCTTTCCTTAGTTAGTGCATGGCTCCGTCTGTCCTTCAGGATTTCCTTGTTCCCAGGAGGTATGAAGAGGGAGGTATTCCAATTGGCCCTGCCTCCTGAGATAGCCATTTTTATTTTGGCCCCTCCTCTTGTGGAAGCCATCTTGGGGTGGTGCTTTTCACCCCCTTTCAAAATTCAAAAATGCCTGCAGGCTCAGAAAGAAGAAGAAGAAGATTTGGTTCTTATATGCCCCTTTTTCCTACCCAAAGGAGGCTCAAAGCGGCTTACAATCGCCTTCCCATTCCTCTCCCAACAACAGATACCCTGTGGGGTGGGTGATGCTGAGAAAGCCCTGATATCATGAGCAGAGCTTTCAGACTGCATGTCTGCTGCCTTACCACTCTGCGCCACAAGAGGCTCTTGGTACATGTGGTACAGGGCAGTGGTCCCCAACCTTTTTATCACCGGGGACCACTCAATGCTTGACAGTTTTACTGAGGCCCACACTCTAATGCTCTCTGATTCTGGTTGCTATGGTAATGTTTAAACATCCCTTCAAAATAAGATACAGACACGCCACAACAATGAACATAAGGAACATTTTATTTTCATGGAAATTTTAACTCATGACAATGACAAATCAATGGGAACCCTGAGCTTGTTTCTCTGCAACGAGATAGTCCCATGTGCGCCTGCTGGATCGTGGATGAAGCAAAGGGCCGGGGGGGGGGGGAGAAGGTATCCTTCGCGGCCCACCTCCAGTTAGTCGACGGACCACATGTGGTTCGGGGCCCACAGGCTGGGAATTGCTAGTACAGGGAACCAATACCAGCATTAAAATTATTAAAGCATTTATTAAAAGAAAATGTTCACAAGCATACTTTTACTGCAGCACCACATTGAGCAAGGGATTGAAAAAAGGGGCTAAAACACAATTCCTCTGTCCTTCTCTCCATACATGCCCTATCAGATGTTAAAATATAGGACAGGCTCCTTACCTTATAAGGTTATAGATCTCTACAGAGTTTCCCTTACCTTGAAACTCCCTCCAGCTGTCTAGGCCAGTACACAGTAATGACCACTTCCTCCAGATCTCAGTTAAGAGGTCTGTCTGCTTTGATCAATTCAGCACAAAAAAGAACTTCCTCTTTGCTCCACTGAGGTTTATCACTTCTCTGTTTCTAAGAATTGACCAGATCAGACTTTTCCTGGAGATCTTCAGGAGTTCCTTCTTTCTAGTATTTAACACCTCAAAACCTATTTCCTGCTTGAAAGGTGGTGGTGGTGGGGAGACTGGATCCTCCTATTGTCTCTAGCTATACTTAGCCTTAGAGCCTCTTGTGGTGCAGAGTGGTAAGGCAGCAGACATGCAGTCTGAAGCTTTGCCCATGAGGTTGGGAGTTCGATCCCAGCAGCCGGCTCAAGGTTGACTCAGCCTTCCATCCTTCTGAGGTCGGTAAAATGAGTACCCAGCTTACTGCTGGGGGGTAAACGGTAATGACTGGGGAAGGCACTGGCAAACCACCCCGTATTGAGTCTGCCATGAAAACGCTAGAGGGTGTCACCCCAAGGGGTCGGACGTGCTTGCACAGGGGATACCTTTACCTTTATACTTAGCCTTTCCTAAGAGGTAGCTGAGGTGAGCTTGGAAAGCCATTGATTGACTTCCTCCTCCCCAGTTGTTCTTTGCTGAGAGAGAGAGAGAGATTTAAAAATACAAAGTGAAGGTTTTGCTCATTTCAACCTCCACAGAAAAAAACTAATTTCTTAACACATCTTGATGGGTTTCTTCTTATCTCTGTGGTTCAACCTTCTACCTTCTCTTACAAGCTGAGCCCACTGGTGCTGATTATGAAACCCTGTGGTTTTCAAACCTGGCAGAACATGGAGGGAGGTGAATGCTTGTGATTCCCTCCCCCCACGTCACCTGAAAAGCACCTGACAACAGTGACCAACCCAGGTGATCGACATGGAAGATATACTCTTCCTCACATGGCGCTGTGGTTATTCCTATGCAATATCGCTGCGTTGGGGAGAGCAACGTAAACAAACAGACCAGTGAGTGCTTAATAAAGACCTATTGATTTATATAAACATTTGGAAGATCCAAGGCAAAACAGGCTGCGATGCTTTCAAATAACAAAACAGTTATTTCCACTGGGTTCTTTATGAATCATACTTTTCCTGCAAGCTTCACATCTAAACATCGCTTGGCTTTGGGGTCAAAAGGAAGCCACTCTTGTGCTTAACTAGGGATTTACAAAAGTATGTGGAAGAGCCAGGGCAAAATATAGATCTCCCCAAACCAAAAACATTCATTTCCACCTGGTTCATTTTAGGTCTTGCTTTTCCAATGTCCCTTAAATCCATTTGCTTAACTTGGTAGCCTTTGCCTGGTCAGTGAGCAATACTGCAAGACTGAAAGCGGCCCCCTAAGGAGTTCCTTGGAAAGAGCAGAGAAAGACATACTTAGGAGGGATTAAACTGTAAGCATCACAGTAAATACTTTTTATCCTTTCGAAGTAGGGATGCTCAAACTCCTGCCAGTTTGACTGATGTCTTGTCCGCCAGTTGCAAATAGGGAGCCAGTCTTTTGACGATCAGTTCGACTCTTCGTTGACCCATCTGATGGGTCATTTCACTGCATTCCTTCCTAACTGTGCAACACAGTGAAATGGGCTTTTCTTGTCGCTGACATTTTGCTAGCTGATCAAGTGGAGAGCTTTTAGAGCAGTGGTCCCCAACCTGCGGGCTGCGGCCCGGTGCCGGGCCGCAAAGGCCATGGCACCGGGCCGCGGCTCCCTCTCCCCGCCCCGCCCCCGCAGTAAAACACTTCCCAGGCCGCAAGCTTGCGGCCCGGGAAGCTTCTTACTGCGGGAGGCGGGGAGAGGGAATCAGGGCCGGGCCGCGCCTGTGCGGGCCATGCCCGCTCGGCCCGATCCGCGGGCGCGGCCTGTGGGCGCGGCCCGATCCGTGGGCGCGGCTCGCGGGCGCGGCTCAGGTGCGGCCAGATCCGCGGATGCAGCGTGGGCGCGGCCCGCGGGCGCGGCCCGATCCGCGGGCGTGGCCCGCACGGGCGCGGTCCGCGTGGGCACGGCCCGATGCCCTGCAATAAAAAGAAAACTAGCAATGGTCATTGCAGAAGTGCACACTAACATTCGAATGATATATTGTCAGAAACTCTGAATTCCCAGCATTCTTTATTTTTAACCATATGCCTGTAGCTCTTTCCCTTGCAAATGCTCACCTGCGGGCTGGATTGCTGTATCTTGCTGTACGCAAGCCTTCCCTTATCCCTGACCCAGAAGCTACAGTTGGTCCAGAATTCAGTGCATGGGTCCTATCAAAAAAACCCTGGAGAGCACAGATTCAACCAATTTTTAAGGGTTTTAACCTTTAAGGTCCTGTGCGGTCTGAGACCTGCCTATCTGAGGTACCGCCTCTTTGAATATGGCCACTGGAGAACATTCAGCAAACACCAACCTGTTGACAGTCCCCAGCCTCAGAGAGTTATGCTTGGCTTTGACCAGAGCCAGAACCTTTTCAGCCTTGCCTGCAGCCTGGTGGAATGAGTTGTCAGCAGAAGTGCAAGCCCTTACAGAACTCTCCAAGTTCCGGAGGGCTTGAGAGACGGCACTCCTCTACCAGGCATCACCACAAAGTTGAGTTCCTCAGCCGAACCCCTCGTTATCCTCCGTTTGTGCCTGATAGAACAATGATTTATTTCCGGCACACAGAGTGCATGTGAGCGATGTATATAGTTTGTTTTAATGCATTTTGAATCCTAAATTTTTGTCTTGGTTTTAATTCATTGTGTCAGCTGCCTCGAGACAGTGAGGAGAGAGGCGGCCTATAAACCGAAACATACCTCCCTACATGCATGCATATATACATAAATATAATAATAATAATAATAATAATAATAATAATAATAATAATAATAATAATAAATAGTTATAAAAGGTGATGGGCCTTCTGGACTGGTGCAAGGACTATCTGATTTGTTCTGGAAGACCTTCAGGTTAGACTGAGGACTTGCTAAGGTTGGTTGTATTGGGTTGCATCCAACTAGCTGTGCAGCTGGCAAGAAAGGCAAGACGGGACCGCTTGGACCAAGCAAAAAGAATATGCTGAGGATCATGGCATCGGCATGGACAAAAGCCATGTGGAACGGAAGGAGAAATGGACAAGACCTGGTGAAATGGCTTATTAAATTAAATAATAGTTCTAGGGGAAGGAAGGAAGGAAGGAAGGAAGGAAGGAAGGAAGGAAGGAAGGAAGGAAGGAAGGAAGGAAGGAAGGAAGGAAGGAAGGAAGGAAGGAAGGAATTCGTTTGGATAAGTCCAGAGGCCTTTACAAAACAACAATATAAACAACACCTTTACAAGATATATATATGATAAAAAAATAAAAGGCCCCTTAAAACAGTTTACTATATCTGTTCCACATAATATATTTCTGGCAAGGACTTGGAGGAGGAGCATGGTCTCATGGCTTAAGTGCTACTCAGCGCTTAACTCTCACTCAGGGTGGATGCCCCTCCCCTGAGTGCCTCCTCCTCCAACCGGCTTACCTGTGTGTCCAGTGGCCAACCGATCACCTTCCATCCGCCACCCCTGACCACCCCCTCCTCCTTCCACTTCCCTCCGAGGCTTGGAGGCTGCAGATCCCTGCCGCGTGAGAGCTGCCCCTGCCCGTAAGTTCCATAACAGCTGCGTACAGCCTTTCCAGGTCCTGGGGGGAGAGGTAAGCTGTCCACAGAGTTCTTCCACCACCAACACCCCAATCTAGCACCCTGTTGTATTCCTGAATGCAACAGGCTTGGCCCTAGTAAAACCATAAAACATTAAAAGCAGCACAGTTCTAGGGGAAATTGGCTTCATTCTCATATACGATGTACCATTTTTAAGGTTTTGGATTTCATGTTAAAATGGTCTTGGGGATCAGCTATGGTCGAAAGATGCTCGAGAAAAAAATCCTGCTAGAATAACTTAAACCACAAAACACGGAACCAAAGCTGACCCTTGCAACTCAAATAAATACAAGGTCTAGATGGTAAGATAAAACCAGCTAAAAGTGTTACAATACAATGCAAACGAGTTAATAATAGAATCAACAGACGATAGGCTGGGCTACACAAACCATTAGATCCGACCGTTCCCAGAATTTGCGCGGCAAATGTATTTCTAATCTGTTCCGTGTAACTAATGCAAAAGTAGCATGAGTCACGTTATTTGCATGTATTGGCAAGAAGATAAGTTCTCAGAGCCTCCCAATGTTATTCCTCCTAGAAAACCCTCCCCCTTTAAAAAAATGTTTGCCTAGGGGACAATAATCATTGACAATGTTACAGATTAATGGGCAAAATCCACAAGTATTATATATACCCTGTGAGGAAGGTATCTTTGGTCACCTTCTGTTGCATTGTAGATATAGCATATGCAACACAAGCTACCTAGGTGTTCGAAGCAGGAACTATTGATTTACCAAAGCCGTCCAGAGAATCCAGCTCAAAATGTTAACTGGTGCAATCAAGTAATGAAGCACAGAATTCAGTTCTTCTCTGGGGACTATTCCAATCGATTTCCTGAAAACAGCTCAATGGAGACCGATGCAGCTAAACTCAGTGATGCTGACCGATGCAGAATTTGGGGAGAAGGTGATGTCACTTCCAGGTGACGCTTTTGGAAATTCCCCTAATCTATCTGGGAAGAACCCAGGGAAATTGAATAATTCATATTTTCAGCAAACGGGCAACAAAAGGAAAGATTAAAGACAAAGACACATTGAATACATATCCATCCCTTTCTACTTTACAGCTATGGTCACGGACGTCTTTTATCAGCACAGGGCAATGGCGATATTAATTCAGTCCATTCTATTGTCACGTCCATCCTTTGTATAGTCAGACCCAACAACAGAATGGACTGAATTAATACCATCATTGCTCTATGCACATAACAGATGTCTGTGACCAGAGGAGGACTAACCTGAGCATGTCTCTGCTGTTCTGGCATGCTGCTAATTTCATGACGTGATAGTTTTCTTTTCTTTCCAATAACCAGTCTTGAAATTTAGGCCAACCTGGCAGCAGTAAGCATGTGTAAGGCAACCAATAACCGGTCACTAGGGAGACCTCCATTTTTCCCTACCCCCCACACCCCCCCATGGCTCAAGAGCAGGGGATTGAAGCTAAGGGCAGGGGTTTAACCAGCACGGGTGGTCAAATAAGAAGCCTACCCAATGGGAGAGCATTTCCATAGCATCCACAGGGTCCCATGACCAGTCCCTGGAAGGTGCAGTTCAAAAGATCCGGCTGTAAGTGATGCAAAAGGCCCGAGATCTTGTAAAGCCATGACCATCAGTGAGAATGCTGGTGACCCTGATAGATTAAGAGTCCAACAAAGTATTAGCCAGGGTCATGTGTTTGTGTATAAGGCAGGTTCATGTATTCATGTATTCGAGAGCCACCAAGGCATAGTGGTTAAGAGTGGGCTAGTCATAGTTCTCTTACAACTGTTCTCACAGAGCAGTTCTCTTAGAGCTCTCTCAGCCCCAACTTCCTCACAGGATGTCCGTGGTGGGGAGAAGGATGGGTAGACGATTGGAAGAAGAAGAGTTGGTTCTTATATGCCGCTTTTCTTTACCTGAAGGAGTCTCAGTGGCTTCTAATCACCTTCCCGTTCCTCTCCCCACAACAGACACCCTGTGAGGGAGGTGAGGCTGAGAGAGCCCTGATATTCCTGCTTGGTCACAACAGCTTGATCAGTGCTGTGGTGAATCCAAGGTCACCCAACTGGCTGCATGTGGAGGAGCAGGGAATCAAACCCATCTTGCCAGATTAGAAGCTGCTGCTCTTAACCACAACAACAATGCTTTTGGGATTATGCTTTTGGGATTCCTTTTGGTAGTAAAAAGTGGTGTACAACCCCCCCCCCCCCCGATATTCTTCTTCTCTTCTTGGGTAATCCAAACATCTCACACCACGGACATTTTGATGACATTTCTTCAAAGAGCTGACTTCTCATATCGAATCCCTGCCTCAGTTTCAAAAGCCATCCATGATGTACTTTTGGGGGCTAGTATTCCAAGAAAACAAAGTCTCAACATTTTGGGCCCACGGATGTAGTTTCACTGTTCTTTGGATCCTGGCTATTGACTCCAAAATGTTGTCTCTTTGTTCTCCTCACTGCAAATTGCTTATCCCTTTGTTTATGCATTTTTTCATCTAAGAAGTCTGCTTTCCCTTCCCTTCCACCCTGCCAGGTTTGGCCCCTGGGTTCCTATTTGTCTAATATATTTGCTCACAGCTTAGGCCCATTTCCCTGCTCCAGTTCCACCCTATCCCCCACCCCCAAACAGCCTCCCTTTATCTGAACAGGAAGCAGAGCTAAATAAATACAGATAAATGCAGGGCCACCCCTTTGATCACAACGGAGGACTTGAAGTCAGGGAGTATGACGTCCTAGGGCTCTCCGACCAGAAGATTAAAAGTTCAACCTTCCTCTACGCTGAGAAGGCAGCTCACGCCATTGAACACTTCTCACAAACCACCCTGCATCTAGAAAATGGATAAGTCAAGGAGAAGGGTTCAGTTGTTTCACTGAAAAGCTAGCTTTCTATGCATGTGGCGCATAGCAAACTGAGACACTTTTTTAAAAAGCAAGAGATTTCTCTGTGTGTGTGTGTGTGTCTTCCATTCCTCCTAGCATTGCCAGCCTCCCCCGTGGAAGTGGGGGTCTTCCTCCCCCTTGCCAATCAGCCGGCCAGCAGGAGGGCTTAACAGAAGAAAGTAGATTTTGGCTGCGCATGATGCATGTGCGCATGCGCGTGCACGATGTGCGGGCCCTGCTGGTCCCCAGCCTCAGAAAGGTTGGGGACCACTGCTTTAGTGGGGCCCGCTGCCCTGCCGGTCCCCAGCCTCAGAAAGGTTGGGGACCACTGCTTTAGAGGCTAGACTCTATGGCAAGTCTGCAGGTATTTCCCAACCCAGAGCTGGCAACACTAGTAAGATGATTTATTTCATTTGGTGGCACAAAATCTCGCTACATTTTTTTAACCTGCTGAGTGTTTTTATCTTGCTGATGAACTTTTGGGTTATTTTGGTGTCCTTTCAACTGGTTCTTTGGGATGGGGATACATATTGGTCTGGTGCGGTTGATTAGGGTGCCGTGGCCAGAGCATTTTGTCCTTAAGGCTCAGATCGATACCCTGATCCCTCCCTGTACAGGCATAGAACAGATTTAGGCTCACCCTAGGAGACCTGTAGATCCAATTGGTTTCAGAATACTCTGTGGGAGCTGATGGCCCCCAGGGACCCACTTTTGAGAAAACTGGGGCTGGACCCTTCCTATGCAGCTGGTGACCACCCAGTCTCACATCTGCCATTCTGGGCAAAATGGTTGAGCATGCGGGACTGCTACAGAATTTCCTGGGTGAAGCTTTGGCTCCTGATCCATTGCAGTCCAGCTTCTGATCTGGCCACGGGGTGGAGAAAGGCCTGGTCACCCTCACAGATGACCTCCAGAGACAGCTGGATCTAGGTGGGTTGACACTGCTGTTCCTACTAGATCGGACAGTAGCATTCAATGCTACCAAGCCATCACCTAGCCAACGTGGGGATCCAAGGCCAAGCCTTACAATGGCTGTAGTCTTTCCTCCAGGGTCAGTGCTCTCTCAGCTGCCCTGGCTCCAGACTGGCAACCAATTTATTTATTGATTGATTATTGGGATTTATTTCTCACTGCTGTTGGAGAACTGTCTCACGGCAGGTTACAACCGTAAAATCCCCACATAAAGATGAAAAAAATTAAAAGCCCACAATAACCAGTAACCTGGCGGCAAAATAAAACCCACACTCCGCCCTCACTCCAAGCCCCCTAGCCAGTGCTTCAGGGGAGGGTCTAGGGGTGTTTGACATACCAGTTGGAGATTGTAACTATCATAAAATGTGTGAAGGGGCTCCCAGATCTGCCATGCCCTGGCCTCAACCCAAGACTTGGTGGAAGAGCTCTATCTTACAGGCCCTGTGGAACCGCGAAAGTTCAACATTTTGGGCTTTACATTCAAAGCTCTATATCAGGGGTAGTCAACCTGTGGTCTTCCAGATGTTCATGGACTACAATTCCCACGAGCCCCTGCCAGCATTTGCTGGCAGGGGCTTGTGGGAATTGTAGTCCATGAACATCTGGAGGACCACAGGTTGACTACCCCTGCTCTATATGATTTGGGACCCCTGTATCTATGGGACTGCCTCTTCCATTACATTCCCGGAGGCATTAAGATCATACAACCAAAATTTGCTCAGGGTCCCCAGCATCAAGGAAGTAAAACTGGCTTTGATCTGGGCCAGAGACTTTTCAACCTTGGCCCCGGCGTAGTGGAAAGCTCTGCCTCATGAGATCAGGGCCCTGCGGGATTTTAAACAATTCCAGAGAGCCTGTAAGACGGGGCTGTCTGCCAGGCCTATGACTGGGGCCAGGTAACTAACATCAACAAAATGTTGGCCTCCCTACCTGAAATACCATCTTAAAGAAATTTGCCAAACATTGAGTCCTCCCTTAGATATTTTTAACTGTAATAAAGTGATGGCTTTGTAACCTAATTTAATTTTAAAACTTAATCAAAATTTATTAATGTTACTATTATAACTTATTTGAATGTATTGGTGAATGTTGATGTTACCTGCCCTGAGTTTATGTGGAAGGTCAAAATGGTTATTGTTTTTCTATTAGCTTCCTTTTATGTCCTTTGTATAGTTTTAGTTGCTTAAAGTAAGGCCTGCAATGGCCCTTGCTTTATGCAATAAACTGAACTCACATTTATTATTATAATTGTAATATTTATTTCCCGCTGATATCAGCAGAGCTGTCTCGTGGTGGGTTACACTGTAATAAAACCCCACATAAAATACAATAATATTATTAATCCCCTCATTAAAATTATATATCCTGGAGGCAAAAACCTATCCCCCCTCCCCCTAGATCAACTAGCTCCCTCCCTGTGCATCATGGGAGTATTCTATTAGTTTCCTAAAGAGATGTAAATAATTGAAACTAATGAATATCGGTCTGTAGTTTCTTAAATCATTTTGGCCAAAAATACACACTAAGATACTTTGCATAACTAAAATAGAGATTCTTCTTACCCAATATTATTTCTATCGAATATGGCAAAAACAACCCAAATACAGATTAACTGATTCTATACATTATTATTATTATTATTATTATTATTATTATTATTATTATTATTATTATTATTATTATTATTATTACTATTTATATCCCACCTCCTCCCGGGCATGATATAGGGCATGATATCAGCCACTAGGTTATCTTTTGCGCAAACATGGAAGGACAGGATATCCCTTCTATAAACGATTGGCTCCTAGAAGTAATTTCAATGGAAGAACTGGATAAATTGTCAAATATTATGAAGGATCAAAATACAGACTCTTTTTTACAGACTTGGAACACTTTACTAAAGTTTATGGAACTAGCTATGCCTGGAACAGCCTCGGCAGCTTTTAGATTATAGGTTAAGACATGGCAAAGATAAATGTGAAAGAATACCGTGTTATTGATGTGGGACACATCTTCTGGCATGCCTTGTCAAACGGAAATGTAGATGGGCGTGACATTCATCATCCCACCCACAAATCGTGCCAGAAGATGGAGAGCCCTGCCAGCGGTGCACTGGACCCTGGGCAGCTGTTGCACAACCCACTGGGGTCGAGGCAGTGGAAGAGGAGCAGATAAGGGGGAGGGGGAGTGGGAGGGAGGAAGGGACTGAGTGAGTGTGCATGTGTGCGAGCATTTGTGCATGTATATACTCATGAGTGTGCGCACGTGTGAACCCATGATTCGTGGGGGTGGAAGCAGTCTCTGCATGAAGTGCAAGGGACCAAGGCAACAGCTACCCAACCCCCAAAGCATTCAGAACGGCTGCCCTGGCCCATGGGCAGCTGCTGCACAACCCATGAGGTCAAGGCAGTGGAGAAGGAGCAGGTAAGTGGGAAGGAGAGGGGGAAGTGAGTGAGTGTGAATGTGCATATACTCGCGCATGTGCGCATTTACGTGTATGCATACTCATGTCTGTGCACACGTACTCATGACCCATGGGGGTCGAGGCAGCAGCGTACGAGCAGGTAAGCTGGAGGGGGGAAGGGAGTAAGTGTGTGTTTGTATTTGCTTGCTTGGAGGGAGGGAGAGAAGCCCATAGGAAAAGGGGGAAATGGCAGGAGGGAAGGGGAGGATCTCTCTCTGTGTGTCTTTGTGAGTGAGGGAAGGGAGAGGATGCAGGGATGTGGTTGGGAGACCATCTGGTAAGGGAGAAACTGGGGGAAGGGAGGGGAGTCTCTGTACATGTGTGTGTTTGCGAGGGAGGGAAGGGACCCTGACAACGTCATTCCAGAGCAAGTATGTGTCTCAGAAACCCTTTGAGAGTCAGACTGTCAGGACAATTTCTTCTTCTTCTTTTATGCCAGTCTGCATAGACTTAAGGAGCTGTTATTCTTTCTTAGAGACTGAAGCACTAACAATGTTTATCAATGGTGAAACTTTGAAGACTTGGGAGGGGGAGGTATTAACTAGGTTCTCAACATTATATAAATTTCTTCTTTGCCACTCATATTTGTATATGATTGGATTTTGTAATCAAAATTTATATCGGTTTGTTTCTTGATTGGTATAGAATTCAATGTAACCAGAAATATTTTGAAATAAAGGCAATTTGGAAAAAACAAAACAAAACACCTCAGAATTGATCCTGGATCTCCAGCATCATGTCTCATGGTCCCTGACCCTCAGTGCCCTCACTAGGGGACTGCTACCACAAAGACTAACTTGCAAGGGTGTATGTTTAGCTACAGAGTTCAACTATTCTTGTACCTTATCCGGAGACTTCTTAACTTATACAAAGACAACCACCTACCTAGAAGTATGAACTGGAAAGGGAAGATCACCACCTAGAGGCAAATCGGTGAATGCTCACTTGCAGGTCAGAGAGAAATGAGGTCAGGGTTTAGAGCAGGGGTAGTCAAACTGCGGCCCTCCAGATGTCCATAGACTGCAATTCCCAGGAGCCCCTGCCAGCGAATGCTGGCAGGGGCTTCTGGGAATTGTATTCCATGGACATCTGGAGGGCCGCAGTTTGACTACCCCTGGTTTAGAGTTTGTTGAGCCCTGAGTTAGAAGCTAAGCAGGATCACTTTGGGAGACCTCAGCTGTGACTTGATTATCTATCTATCTATCTATCTATCTATCTATCTATCTATCTATCTATCTATCTATCTATCTATCTATCTATCTATCTATCTATCTATCTATCTATCCATCTATCCATCTATCCATCTATCCATCTATCCATCTATCCATCTATCCATCTATCCATCCATCCATCTATCCATCCATCCATCCATCCATCCATCCATCCATCCATCCATCCATCCATCTATCCATCTATCCATCTAATCTATCCATCTAATCCATCCATCCATCCATCCATCCTGAATTGCCACAGATTCATATGTTACAGATTGTTTCATGTATTGTTCATATGTTCCATGTAAACCTCCCTGAGCCTCCAGGGAGGGCGGTATATAAATATAATAAATTTTAAAAATAAAATAAATTGTAATTATCCCTTGTTTCTGTTTTAGAATCCAAAAGGATGGACCTGTTGCCCAACAATACCCTAGTCCTCACTGTCTACATTTTTGCATTCCTGACCGGCCTCCCTTCCAACCTCCTGGCTATCTACACGTTCCTGCCGAAAGTCCGCCAGAAGCCGACCCCTATCGACATCCTCTTGCTCAACCTGACCATTTCTGACATTATCCTCCTGCTTTTCCTGCCCTTCAAGATGGTAGAAGCCGCCTCGGGCATGACTTGGCCACTCCCTGATTTCCTCTGCCCCCTCACCGGCTTCTGCTACTACAGCAGCATCTACATCAGCACCCTCTTTCTGACCGCGGTCAGCGTGGAGCGCTACTTGGGCGTGGCCTACCCCATCAAATACAAGCTGAACCGCAGGCCGGCTTACGCAGTTGTCGCTAGCATCTTTTTTTGGCTCTTGGCCTGCTCCCACTGCAGCATTGTCTACATTGTCCAATACCAGGTGGTCGGCCTCAACGAGACCGGTTCTGCTCCCGACAACATCTCAAAATGCTACGAGAAGTTTTCCTCCAGCCAGCTCCGTATCCTCCTCCCAGTCCGGCTGGAGCTCTGCCTCTCCCTCTTCTGCCTCCCGTTCCTCATCACCCTCTTCTGCTACGTCAACTTGATTCGCATCCTGACCTCCTTGCCCAACATCCAGGCCCGCAGGAAGCAGCGGGCCGTGGGTCTGGCAGTGGCCACTCTGCTCAATTTTGCCATCTGCTTCGCTCCTTACAACATCTCACACATTGTGGGCTTCATCCGGAATCAGAGCCCACCTTGGAGAGTGTACGCTTTGCTCCTGAGCACCCTCAATGCCTCCCTGGACCCAGCAATCTTCTATTTTTCCTCCACTGCCATCCGGCAGACTTTCGCCAAGTGTTTTGCCAACATGGGCCGCAAACTCCAGAACCTTGTGCCTCGGTGCTACCGGCTGTGTTTTGCCTGTTGTGACAGTGAGGGAGAAAACCACAGGACTGAAAAATCATCCCTCTCAAATCTGGGGGAATTGGCAGCTGAAAGGATTGGCACAAGGAGGTAGCCCTTGAGGGACATTCATTAAATGTGCATCAGAGCCAAGGGTGTGCAAAAAAAAACAACAACAACCTGGGAGTTTTGGGGTTCAGATATATGGAACCTGAAGAAATATTGATATGTCCAGTATATTCCTGAATCCCCAAACTGGTATGATAGTCAGATTTGGTAAATATTCAGGGAGGCCATTTTTTTTTTGCTCCATTATAGCCTATGGCAGCTTTTTTCAACCTTTTGACCATGGAGGAGCCCTTGGAATAAACTTTCCGATTTTGAGGAGCCCCAGAAGTGATGTCAGCTGGCCACGCCTCCCAACCATGCCCCCATAAGTTGCATTTCACTGGAAGTGACATCACCACCTGTGTTAACAGATAGTTTTGAGAAGGACTGAGGAGGGGGAAAGAGGACATGGTTTAAGGCGGGAATAGGTATACAAACTCCGCCCCCTCCCTGGCACAGAAACCATAAGAGAACTCAATCAGGATGGGGGAGGGGGAGCAAAGTGCTCAGTTCTCTAACTTGTGGCAAAGTCTATTTAAAAAGGAGGGGAAATGCTGTGGTACCCCTCTGGAGTTCCCACAGACCCCTGGTTGGGAATTTCTGGCCTGTGGGGACCGTTATTGTCAATCTGGGAGTGTCTGGAGCTTGGGGGGAGGGGCTGTTTTTTCAGGTTAGATTTGTAGCATAGCTTCTGGTGCCTCTCCTCACAACACCCCCAGGTTTGAAAAGGATTGGACCAGAGGGCCCAGTTCTATGGGTCCAATTGAGAGGGGAAAGGCATTTTAATTTTAAAGGGAACATGGTCCCTTTAAAATTTAAATGTTTTATGCAAATTGCATCAGTGCTGCCTGTGAACTGCAAATACATTTAAGGAGCTCTTAGTCTCTTTAAATACCTTCTTAAAGGGACTGAGAACTGAAGGGCCTGCTTCCCCATTGCTCTCAGATCAGACTTCTTGTAGCCTCCTCCAAGCTCCAACCTACCTCACCAGGAAAGCCTTCAGAGCTTATGGGACTTCTTGTATGGTCATACCATGGGATGAGCATCAACTGAGCTGAACATACCACTTGAGAATAAGGACAGTCAACTAAAGCTGTGGAACCAGCCTACAGCTTCAGATGGACAATATAAAGCAGCCACAATGAGATCTAAGACAGGTTCCTTAGGAACTAATCCTCAGCAAGCCCCAACTACCTTACTGCCTGCAGTGGGAATCTCACCCTTGATTAGTACATATGAACCTGCCTTATGCTGAAGCACGCCATTGGTCCATCGAGGTGTCTCAATACTGGAGGCCACAAGAAAGGCGGGAAGACTGATATACTTAACTGTCTACAGACCAAATGTTAATATATACAGTGCAAACAGTACAGAAGCATCCATGAGTGTAAACTTTTTGTTATTGAGGACATTCAGTTAAAGGCCTTATTAGTCTCATGTTTCAGAGGGAGCTTTTTTGGGGATTTTCACATTAGACACATTATATCCTCAGTAATGGGTTCAACTGCCTTTGTGTGACGTATCTTTCTTTCTTTTTGTTTCTGTCTTGCGTATTTCTTGTTTAACATTTGACAGACAGCGAGGGACTTATTTGAATCAACGACTGAGCCGTGATTTCGGATACAGGCTGCAGAAATCTTAGAGCAGTTAACCCATTTATAGATTTTAAAACATTACATTGTAAAATGTAAAACAATATTACATGGCGGCTGTCCCTTTAAAAATTTAGCTCCTCAGCCCAGATATAAGCGGGGCTGATGTGATTTTTCATTCCTCTTGCCCTCTTTGTTACCAGAGCTGTCCATGAAGAATGACCTGATCTGTATAAGAGGGATCAAAACACTGGTATTTTTAGAATTCAAAGTGTAAGCTCTTTAACTTCTTTTTGTTGCATCTTTCCTGTCTTCAATGAACGTTTGTTTCTACTGATTCATTTATACATTATGTATTGCAGAATGCTCCCTTCCCCACTCTATGATTGGTTGATAGAAACAGTGTCATTTTTTTCTGCTGTAAATAAGTCCACTTAGATGCAGCACCATACATGAAAATACCTTGACTCTTGGGTTTTATCAGTCCCCAACAATTGTACAAGGCCATTCTGCAATGAGACTATAACAGAAGCAACTTTGAAGAACATACCGAAGCAGTGTCTTAATTAGCTAGAACAGGGGTAGTCAACCTGTGGTCCTCCAGATGTTCATGGATTACAATTCCCATGAGCCCCTGCCAGCGTTTGCTACCCCTGAGCTAAAAGATGATCAGTTGTTATCTGTATACTATCAGTGACATGTGCCCTGCCCCAGCGGTCGATACTTAAATCCACAGATGGGGGCCATATGGATGCTAAAAAGATTTGTCAGCAAACTGGGGGATGTACTTCCCCCTTGTGGTCAGCAGTGGTGGTGCAGGGAAGCCATGCTGTGTCCACTGGAGACTCTGCTCTGAGTCCGGCAACAGCTGTGCAGCCCAGGAGTCATCCAGCAGTGGGCATGGAGCTGAGGATCAGCCCTAGGCCATGTGTTGCACTGGGCATGGGCTTTATGAGAAAGTATAAGGGAGGGAATCCTCCTTACAAGTACTGTGTACTTGTACTTTACCAGATCTCATATTTCACTGTATCACATACTGAAATGTTATAATTAATAGCCATAACTCATGAACACATACTGTATACAGGGACCCTTCGTTAATTGCACGGTACTGTTTGCACTGTATATATTAATATTTGTTGTGTACACAGTTAAGCATATCAGTCCCTCCCACCCACCCCTTTTTGTGGTCTCTGGTACTTCAGACCTTTTGTGGTTTTCTCCAGGGGTCTTTCCTTCCTTTTTGGTTCTCCAGGATCTCAGGCTTTTACGTTACCCACTGCTGGGTCTTTTTCAACTGGAGCTGCTTGGGATTGAACCTAGGACTTCCTCCGTGCCACGCAGATGCTCCACCATCAAGCCACGGCCCTCTGCAGGTCGACTACTTGCACTTTAGCTTCTGTCTGTTACTGTTGTTGTCACATTGTTCTCAAGCCAGCACAAAGCATTCTGGGAACTGGACTCTGGACAACTATGGATCATGCCGTTTTGCTGGCGGTGTTGGTTAGACTTTTCTGATGGCACCCTCAGGGAAGGTCAGTCGCGGGATTTCCTATATAACTTTTGACAGAGAACCTGGAGCTTATCTGAACGAACAGAGGAGCTGTTACCCTGAATACAGACTATAGAAACCTGGGATCAATTAACACAATTATAGATTTTTTTTAAGGAAAAAAAAAACATCCTATTGGATCTATCAAAAAGGGATTCTTGTCTGTCGTCTTAATGTCAAAGGTGACTGATTGTATAGCATTCCATAGATTAACAACCGTTTGATTGCCCTTCATTGCATGATTGAGGACCGCTCTGCAAAAAGCCAGGTGAGGTTTACAAAGGATTCCCCTCCATCTCCTCTGACCAATAGGATTACCAGTTTTCAGATGGAGCCTGGAGATTTCCCAGAATTGCAGTGTGTCTCCTGTACTTGTCGAGGACCGCAACAATAAGAACAGGAACTGAACAGTGGAGCTGTGGACCACAGAGACAAATTCCGATGGAGAAAAATGGCAGCTTTGGGATGTGAGGTCTGTGGCATTATACCTGCAGAAGCCCTTTCCCTTCCTGAGCCCTGCTGTCTCTAGGCTTCACCTCCCTTTCCCAAATTCCATCCTTCCAGGGATCCATCCCCAAATCTCCAAGAATACTCCCAACAGGAATTGGCAGTCCGGATTCGATAGCTTGTAGAAAAGAGTAGGGTCACCACTTGCTCCCACTTTGACAGACGCACTTGGGCCTATTATGCACGAAGGTCCACATTTGGGGTGGAATGGCAGTGGCTAAAATCACCAATTATGCACGCTGCAGGCAGCAACCAGGCGCAGAGTCAACGTATGCCGCCTAAAAAGCTGCGTTAGCAAAATGCAGAAGAAAGTGAAGCTTCCCGGGCTACCAGGGCGCAACCAGAAGTGGCTCCGGATGGGCCGCGTTCATAATCGGCTGCTCTGGGTTTTGCTGCCATTGCATTCCGTCCCGTGCGTAAGTGGTTTGCTTCGCTTCTTCCTCCTCCGCGTTCTCCATGCCACTGTTTCAGCGGCTGTGCATAATTGGCCTTGAGGAGCTTGGGAGCCAGGTCACTTCATATGGAAAGTGTCTCCCCAGATCGGTCTTCTGTTTAAGAAAGAAAATCCCAGTGAAAAACAGCCATAAGTGGATGGCCTGAAGGCAACTTTCCCAGAATCCTTTATGCACCACATTGGGTCCAAAACTATTGCAACAACGCCATCTCCTGGGTCAAGTTGGAATTGTTCATTACCCAAAGACCTTCACGACCATTCGTAACGAGTGTCCCGTTTTCAACTCTGTATGCAGTTGCCAGAATTACTGCAGGGCTGTGATTAAACACATAATCATCCTGCAGTCAAAAGGACCACTGAGGTGTAGCATTTAGAGTGCTGGATTGGGACTGGGAGATTCAGGTTCAAATCCCCATTCATCCACGGAAACGTACTGGGTGGCTATGGGCAGGTAGTCACTTGCTCTCAGCCTCATCTACCTCGCAGAGGAACACAGTGAAAAAATGAACCTCAGGTCTTGCAGCCTTGAATTCTCTGGAGGAAGTCCAGGATCAAACAGACAATGATGACCATTCAGTGCCCAGGGACGGAGCACAGCATCATCTCTGCAAGAGTTCAGATGCCTATCCCTTTTGCCCACCAACACCATGATTATCAGATTGGAAGGTGGGAATTCCAAGTGTGTTCGCTCCCCTAGCTACTTTTGCTGTTTATTTTAAAAAGCTGCAGGCTGTGCATCTCCCTGGCTTCTTCCTAAGATGAGTGGGATGGGCTGGTGATATATGGACTCTATTAAGGAGAGCCTGCTTGCCGTCCCTCACTGGACCACCAAGGACAACTGGGAGATTGGGAATTTTGCCATTCCCCCTCCTAAGTGAGCTGTTCTAAACAGATGGACTCTGAATCCCATGCAGAGTTCTTCAGTAGGAGTTCGAAGTGTATTTCGGATTGCACTGTAAAATGCTGAGCCTGTTGAGGTGAGCTCTGCCTTACCCGACAGGTTCATAAATAAAGTAACCTATTTATTATTACATAGGTATTCTTCTTTGGCTGTTCTGTGGAAGAGGAGGGGCAAAGGAGGGCAGCTGTCTGGGTAAGGGGCCTAGGGTTCTCTGGGTTGGCAGGGGAATATTCACGGACTAACAGAAATTCTTCACCAATCAAAACTGATTTGGCCATCCACATACCCTCACCCAGGCTAGCCGGATCTCATCAGTGGAAGATAAGCACGGCCAGCCCTGTTTATGGTTTGGATGTCCAGCAAAGACAGGGGTGGTGCCACAGAGGCAGGCCATGGCAAATGACCTCTGCACGTCTCTTCCATCAACACACAGCTGGTTGCATGACTTTAGGCTAGTCACAGTTTTCTTAAGGCTGTTATTGCAGAGCAGTTCTCTCAGAGATCTCTAAGCCCCACCTACCTCACAGGGTGACTGTGGTGGGGTGACGGAAGGGAAGGCGAATGTAAGCCGCTTTGAGATTCCTTCGGGTAGTGAAAAATGGGGTAATAAACCCCCAGCTCTTCTCGCTTCTCTTCTTGCCTTGAAAACCCCAAGGGTTGCCAGAAATCAGCTGTGACCTAAGAACACCTTCTCAAAAAAGAAAGAAAGAAAAGAACAGAACAGAAAGAAGTTGAGCCAAAAAATAATCTACCGACAAAGATTCTCACCCCTAATGTGAAACATCTACATAAGGAGTGAGAATCTTTGTTCCTGAGCAGTGACAAAATATGCAATTCCTCATGGAAGGGAAAGGATGTTGAAAGGAACCCAACTGCTCTCTTCTGAAACTGAGAGTAGGGTGTATGCTGAACGGAGCTTTTATTGCACTTCCAGGTCGATTCAGTCCCTGCCTTCTACACGGAATGCGATTTCCGTTTTGAATTGGGGCGATTTAAATATTCCCTCTGCAACAGAAATGATTGATCCGGAGTGACCCTACCTTTTCTTCGCGATTTCCTGGAGTGCTTTTAACCCTGGATAAATTAAAAATTGTATTCCTAAAATGTGCAGCTGTTTGCATTTCCCCGAACTAAAAGCTGCCGAGCCTCCAATTGGTAAGGGAGTCCATTCAAATGCTTCTGGTTACGAAACTTTCCTCCCAAGATGTATTGTTTCTCTTTGTTTCCCTCTGGATTTGCCTCTTCTCTGAGAAGCTGCTGGCTAGCTGGCTTTCGTTTTTCTTTTTTAATGAACGTTATTGCAAGCTCGGGGGTAGCGTTTACCTTCCAGTGCCTGCAATTTAGACAAGCCTCCTATTTCAAAAGGACGGCTGCAAGCTTTCCCTGTGAGATAGATCAAATTCCCTTTAAGTCCCAGAGTGGGAGGCTGGTATTAGCATAATGAAAAAGAAAACACAAGGAGCCGGCTCCGGGCTCCCCCCCACGCAGCATAGTCACAGAGCCCCCAGCTGATTCTCCACTGGCAGTCAAACGGAGGAGAAAACCTCCGCCCTCCCCGAATCAAGTGCAGAGCACTTTCTGTTTCCAATCGGGGGAAAATAATCAGGAAGTCCCAAGCTCAAATCGATCTGAATTCAACAGGACTAAATAAAGTAAGTGCAGATTCAGCCTAGAACAACAAAGTTTGAGTCCAGTGGCACCTTTAAGAGCAACAAAGTTTTCTTCAAGGAATAAGCTTTTGTGTGCACACACATTCATTCATTCATTCATATGCCGCTCCGCTCCAGATGGTCTCAGAGTGGCTCACATCAATAAGTTCTCCATCAACTGTATCAACTCCATCAACCCATACAAAAATACACTGCATAATTGAGACATTTAACAGATGCAAGTGCCACACAGAAACAAGTTAAATTTATACGGTTATCATTTATCTGAGTTCAATTCCCCGGGAGGGTAGGGGGGGGGGAGAAACAGTGAAGGAAACAACTATGTCAGGATTGAACAATAATCAGAAATTAACTGAGACTATTAACTGATGATACAAATCTGTTAGCAGAGGATGGAAAAGATTTGTTGGGACTCAAAAGGAAATTAAAATTGGAATGTGCAAAATCTGGCCCACTATTAAGAAGACAAAAGTAATGTCAGATTTGCCTTTGGGGGACTTTACAGTTGATGGAGAAGGACTGGAAATAGAAAATTTATGTTCTTGGAATCCAGAAGAAACAAAAACAGACAGTGTGCTGAAGAAGTGAAGAGAAGGTTAATTATAGGAAGGAAGGCTTTTACACACTTGGGAAAGATTTTGAAGGGCAAAGCTATTTCACTGGCAACAGAGATCAGAAGAGGTCAAAGCAATGCTATGGATGTGAGAGTTGGGCCCTAGAGAGCCATGACAGGAAGAAGACAGATGCCTTAGGGCAGGAGTAGTCAAACTGTGGTCCTCCAGATGTCCATGGCCTACAATTCCCATGAGCCCCTTCCAGCAAATGCTGGCAGGGGCTCATGGGAATTGTAGTCCATGGACATCTGGAGGACCACAGGTTGACTACCCCTGCCTTAGGGTGATGGACCTGGGGATGATTACTGAAAAGACCTTGGACTGCAGGAACAGATCGATCTGTCCTGGACCAAATGAAACCAAACTGCTCTCTTGAAGCAATGATCCATAAACAACTCTTATACTTTAGTCACATAGTGCATGCAAATGATGGATTAGAAAAATAGGTTATGCTTGGTAACAGTGAGGGGAGCAGAAGAAGAGGCAGACAAAGAACAAGATGGATGGATAGCAGAAGTGGACTGGCCTTGCAAAAACTTAAAAGAATGACTGCTGGCAGAACCGGATGGCGGGCCTTTGTTCATAAAGGGAAAGCTGCAGAAGCAAGGTGGTGTAGTGAGTGTGACCCTTGGTCTTAGATCTGGGAGTCTCGGGTTCTAATCCTCACTTGGCCTGCCAGGTGCTGCCACCACCCCTGCTCTCCTCACGCCGGCTCTGGCAGCACCTCCATTGCCTTCTCGTGTCACCCCCACAGGGACAGCCGAGGCCTCCCACTGCAGGTGGCTTGCTTTTAGTCACTCTCCCCCATGGTCCTTTATTTTAATGGGCTCCAAAGCACCACCTTGGATAGCTCTGAGGCTTCAGAGATCTCCAAGGTGGCCCAGGCCAGGGGTAGTTTAACCCCAGTGTTAAAAGGACACTACAGATTCATGCAGTCCACATGTGGCTACCACCATGACGACCAAAGGGAACCTCTATGCTCAAAAGGAGTTAAATTCTGAAGGCCCACAAGCGGGAGGAAGCATCAGAGAAAGGTCTTTATGCCCTGTGGGTTTTCTCCAGGGCAACTGGATGGCCACTGAACCAAACAGAATGCTGGACTAGATGGACCCCCAGCCTGAGCCAACAGGGCTCCTCTGATGTTCATGAGAAGAAGATGAGGCTGATGTCTCAGGCTTTCCCAGAGCTCCCTGGGGCAAGGGAGTTTTGGACCCCCGCTCCATCTCCCTCTCTGACCCGGTTAACTGAAGATGATCGCACCCCTCATCTGTTGCATGGAGAATAATCATCTTTAAGAATTTAGGAAACTTGCTGCAGGGAGTCCGCATCCATCCAAGCTCTGACCCTAAGAAATGCCAACTGTGTGCCAGCATTCGGTTGCTATGAAATGCCAGTCAGCTGCCACCTGGAGACAAATCAGCCGGCACGGTGGGAGAAAAGGCATTAGTCAGAGAGCTCAACAGCCCGGTGGCCACTTCCCATTCTTCTTGTATGGTGTGCGAGGAAGTCAAGGCGATGTTACGTTGTGACTCTCTTATGTCTCCTTCCCTGTTTATGAGAAGTTATTAATTCCATAAGGAACACACTATAAAACAGGGGGGAGGGCAGAGATAGTGGTTGATGCGGAGTCAAAAGGTTGCTTGGAGTCTGGAACAAAGGGTTTTTTATTGGGGAAGAGATTGGACATAATGGGAACAGTGGCCAAGGAAAAGATGCACAAATATTGGCACAGGAGCGCCTGCCTGGGTCGAAGAGGGCATCTGGCTGGGGGAAAGGATGCACTGAGTTCACAGGAGGCTCTTTGGACCAATCAGAAGCCTCTCTGGGGTTCTACACTCTCTCCATTTTGCTGTGGTCTGGGCCCATTCTTGGTGCTAGATGGTTGCCAGGGCCTCACATGTGCTCCTGTCATACCAAGTCATTACTGTTACCAGACAGCCGATATTATACCAGTCTGTCAGGCAACCGTTAAGGACGAAGAGATTTGCCCAGTTCAGCTCCTGTATTTCATTCGGTCCTGGATTCTACTCTTCCCACGTTCTGATTTAATTAGGAACACCGGTGTGGTGTGGTGGTTAATGGGATGGATTAGGATGCGGGGGACTTGGGTGATTCAAATCTTCACTTGGTCATGAAATTAACCAGGTGATTTTGGGATAGTTGGACTCTCTCTCTCTCTCTCTCTCTCTCTCTCTCTCTTTGTGTGTGTGTGTTTGACTGAGCCAGGGACACTCAGCAAGCTTCCATGGCACAACAGGGACCCAAACTCAGGTCTCCCAGATCCTAATGTGACACTAACCACTACACCATGCAAAGGTGTTAAGTAACACATGTTTTAGATAAAAATGTTGACAGAGTTTAAATATGCAAAAGGGCAAAGCATCTGATACTTAAAGAATAGTTGTTTTGTTGAGAAGAGACACAACTTTGTAAAGAGAGAAAAGAGAGAGAGAATCCTAGCAGTCTAACTGACTAACTGTTCTTCATCTGAAGGCAATCAGGGAGGAAGTGTGCTCAAAGGAACAGGAAGCTTCCAACTGAGCCAAATAGGACACAGGTGATTATTTGAAAAACACCCAGATGTTCCTGATCTGACTATGCTAACTGCACATCTCCTCTGATGCCCCCTACAGGATATTCTTCATAAACTGTTGAATCATGCCCATAAGAGATCTTGCACACTCCAACAAAAATATGTAGAATAGATATTGAGAAGAATTAAATGCTGACAATTCAGAGACCATCTCTGGCCAATGTGGAATTTAATATGAAATTATGTTGATGTTTCTTTGTCACCCCAACAACCAAAAACAGAGCCCTCAATCATGAGGAGGGAGGGTAAATGGCTTCCAAGAACTTGAGGCTTGAACTTTGAGGTTCATTGCCTCATTCCTGTCTGGGACACATCGGTGGGTTTTCAGGCCCTATGACATAGTCGCTGCCCTTAAGAAACAGCCTCCTGAAGTAACAGCTCACTGGGGACCAATGTGTCTGCTGATGATTTCCTGGAAGCCTTTTGATGACCTCTGAAGAGCCACAATGTTGTTGCCTCGGAGTCAGGAGGACACTGGGGGAAAAACAACAACACATTTTCCGATTCAACTGTATGCACAGTCACCTGACGACTGCTTCAATGCAGGGATTTAGCAATGCACATCCAATTGATAATAGCCTCACTCAGGTCTTGCAAATGGATGTCCGCGGATTTTTTGTTCAGGTTCATCCCTCTCAGATTGGGTCTTCCTCTTTTCCTGCCCCCTTCAGTCTTTCTTCATATGGATGGTCTTTTCCAGGGAGTCTTGCCTTCTCAAAACGACCGCCTCAGCTTAGCCATTTTAGCTTGATCTGATCTAGAACTCACATTTGCCTTTAAAATATATCTATAAAACACTCTCCCAGCACCCCATTTCAGATTAATCAACCATCTTCCTGTCAGCTTCCTTCATTGTTTAACTTCGACACCTGTTCATAGCGATGGGGATTGCTTTGGTGTGAATTAATTTGATCTTGTTCGCCAGTAACCCATCCAGCTCTACCAGCGTTTCCCAAACAGGGTTATGCATAACCCCAGGGCTACTCCAGAGCTGTTTGCCAGCTGAGGCTTCTCTATTATGGTCGAACTGTTAGGGCTCTTCCGCACATTGTAGCGTGAAGCCTGATGTATTGCAAAGTGCAAGAAGCAATCATGACTCACTGGCACTCTACACTTCTCGAGCTGTTCTGCATGTTTCTGGCTGCTTTTCCCACTTTTGTCTTGTTGCCTGCCTAACAGTGTCAATCACTTTGGCCAGCCAATCCCCTTCCCGGATGGCTGACTGAGAGATGAACTTCCGGCAATCACCATTAAAATTTTTTTAATAGACTTATTTGTTTAAACGCCTATCCGAATCTTAATAGAGGCACAGACAATCTCAGCTGGGGTGTGTGTCCACCTATTCGTTGCTCCAGGCTGTTCTCAATTTTTAAAAAGAACTGTAACCCGCCATGAGCCTTGTGGGAGCGGCGGGTAAGAAATTTAATAAACAAACAAACAAACTTCCCGTCCCCCGGAAGAAGGGAGAGGGAGGCGGGCGCAAAGACGGGACATTGGAGGTGGAGGTAGCGCTTCTTCGCCTCCATACCTTTCTTTGGCTGGTGACCTGCTGGTTGTCCGCTAGGGGAAAGTGCTTTTAGTTCCACTTTATGCAATTCCCCTACTTTATGCAATTCACTTTATGCAATTCCCCTACTAGCGCTTTAAAATGATGGATGTAGAGAGCAGTTTTCTGGCCAGAGGTTGGCGACGTCATGCGGAGCGGCCAGAATATAGTTTCTTCACAAGGGAAGCATTTCACTATGTTTATCAGGTGCGGAAAAGCCCTTAGTATCAGCTGGAGTCAAGTCCAATGAGTCCTCTTGGGGTGGGTTGGATGAGGGGTTGTGCCTGGGTTTCTTCTTAAATGCTGGGTGGATTAGAGGGAGAGAGGAGGTCTACCTTGGCCTCAGGCATGGCCGTGCAGAGCAGGTCGCTGGGCTGTTTTGGGGCATGGAGGTAGGTGGGTGCGTGGGTGGGGACCAGGGCCCCGCTCCCGTCAGCTGCTGTGGCCTGGCATTTCGGTAAAAGCAGCTGAGTCCTCTTGGGGTTGATGTGGGTGTTGTTGGTTTTTGTTTTATTCTGTATGGGTTGGGTAGGTTGGATGGAGACAGAGGGGGGGGGGTGACAAGTCACTTCCAGGGGTGTGGCAGGGAGGCACAGCTAGCTGACATAACGTCAGGGTTACCTTGAAGCCTACAAAATTTTTCTGGGGTTACTCCACAGTTCAAAGGTTGAAAAGGGCTGGTCTCTACTTAAGAATAATCTCTCACTCCTTCATGGCTGCTTCTTCATGGCAGCCATGACGTCTAGGGATGCCTCAAACACATCCAGAGCATTTACAGGCTGTCTTCCCATTCAGAAATGCTGAAGGCTGTCTGCTGTTTTCGGATAGGCGTTTAAACAACACATGAAACTGTTTTCTTTCTCAGCCACACTGAAGAAGAGTTGGTTGTTATACCCTACTTTTCACAGCCGGAAGGTGCCTCAAAATGGCTTACAATTGCCTTCCCTTCCTCTCCCCACAAAAGACACCCTGTGAGGGAGGTGGGGCTGAGAGAGCTCTGTCAGGACTGCTCTGTGAGAACAGGGCTATGATGAGCTGAGATCAGGGCTGTGATGAGCTGGTTGTATGTGGAGGAGTGGGGAATCAAACCTGACTCACCAGATTAGAAGTCCCCACACTTTCCATTCTTCTTCAGAGGTACAATTTTTAAATTTGTCACGACTTAATTACCTCAAGTATTTAACATTAATCACCCCTCAGGCTCCAAATTCCGCGGAGGTTTCCTCTCTGCTCTAAGATTTCTCCAGCCGGACTTGAGGAAATTAAGATGCGACAAATCTAAAAACTGCACCACTGAAGAAGAATGAAAAATTGAAAATGACACAATAAAATCAGAGTCCAGTAGCACCTTTAAGACCAACAAAGATTTATTCAAGGTGTGAGCTTTCGAGTCCAAGCACTCAAAAGCTCACACCTTGAATAAATCTTTGTTGGTCTTAAAGGTGCTACTGGACTCTGATTTTATTGTGCTACTTCAGACCAACACGGTTACCCATATCTAAATTGAAAATGGATAATTGAAACATTGTGTATAACCGGAACCCATTTTGGTTTCGATTTATGTCCATAACTTCTGCAACAATTTTTTGCAACATAGATATAAAGGAAATCTCTATTAAAATACAAGAAAAAATCATTTTCATCATAATTAATATATTGACAAATTAAAAAAATCAGTAAATATAAGGATAGCCGTCTAGTCGAATTTTTCTTCTTCTTTTGTACCTCCAGGTAGCGGCTGGAGGGCTCCTAGAATGACAGCAATGACAGCAAACGCTGGCAGGGGCTCATGGGAATTGTAGTCCATGGAGATCTGGAGGGCCGCAGTTTGACTAGCCCTGCTTTGGAGTATGGAGTCTACACCAGGGTTAGTCAACCTGTGGTCCTCCAGATGTTCATGGACTACAATTCCCATGAACCCCTGCCAGCAAACGCTGGCAAACGCTGGCAGGGGTTCATGGGAATTGTAGTCCATGAACATCTGGAGGACCACAGGTTGACTACCCCTGCTCTACACTATCACGCCCTATGGAAGTCCCTCCTCAGGTGCCATGCCCCAAATCTCCAGTCATGTCGCGACCCGGAGCTGGAGCGCCAGTCAGGCAGGGCTCCGTCTTCACTCCGGAGCCAGCGCGCTGTTGGGAGTCGGAGCAGAATCTGGGAAAGCGGGACGCAAGCCAAGCACCGCAGTCGCCCCTGTTTATCACTGACCAATGCTGGCGTCGCCGCTTGCAGCCCCAGGCCGACTGACACGGGGCGAAACCGACACGGCGCTCAGCAGCAAGCCCCATTCAGCTGTGGTTCGGCTCGCCGCGAAGCCCCGCCCAGCTCTCTCCTAGCTCCGCCCCTGTGCTGCCCGTACTCCGGCGGAGCAGCCGCGCTCGGGACAGCGGAGAGCCGGGGCGCGAGAGGAGTGGATGCTCTGTCGCCGCGCCGAGAAGAGAAGCGAATCAAGGTGCGCAAGGTAGGTTTGGCAGGGAGGGAGAGCGAGGGAAATGGGAGAGGGAGCGCAGATCGGACTTTCCCACAGCCACCCCAATGTGCTGCAGGGCTTAGGCAGGATTCGAACCCGGCTCCCCTTGCAGTTGGAAAAGTACAGTTGCAGAGCGCCTTGGGGCTGTGGGATGAAGAGAACTTCCTTGGACCTTACCAAAACTCCATTAGTGTTATCATAAACCTTCACAGGATAATTGTTCCCCCCCTCCCCTCTAAACAAAGCAAGATCTCCCTGGCCTGCTGGAATAATCTGGGGGTAGGCCTGGAAGACTTCATATACTTTTGTGAAGCTGTCCAAATGGCACGGTAGCTATAGACCAACCTGGTTATTGTGGGTCAGGGTGTGTGGGTCTCCACTTCTCCAGATACATGGAGTGGCCTCGGCTTCTATGTATGGGCCAGAGTAGCCTCTCTCACCTTTTTTACTGTTGAGAAACCCCTGGAACATTTTTTTCCAGCTTTGAGAAACCCCAGAAGTGGCATGATCCTGCAGAATATGGTTGGGGAGCAGAGCTGTGGACATGCCCACCTGGGGCCCCTCCCCTTCCCACCCCTCCAGGCCCATCACTGGCCACTTTGGGAGGGATGGGTGGGTCAATATGACCATATATGGCCATATCACCTGAAAAATGTTTAACAAATTTTAAAAATATATCAAAAATAACTCCCATCCATTCTGGAAACCGCTTCTAGGGCTGTCAAGAAACCAGGCTTTCACAAAACCATGGTTGAGAGTGCCTGGACTAGAGGATTGATCATAGAATCATGGAGTTGGAAGGGATCTCCTGGGTCATCTAGTCCAACCCCCTGCACTATGCAGGACACCCACAATCCTATTGCTCATCCACTGTAACCTGCCACCCCCTTGAACCTTCACAGAATCAGCGTCTCCATCAGATGTCTATCCAGCCTCTGTTTAAAAATTTCCACAGTTGTCAGCAGTGTAGTGAAAAGACAGTGAACAGCTTGGGTGTTTCTATGCCAGGCTGCCTGGTATATAACAAATGATCTTTGGCAAAAGCAGAACTGGGTTATAAAAAAGAGGCAATTGGCTAGATTTATTTTATGCATTTAACAAAATGTATTTGCAGCCCCTCTGGACATGTACTTGGAATAGCTCACAAAATAAACACAATCCTATTAAATTGTAAAAACAGAATGATCTATATTGAGATGAGATGAGGCTAACCTGTTTACTAGAGTTTCGGGTGCATCCTAGAGCAGGGGTAGTCAACCTGTGGTCCTCCAGATGTCCATGGACTACAATTCCCATGAGCCCCTGCCAGCATTTGAACATGAACATCTGGAGGACCACAGGTTGACTACCCCTGTCCTAGAGTATTGCCCCGCCAAAATGATGTCACTTCCAGGCTTTTGGTGGGATTTTTTTTTTGCCATAAGTGATTATATGCACCAATGCTGAGCTGATTCCCTCTGCATTTCTCTCCTGCCAGCCCTGGAAGTGGTGGCAAGGGACCGAAGTAAATATAGGAGGAGACCTGCATAAAAACAGCGAAACAGCCAAATTCAGTAAAACTGTCTTCAGTGCAGAAGACAGGCTCAAATGATGGAATTCCAAATTTAAAAGCCTGGGTTAAAAGAACTGTCTTGGCATGGCACCCATAGTCCATATGGTTGTCTTCCTCCAATTGGGGCTGGAAATCTCCCAGAATCAGAATTCATGAATCATCAGAACTTTCCTTGGATAAAATGGCCAGCTTGGTGTAGCTGTTAGGAACAGTAGACTGTAATCTGGAGAATTGGGTTTGATTCCCCACTCCTCTATATAAAGCAAGCTGGGTGACCTTGGGGCCAGTCACAGTTCTCTCAGAGCTCTCTCAGCCCCACCTACCTCACAGGGAGAGGAACAGAAAGGTGATTGTAAGTCGCTTTGAGTCTCCTTCAGGGTATAAAAAGCAACTCATCTACTACTGTTTTGGAAGGTGGACATGGTGGACTTATTGCTGTACTGTTCCTCAAGTCTCTTCCTTTCCAGACACCCAGACCCAAATCTCCAGGTATTTCCCAGTCTGGAACTGACAATCCTAAAAGGTTAGGTGCTGGGTAAATCTTAAGGGGGAAGTCATCCCATAAACGAGGTA